>NC_088226.1:38432693-38757693 GCF_036934945.1 Oncorhynchus masou masou | reverse complement strand
TGTGTGTGCGTGCATGTGTGTGTACTGGGGAGCTGAATCCTGTTGATCTAGAGGACGTTTGTTTTAGTGGAAACCAAATCTCTCTAACCTTTTTTGTATTCATCCTCTCCTACTGGTCAGGCCATAGCGGGATGTTAGAGATGACACGCACACACACTTCTAAGGAATCAACGTTTTGCTGTATTTGCCCTGGCCACCCAGAAGGCTATTATGTTTTCAGATTAAGCAGATGGATATGCCAACATCATTGGGATTGTTTCAGTTTGTATAAGTGTGTGTGTTTGTGTGTGTTTAATGTCTCCCCACCCACTCCCAGTCTGTTGTATATTTACCTATGATGAGCCCCACCAGGATTTTGTCCCTGTAAATTTTATTGGGCGTTAGATTTAGAAGCAGATTATTGGTATAAAGCAGTCAGCAACACGGACATAAACCTGAGCTAGGTTTCATATTGCTCACTTACTTGAGGATGAATACAAGGGATTGTTAACACATTTGATCACATTTGATTCAGTTTCTGGTGCTTTAGCAGATCTATATCCAACGTGTTACTTTTTTTTGTAGGTTTCAGCTCGAGGGTTGAAAGCTCATAATAACGTTTCTCAATAATATTTGTTGTGTGTGTTGCATACAGTAAATTGGAGTCCATTGTGTATTTTGTGCTGAAATATTTAGCCCTAGTCAATAATGGTATGCTAGCAATTAGCCTGGCATGCTATTGGCAGGCTAGGAGTCATCAGGGTGAATTAGTTGGCACATGACCTAGTCATCCCACCTACTGATCCCATCCATCTCCATCAAGCATGAGTTATCAGCTGTAATTGTAATTACCATGGTTGTGAGGCTCTGGGAGATATTGGTATTTTACCATGTTGTCCTCATAACCCTTAATGCCATAACTCACCTTTGGTGTGAGTTTGAATGCTCCTCCTGTGCTCTCACAACAGTCGTATCTCGTCCATACACCATGCTGGCAGAGTGATGACATGGACAATGAGTGTGAGGTGGAGTGTGTGTTTCGTTGTAGAAGGGTGTTAAGCGAGACCATGACTACTGAAGGACTGTGGCCTCCGGTCACAATGTAATAGAGGTTTGTATGTGTGTGTGTGTGTGTGTGTGTGTGTGTGTGTGTGTGTGTGTGTGTGTGTGTGTGTGTGTGTGTGTGTGTGTGTGTGTGTGTGTGTGTGTGTGTGTGTGTGTGAGAGACAGAGGCAGGGTTCATTAGTCCAGTATTTAGCACTGTAACAGAGCCTCGCACTCTCTATTTTACCCAGGACCGGGTCGATGACAGGAGAGCTATGGCAATGTGTCACAGAGCAGCATACAGGACACACACACACCCTATTTTACACAGTACAGTAGTTGCATAGTTGAGTTGTGTCCTCTACCAGTAGGATGTGGTAGACTGAAATGTAAATGAGAGCTGCCTCTGGGTTACGTAAGCTTACTACATGAGTGACTTCATTCGTGAGTAACTTCGCATGTGAGTGACTTCATATGTGAGTGACTTTATATGTGACTGGACATAACATAGAGTTCAATAGATCCCTATGACCTCTGTGTTTGTGTAGGGCTGCATCTGCAATGGCACCCTATTCCCTATATAGTGCACTGCTATTGACTAGGGCCATGTGCATGCACAGATGCAGCCTTGGTGTTTACCAGAGAGTGCATGAACATCCTGTGACAATTGGTACATAACAAGCTGACGTGAAAGATCCCTTTAAAACATGACACGTCTGATACCCTAGAACACACTACAGTACATGTCCGATACCCTAGTACACACTACAGTGTATGTCCGATACCATAGAACACACTACAGTACATGTCCGATACCCTAGTACACACTACAGTGTATGTCCGATACCATAGAACACACTACAGTACATGTCCGATACCCTAGAACATACTACAGTGCATGTCCGATACCCTAGAACACACTACAGTACATGTCCGATAACATAGAACACACTACAGTGCATGTCCGATACCCTAGAACACACTACAGTACATGTCCGATACCCTAGTACACACTACAGTGTATGTCCGATACCCTAGAACACACTACACTGTATGTCCGATACCATAGAACACACTACAGTACATGTACAATACCCTAGAACACACTACAGTGTATGTCCGATAACCTAGAACACACTACCGTACATGTCCGATACCCTAGAACACACTACCGTGCATGTCCGATACCCTAGAACACACTACAGTGTATGTCCGATACCCTAGAACACACTACAGTGTATGTCCGATACCCTAGAACACACTACCGTGCATGTCCGATACCCTAGAACACACTACCGTGCATGTCCGATACCCTAGAACACACTACAGTGCATGTCCAATACCCTAGAACACACTACCATGCATGTCCGATCCCCTCAAACACACTACCGTGCATGTCCGATACCATAGAATACACTACAGTGCATGTCGATACCATAGAACACACTACAGTGCATGGCTGAAACCCTAGAACACACTACAGTGCATGTCTGAA
The DNA here is from genome assembly GCF_036934945.1 of Oncorhynchus masou masou. Taxonomy (NCBI): domain Eukaryota; kingdom Metazoa; phylum Chordata; class Actinopteri; order Salmoniformes; family Salmonidae; genus Oncorhynchus; species Oncorhynchus masou. Next base: position 38,755,175 of record NC_088226.1, on the reverse strand, counting down.
ACCCTAGGACACACTACACGTCTGATACCCTAGAACAAACTACACGTCTGATACCCTAGAACACACTACACGTCTGATACCCTAGAACGCACTACACTACACGTCTGATACCCTAGAACACACTACACTACACGTCTGATACCCTAGAACACACTACACGTCTGATACCCTAGAACACATAACATGTCTGATACCCTTGAACACACTACACTACAAGGTCTGATACCCTTGAACACACTACACTACACGTCTGGTACCCAAGAACACACTACACTACACGTCTGACACCCTATAACATACTACATGTCTGATACCCTATAACACACTACACATCTGATTCCGTAGAACACACTACACTGCACGTCTGATACCTTAGAACACACTACCCTACACGTCTGATACACTAGAACACACTACCCTACACGTCTGATACCCTATACCACACTACACATCTGATACCCTAGAACATACTACATGTCTGATACCCTATAACACACTACACATCTGATTCCGTAGCACACACTACACTACACGTCTGAAATCCTAGAACACACTACACGTCTGATACCCTAGAACACACAACACGTCTGATACCCTTGAAAACACTACACGTCTGGTACCCTTGAACACACTACCCTACACATCTGATACCCTAGAACACACTACACTACACGTCTAGCACCCTAGAAACCACAGCACGACACATATGATACCCTTGAACATACTATACTATAAGTCTGATACCCTAGAACACACTACACGACGGACAACCGAGAACACACTACACTATACGTCTGATACCCTAGAAGACACTACACGTCTGAAACCCTAGAACACAAGACACATCTGATACCCTAGAACATACTACATGTCTGATACCCTAGAACACACTACGCAACACGTCTGATACCCTAGAACACACTACACTACATGTCTGATAGCCTAGAACACACTACACTACACGTCTGATACCCTAGAACACACTACACTACATGTCTGATAGCCTAGAACACACTATGCAACACGTCTGATACCCTAGAACACACTACACTACACGTATGATACCCTAGAACACACTACACTACACGTCTGATACCCTAGAACACACTACACTACACATTTGATAGCCTAGAACACACTACACTACACATCTGAAACCCAAGACAGCACTACACGTCTGATATCCTAGAACACACTACACTTCTGATACCCTAGAACACACTACACGTCTGATACCCCGGAACACACTACACTATACGTCTGATACCCTAGAACACACTACAGTAAACATCTGATATCCTAGTCCACACAACACTACACATCTGATATCCTAGAACACACTACACTACACGTCTGATACCCTAGAACACACTACACTACACGTTTGATACCCTAGAAAACACTACAGTACACGTCAGAAACCCAAGAAAGCACTACACGTCTGATACCCTAGAACACACTACACTACACGTCTGATACCCTAGAACACACTACACTACACGTCTGATACCCTAGAACACACTACACTACACGTTTGATACCCTAGAACACACTACACTACACGTCTGATACCCTAGAACACACTACACTACACGTTTGATACCCTAGAACACACTACACTACACGTCTGATACCCTAGAACACACTACACTACACGTTTGATACCCTAGAACACACTACACTACACGTCTGATACCCTAGAACACACTACACTACACGTTTGATACCCTAGAACACACTACACTACACGTTTGATACCCTAGAACACACTACACTACACGTTTGATACCCTAGAACACACTACACTACACGTTTGATACCCTAGAACACACTACACTACACGTTTGATACCCTAGAACACACTACACTACACGTCTGATACCCTAGAACACACTACACTACACGTTTGATACCCTAGAACACACTACACTACACGTCTGATACCCTAGAACACACTACACTACACGTTTGATACCCTAGAACACACTACACTACACGTTTGATACCCTAGAACACACTACACTACACGTTTGATACCCTAGAACACACTACACTACACGTTTGATACCCTAGAACACACTACACTACACGTCTGATACCCTAGAACACACTACACTACACGTTTGATACCCTAGAACACACTACACTACACGTCTGATACCCTAGAACACACTACACTACACGTTTGATACCCTAGAACACACTACACTACACGTTTGATACCCTAGAACACACTACACTACACGTCTGATACCCTAGAACACACTACACTACACGTTTGATACCCTAGAACACACTACACTACACGTCTGATACCCTAGAACACACTACACTACACGTTTGATACCCTAGAACACACTACACTACACGTTTGATACCCTAGAACACACTACACTACACTACACATCTGAAACCCAAGAAAGCACCACACGTCTGATATCCTAGAACACACTACACGTCTGATATCCTAGAACACACTACACGTCTGATACCCTTGAACACACTACCCTACACGTCTGATACCCTTGAACACACTGCACTTCTGATACCCTAGAACGCACGACATTATGCGACAGCAGTAGGACGGAAGGGTAGCCTATTGGTTAGAGCGTTATTGGTTAGAGCGTTGGACTAGGAACCGGAAGGTTGTAAGTTCAAACCCCTGAGCTGTTAAGGTACAAATCTGTCGTTCTGCCCCTGAACAGGCAGTTAATCCACTGTTCCTAGGCCGTTATTGAAAATAAGAATTTGTTCTTAACTGACTTGCCTGGTTAAATAAAGAGTAATTTATACGTCTGATACCCTTGAGCAGTGATTCCCAAGCTGTTGGGCGCTCTCACTGGGGGAGGCACAAGGGGTCGGCAGAGGGGTCCCCCCAAAACACTGTTTTATCCAGCTTTCAACGTATCCTTGACAGTTGTCATCAAGATTGGGTAGTGCATCATCAGTTTCACCATTGTCATGTTCGTCATTGCATAACTTAGAGAGCTGTTTATAACTTGTCATAAGTGGAGGGTGCGGGATGTTCCCCATTGCTGGAAGTGATGAAAAAAAAGTAGTTTGTGATCCCCTGCCCTCTCCTCTTCAGCCAGGCTGAGTTACAGGCCTCACGCGTGACACACATATGAAGTGTGTCCAATGGGTTTGTAGCTCCCCAATGTATAGGCTATGATTCATGTCTGCTTTTTAGGAGGGTGTGCGCTTGTGCAATGTACAGTATAGTATAACCCCACCTGTCTCTCTCAGCATGCTCCCCTGTTCTTAAGCTGGCTTAGGAGAGAGGTTTAGGCCAGTGACCCCTCGGACCCATCCATGCGCCCTTCCACTCCTTACAGGGGGATCACTCTGCACCCTGCCCTACGGATTGCTCTGCGCTGGAGTCGTCTGTCTGACTGAGGACACAGGAGGGGGTGGGTGTGTGTGTTTGTGGTAGAGTGTGACCAGGGGACCGTGTCGTCAGCTGTTATTGTTCCATGTGTTGTCCCCCCACTCACCATGAAATCCTCACCCCTAGGGTTACTGCCACAACCTGCAGACTGACTCCACAGGTTAGAGGTCACACACACTAGTATTTTAAAGATGGCGGGTTTTTGGGAAGCTGGCATAGTTACAGTATCTAACACACACACACATACAAACACACACAGTTGACAGTGGAGGCCCATGCAGCCCTGTCCGAATGCTCTCTGGGGGGGGTCAGAAGAGAACACCATTTGTGACATGACTACAGCCCACAGCTGGGGGGGGGGGGGGGGTGTGACACTCGAATACTCACACCGGGAGGAGGTTTGGGGAGGGGTCAGTGATGCCCCAGTAGGATATACGGCCTGGGTCGCGGGTAGTGGGGTGTTGTAAATCAGAAGGGGGTAATCTCCGTGGCGATAGCTGCTGGTGCCGGGGTCGTGAGCGTGGCGTCAGCCTGTAGAATAATGCTTCATTGCGTGACACTGACATGGCACCACATCACACACACACACACAACCCCCATGTAGGGACTTTGAAACTCAAGGCAAGACAGACATTGAGCTACTGTCCATCAGAGAGACAGGGACAGGGACAGGGAGATTCTGTTGTTCTCAGTACAGAAGAAAGTGAAACTAAATTGAAAGTAGACTTTGTAATTTAGGAAGAAAGGATGCAGGAGTAAGAGAAAGAGAGAGAACAAGAGGATGAGCATAGAGTGAGAGACAGAGACAGAGCGAGGTGAGAGAGGAATGTGACTGAAACAGATCTGCTGTGGTGTGCGTTATGTTGTCTTTGGTGAGATCATGTTTAGAGACATTCTAACACGGCTTGTAAATCACCTACTATACAGCTCTCTGTTTACCCAGACCCTGTAGCCACTCATTCTTTCTCTCTCTCTCTCTCTCTCTCTCCTTCCCTCTCTGTTCCTCTCTCTCTCTCTCTTTTACTCTGTCTCTTTCTGTCCCTTCCCCCTCTCTCTCTCTCTCTCTCTCTCTCTCTCTCTCATTCCTCTCTATCTATCTCTCTCTCTCTCTCTCTCTCTCTCTCTCTCTTTCTCTCACCCCCCTCTCCCCCCCTATCTCTCTCTCCCTTTCCCATGTCTCCCTCCCTAAGTGGTCTCCTCATGTCCTCATGCTGTGCTCTGTGGTACGTATCATTTCCCTGCTCCTGTCTGTCAGTGTACCCACATCACTAAACCCTGACTACACGACAGGGCCCCAGACATACTGACAGACAGAGGGCCTGGAGAGCGAGCTGTACACTGGGGCCTGCTGCACAGTGGGGCCCATACACCGACAGAGAGAATGAGTTCTCTAACACACTGTCACCCACTGATACTAAATGACCAATCCCACACTGGACTAATATGCTTTCACTCACAAGATACAGACCCCCTACCTCCACCAACCCCTCTCCCTCCTCTCCTCCATCTCTTCCTCCCTTCTTCCCTCCCTCAATTTTTTTCACACATCAGACTAATATGATTTCAGGCCCCATACAACCCTTTCACTCTTCTCCATCACGCCCCCATACCTCCACCTCTTTCCTTTCCCGCCCCCCTCCCTCTTCATGCCCCCTGCCTGTTCTCTTGTTCTGTAGGAAAGATCGGACCAATGCGCAGCGTGATAAGTGTCCATATTTTAATGAAATAACCGAACACTGAATACAAAAGAACTTGAGAAATAAATGAAAACCGAAACAGTTCTGTATGGTAAAACACAGACACAGAAAACAACTACCCACAAATCATGTTGAGAAAACATTCTGCCTAAGTATGGTATCAGAGACAACGATTGACAGCTGCCTCTGATTGGGAACCATACCAGGCCAAACACATAGAAATAGAAAACAGAATGCCCACCCCAACTAACGCCCTGACCAAACTAAAATAGGGATATAAAAAAGGAACTAAGGTCAGGACGTGACACGAGTTGATGGATTTGGTGCTTCCATGGTCCATTTTCATACCCGGGTGCTCTCTCCCCAGATTGCAGAGCTCCAAAAGCCCTGCTTTACGGTGTGGGACTCTGTTGAACCTACACCACCCTACAATAGGGACTGCTGTACCCTGCTCTTTAGTCTGGAGGGCGAGGCTAGAGGACGAGATGTAATGATGTCCAAGAGCAGTGTAGTACTGTATACACACCCTTCTCCATACTCCCCTCTCCCGTCTGGTTCCAATAAGATGTCATTTAGCAAGTCTGGAACAGATTTCTCACATGAAGGAAGGTTTGAACTCTGTCCTGCCTGACCCTATGCACCCCTTTAACCTCCTCCACATGCCTCTTCATACCTCTTGTTCCATCACACTCATACCCGGGTGTGGCCCACCGGCCATGCACCCCTCCCTGACCTCTACCCCCATCATCATCTGGTGATTCTGTTTGCCCGCCCCACCAGTCACCCTCAGTGCCCCTCCCCAAGGGCACAGGAAATAGCAGGAGAGTAGCGTGGTTTGTTTCCCCAGGGGTGGAATTAGCAGGTGCACCGGAGTTTGTTTCAACTCCTCCCCGTTGCCACTGGTTAATGGTCAGAATAAACATGCTAGGGCCAGGTGCTATCTGGGTAGTTCTCAGTCTGGAAGAGAGTAGTATTTCTGTAAACTCGCTCTCTCTCGCTTTCCCTCTCTCTCTCTGCTTCCCTCTCTCTCTCTCAGCTTCCCTTTCTCTCGCTTTTCCTCTCACTTTTCCTCTCTCTCTCCCGGCTTCCCTCTGTCTCGCTTTTCCTCTCTCTCTCAGCTTCCCTCTGTCTCGTTGTCCCTCTCTCTCTCCCGGTTTCCCTTTCTCTCGCTTTTCCTCTCTCTCAGCTTCCCTCTTTCTCGTTTTCCCTCTCTCTCTGCATCCCTTTCTCTTGCTTTTCCTCTCTCTCCCGGCTTCCCTGTCTCGCTTTTCCTCTCTCTCTCAGCTTCCTTCTCTCTCTCTGCTTCCCTCTCTCTCGCATTCCATCTCTCTGTGCTTCCCTCTTGCTTTCCCTCTCTCTCTCTCTGCTTCCCTCTCTCTCGTTTTCCCTCTCACTCTCACTTTTCCTCTCTCTCTCTCTCTCTCTCTCTCCCCCTCTCTCTCTCTCCCCCTCTCTCTCTCTCACTCTTTCCAATTCAAAGGGGTTTTATTGGCATGGGAAACATGTTTACATTGCCAAAGCAATTGAAATAGTCAATCAACAAAAGTGAGAAGAAACAAAAAATAAAAACATGCACTATGTACAGTAAACATTGCACTAATAAAGGTTTCAAACGGATAAAGACATTTCAAATGTTATGTTATCAGCTAGCGTTTTTAACAGTGTGCAAATAGTTGTAGTATGAATAATAGGGGAAGGTAAGTCAATAGACAAATATTGGTTGTATTCACAATGTGGTTTGTGCTCCACTGATTGCTCGTTTCTCATGGCAACGGGACACACGTCTTGCTAATGTGATTGCACCTAACATACATGGGAGTTTATCAATTATTTATTTGTTTTCAAATTCTTTGTAGGTCTGTGTGATCTGTGGGAAATATGTGTCTCTAATATGGTCATATCGTTGACAGGAGGTAGGAAAGTGTTGCTCAGTTTCCACCCTATTTTGTGGGCACATAGCTTTCCTTCTCTCGAGAGCCAAGTCTGCCTATGTTGGTCCTCTCTCAATAGCAAGGCTATGCTCAGTGAATCTGTACATAGTCAAGGATTTTCTTAATTTTAGTCAGTCACAATGGTCAGGTATTCTGTTACTGGGCATTCTCTGTTTAGGGCCAGATAGCAATCCGGTTTTCTCTGTTTTTTGGTTGATTATTTGAGTATAAAATATACTGAGTGTACAAAACATTACGAATGCCTTCCTAATATTGAGTTGCACCCCCTTTTGCCCTCAGAGCAGCATCAATTCGTCGGGGGAGTGGACTCTACAAGATGTCTAAAACGTTCCACAGGGATGCTGGTGTATGTTGACTCCAATTCTTCCCACAGTTCTGTCAAGATGGCTGGATGTGCTTCGGGTGGTGGATCCTTCTTGATAGAAACAGGAAACTGTTGAGAATGAAAAACCCAGCAGCGTTGCAGTTCGTGACACACTCAAACAAGTGCATCTGGAACCTACTACCATTCTCCGTTCAAAGGCACTTCAATGTTTTGTCTTGCCCATTCCCCCTCTGAAAGGCACACATACACAATCCATGTCTCAATTGTCTCGAGGCTTAAGAATCTTTCTTTGAATTAACTGTCTCCTTCCCTTCATCAACACTGATTGAAGTGGATTTCACAAGTGACATCAATAAGAGATCATAGCTTTTACCTGGATTCACCTGGTCAGTCTATGTCATGGAAAGAGCAGGTGTTTCTTATGTTTTGTACACTCAGTGTAGTTATTTGTTTTCTCATAATTTGGTTGCGTCTAATTATGTTGCTGTCCTTGGGGTCTGTTTGTGTTTGTGAACAGAGCCCCTGATCCAGCTGACTCAGGGGATTTGGTTAATCTCTCTGTAGGTCTAGGACTTTATTGGTGAACGTGTGGGCATCGCTTTTCTTTGTTATTGGTTGGTGAGCGGACCCCAGACCTCTACAACCATAGAGTGCAATGGATTCTATATTTTTTTTTCAACGTTTTAAATTGATCCTTTATTTAACTAGGCAAGTCAGAGAGAAATGGATTCTATGACTGATTGAAGTACTTTTAACCAAATCCTAATTAGGACATTGAGTTTTATGTTCCTTTTATGTTCCTTTTGATGGCATAGAAAGCCCTTCCTTCCTTGTCTATAGATCACTCACAGTTATCATCATTTTGTATAGCAGACCCTCAAATTGATTCAAAAGCATGAGAGGAATTAACGTTTTCTTGTCAATTAGGGTGTGCAGGATGTATGTGTGGTCTGTCACATGATATGTTGGTAAGGAACCAATTTAACATTTGCACAGGACATTGTTTTCACCTGAGAAAAGGTCGGAATCTGTTGAGGATTTTTCAGAGGTTACTATTGACGCAGTTTCCACTGTACTCTCTCTTTCTCACTCTCTCTCTCTCTCCCGCTTCTTCTTTCTCTCTCTCTCTCTCTCTCTCTCTCTCTCTCTCTTTTTTTCTTTCTTTCTTTCTTTCTTTCTCTCTCACTCACTCACTCACTCACTCACTCACTCACTCACTCACTCACACACTCACACACTCACACACTCACACACTCACTCACACACACTATTGGCTCCATCTCCTCCCTTTCCCTGTCTATTCTTTAATAGGAAGGCTGTTCACTCTTTGGGTGGGGGGTCTAAACCACTTAAATATACGGGACAGTCTCAACTTTCAGCCTTCATTTTGCTGCTCGACTTTAATTTTACAGCTCTGCACTAGCTTTCGATTCTAGCTTTGGTCTGTCATTTAGTTTCCTTGACTAGCAAACTGTGGCGATGTCATGTCATATGCTAGTTTTTCTGTCAACGTAAAGAGATCTGTAATGTCTTTTAAGAGGACCTGATAGGTAGGAGAGGAGGTCTGGATGCATCTCAAATGGCACCCTATTTCCTATATAGTGTACTACTTTTGACCAGAACCCCATGGGTAGGGGGAATAGATTGCCATTCAGGACACAACCTCTGTCTGTCTCAGTAATTGTTGGCTGTTTTAACTATCCATTATATCCCAGGTACGTGTCAGCCATCTTGTTCTCGTGTTACCTGGCAACCCCTCTAAGTGAGTTGTCTGGTTGGATAAAAGTGGGAGAGCGTCAGTTTAATGGCGTTGGGGTCGTCCTTCAGGGTCAGAGGTTAAGGGTCAAATGTTGCCACAATCCCAGGCTCCATGTTTGGGTCATAAAAAATAAAGGTAATTGATAGGGGGGAGAACAGGGGGCATATTTCACCTGGAGAGGAAATGGGATTGACAGTTAACAACCAATCCTGGATTAGCACCTTGGTGGGTGAGAGCGGGGGGCGGGGGGGTGGGAGAGGGAGTTAATGTGGCATGCTTTTAGTCTTAAACGTTGTTAGTGTAGCTGCAGATGTGCTGAAACATAAGTGTGTAGTGCTTTGCTACATCTCTCTCTCTCTCTCTCTCTCTCTCACACTCACACTCACACACACACAATCTCACAACAGCAGTGTGTCAGGTGATTGTTTGCAGAAGTACATTTTCATCATTACTATTTCTTTTTACGTTTTTAAAAACTCTTCCGCCAACAGCCAGGTAACATGAGCCACAGCCTTGCCGGGAAAAACACAGATGAGGTCGAATGACTTTACAAAAAGAAGGAAGGCAGCCAGAAAAGACAGACCCTGTGAAAGTTCCAGTGTGTGTATATGTCTCTGTGTGGTTCATGTGTGTGTGTGTGGTGTACGTGTATGTGTGAGAGAGAGAGATGTAGTTAAATGATCCTCTGGTGTGAACTCATTCAAAACAGTGTATTTTTTTCTGACCCCGGGTCCCCGAGGATTGTTACAGTGTGTGTGTGAATGGACAGTTTCAGTCTCATTAGGTTTTACAGCGGACATGAATACAGCATTATAACCATATCTCTCCGTGCCAACTGTTAAACTAACAAGTGGCGTAACCTTGGTCGACCGACAGCGTCACTTTTCTTGTTCTAGTATCCATTGACGACTGTGTTTTGATTGGCAGAACCATTTTTATTGTTTATGTAACCTGTATTTAACCAGGCAAGTCAGTAAAGAACAAATTCTTATTTACAATGACGGCCTACTTGTAAAGCCCACCCCCCTGGCCAAACCCTCCCCTTGCCCTCCTGGGCCAATTGTGCGCCGCCCTATATGGGACTCCCGATCACAACCGGTTGTGATACAGCCCGGGATCGAACCCAGGTCTGTAGTGACACCTCTAGCACTGTGCCTTAGACCGCTGTTCCACTCGGGAGGCCCGTCTCACATCGCACAGACAGAACAGAAAGCCACAGGATATCAGGAGTGAGTGGAATGGAGTGACTGCTTCCTGATTAGGCAGGATGTGAGGTCTTTATGAGGGCGAAGGACTGATTTCCTAACATTCTAGAAGCAAGAACCACTTCCTGTTAAGAAGAATACTGTGCCCAGTGCCTAGTGCCCACTTGGCAACAAGATATGATTTTAGCTCTGTGTGTGTGTGTGTGTGTGTGTGTGTGTGTGTGTGTGTGTGTGTGTGTGTGTGTGTGTGTGTGTGTGTGTGTGTGTGTGTGTGTGTGTGTGTGTGTGTGTGTGTGTGTGTGTGTGTGTACTGTGTGTGTGTGTGTACTGTGTGTGTACTGTGAACACAGGCCATTTTGTCTTTAAAACACCCTCGAGATCTGACCAACTGCTCCCTCACCAACTCTCATTGAGAGAGAAAACTAAAAGTATTTTTATTTCCTCACTAGACTGAACCTCAGAGAGAGATATGGAGAGAAATAGAGGGGGAGAGACAGAGAGAGTGAGATTCCTCCACATTGGGACGTCCTGTACTGGGATAAATCCCCGGAGGACTCCTTCATTCCTACCTCCCTCCTTTCCTCTCTCAAGCTTTACCTCACCCTCTGGCATCTCTCGCTCCACTCAGTCGCTCCTCGCTCCAACCACTCCTTTGATCGTTCCCTGTTCCTTAACACCGTGACCTAACCCTTCCCTCACTTCTCCAGACTTCCAGACATTTCTATCCCTTCTCCTCCCTCCATCTCTCCATCATTCTCCCCATTCTTCACTCGGAGCTCACACCTTTGTCTGCCCCCCTCTTTCCCCCCTTTCCCGTTCTTCCTCTCTCTCCCTTTCTCCCTCCATGTTTCCCGGTGGTCCAGTGCTGGTCCCAGCTGGATTGATGGCATTCCCCCTCCGTCATTCTCCCTCATTCTCCGACAGGCACAAATAGATGGCTGACGCAATTCTCTCTCTAAATTACCTTGGGGAGAGGAGACCAAAACAGAACACACACACACTCATACATACTCATACTCTGAGAAACGCATGCGCACGCGCACACCCTCGCACCCTCGCACACACACACACACACACACACACACACACACACACACACACACACACACACACACACACCACACACACACACACACACACACACAGAAGGGAAAATGAAGGGAAAGGGGATTCCTAGTCAGTTGTACAACTGAATGCAATCAACCTAAATGTGTCTTCCATATTTAACCCAACCCCGCTGTATCAGAGAGGTGCAGCGGGCAGCCTTAATCTAAATCCACGTCATCGGTGCCCAGGGAGCAGGTGTGGTTGGGGGTTAACTGCCTTGCTCAAGGGCAGATTGGCCGATTTTCCACTCGTGCAGACGCGTGCGCACACACACACACTCACACAGATCTCAGTAAGACAAGAGCACAGCCAAAGCCCTCTCCTATACCAAAGGCATCTGCAAGGCAGGGCTGAGATCCAACGAGGCCAAAAGCTACGAATTGTTTGTAGCTCGCCTTAATGTTTATATTCTCTGAGATCGCGAAGGCTCCACTTCTCAACCAGCTCAGGTCATGTGGGAGGTGATAGGTCAAAGGAGAAGGGTCGTAGGCAGCTCCTTCTAGAGAGGGGGTCGTGATGTTGGAGGTCTTTTGGCCGAGGCGAGGGGTTTTTAATTTGAGGAGGAGAGCCTTCCGTCCTGCACATCTGGTCGCCCCGCTCAGAGAAAAGCTCATTTGGAAGAAAAACAAGAATGTTTTTATTTCCCAAGAGAAAAGAAGAACTCCGTGGTTCAACCAGTCAGAGAGGCATCCACAGTACTGAGGCTTCCTGAGTAGTCATCCTGGGTCCTCACTGATACCTCACTGACCAGACTGGGATGTTGTTGTGATCTGGAGAACTGACAGAAGAGAGGAGAGGCAGTCTTTTTCTCTCTCTCTCTCTCTCTCTCTCTCTCTCTCTCTCTCTCTCTCTGTTTCTCCCACTATCTCTCTCACATAAACAAGAACAGCTTAAAAGACCAATGTTAGCATATCAGAATGTGTGTGTGAGAGAGAATGCGAGTGAAAAAAATGAGAAATGGATAAAAGAGAAAGAGAGGGAGGATCTGAGATAGAGGCAGGGAGACAGAGTCGATTTTTTCTTACTTCAGGTCTCAGTTAATCAAAAAGTTATTTGCTTTGTTTCAGCTGCAGCCAAATGCAATCAAAGACCAATTCCCTAAATTTACGAGCAGCTCGCCAACCTTCTCTCTCTCTCTCTCTCTCTCTCTCTCTCTCAGAAACATGCTGTATCTGTGGAGCCTCTATCTCCTGACAACCAGAATGCACGCACGCACACACACACACACACACACACACACACACACACACACACACACACACACACACACACACACACACACACACACACACACACACACACACACACACACACACACACACACACACAGCTGGGCCCTATTACAGCAATGTACAGTAGCCATTCCTCCACCCCTCGCCTGCAGCCTTCTCTGTGACTGTTATTGGGAAGAGAGCGCTGCTGCAGGAGCTAGCTAGCTCATAGCGGATTTATGCGACACAGGTGCGTACACTGAAAGTGAGCAGCACGCACACTCCTACTCCCACACACACTCACATGCACTCTCACACACTCAGCCACACGTGAGGACTAGCCCGCAAAAGACAGCATCTAATATCAGACACTTGCCCCCCTCACTAGTCACAACACACTTCATGCACACATCATACCCTATTCCTGTCTTCACCACTCACTCTCTTCATCCAACCCAGGTTGAAAGCATCACCCATCGCCTCTCTTTGTGCCACTTGAATAACCCCATATGATTCTGATTTCTGACTTTTGGGATTGAATATGGCAAAAATGTATTTCATTTTAACTTAATATTATTTCCTCTTTCCCTGCTCTACTGTTAGATTGCTACTTTCCTCTAGGAATATGTCTGGCATTTCCTCTGTGTGCTATCCTAGTGCTGTATCCCAAATGCCACCCTATTCCCTATATAGTGCACTACTTTTGACCAGGGCCCATAGGATAGTTGTGCCCTATATAGGGAATAGAGTGTCGTTTTAGGATGCTGTCCTAGTTTTCCAGTAATACCAGGGTCGGAGTGGAGCGGAGGGGAGGTATGCGCCAGGGCCAGTCGGGCGGGGTGGGCTTTCTCCTTGGTGTTCCGAGATGGTGTTCCGTATGGAGCAGGCCGGAATACCGACTAGGGATACAGTTTCCCTCCGGAAAGGAGACAAAGACATTCCAAAGTGGAACGTTTGGCTAGTCTAGAGTTCTACAGTGCCTACACACCTATACTGTCTGCATAGAGGTCGTATTAAATTACTCTATTATTCTAATTCCTCATACTATGACCGTCTGTCTGCTGGAATAGGAAATTCTGTCCACATTTGGCAAAACAACCTGTCGAGTTGTAGAGTTACAATGGAGCCTTTAGGTAGAGGATTACATGTTAACTGTATAATTAATTCCATCTTTAGGTGTGCAGGAATATGGAAAAAGTTGCCATGCATAAGGATGTAGAGCGTATGAACAGATACGCTTGTGGTTGATTTGCATTTGGTCTGCTGATCTTCTCTGAGACTGTGCTGGGCAGATGGCATTGGTTTAACCTGTTATTGCCCTTGAGCTAATGAAGGGAGCAGGTTGAAGTGTGTTACAGATTTGTGTGTTGGTGTGGGGGGAGGGGGCGTTTACAGTAGCCTGGGTCTGTTCTTCACTCTGCAAATGGTTGGGTGGATTAGGGTGAGATGACAAGGAGAGCGGTACGCATGGCAACAATGGGTCTAAGTGGCTCATAGGTCTTTAGTTGACTGTCAAAGGTCAGATGGCACACTGCCACCCATAACGCAGTAGATTTCATTTGTATGCTTAATTGCTGCGTTTATTTGCTTTGTGTGGGTTTTGTTGGTGAAGCATTCTGGGCCATGTTGAGGCGTGGATATATGGCTGTCAAAGAGGCAGTGCTCTGGAACGTTGGGAATTGTGTGGCGTTCCCGAGAGCCTTCCTCTGAGTGGTGCTTGTGGCAGTCAGTTAGTGACAGCAGCAGGCACAAACTCAATACGCCCAGGCACATAACTGAGACCCAGCTTTCCATGACCAGACAGACTCACTATATATAAAACCAGCTCGGAAAGTCACCAACCCCGAGAGGGAGGGAGGGAGGGAGGGAGAGAGAGAGAGAGAGAGAGAGAGAGAGAGAGAGAGAGAGAGAGAGAGAGAGAGAGAGAGAGAGAGAGAATTCTTCCAGCTACATGTCACAGACACTCACCCTCTCGATCTGTCTCTCTTTTGCTTTCTGTTTTTATGTCTGCCTCTTCTCTTTCTCGTTTTCTACTCTCTTTATCTGCATGAGATAGAGTTAATGAATCCTCCTTCTCTGTAATGAGATAATGCTCTGCTGATGTTGTAGGAGGGAGTAACAGTAGCTGTTGGATATAGTCTAGTGCTTTTACATGTGGTCGCCACACTCTCCCATGTCCCCTTTGTGTGTGTGTGTGTGTCATCACCAAGTGGATGTCTCCATTTCTCTGTTGGGGGGGGACACATGGTGGCCGTAAAGCAGTGACGGGCCATGATCCAAGCGTGCGTGTGCGCGTGTGCGCGTGTGCATGTGTGTAAGAGAGAGAGAGATGGTTATCAGTGTGGTTTAATCACTTCCATCTGCTGATGGTCACTAGAGTAATACATCCAGGGTGTCGCCATGCCAACAATTACCCTGACTGTTCACTTTCTCACACACACTCACCATTCCAGTGAAAAAAGCCCCCACAGCTGTAGACTTCCATGTATTTTACAGGGCCCGGGGCTGCTGCCTTTACAGGACCTGGTCACTCCGGTGGTCTCCTCTCTCCTCCTTCACTCTCCTCCCCCTCTCTCTCTTCCTCCTCTTCCTTTATGGGAAAGAGCCTGGGTGAAAGAGAGAGAGGGAGAGAGACGAGAGAGAGACGAGAGAGAGAGAGACGAGAGAGTGAGAGAGTGAGAGAGAGAGAGAGGGAAACGGAGAGAAAAAAAACAACCAAATATATGATCTTTCCCTCGTTTGATTTTGTATTTTGGTTGAAGGCAGAGCCGCTGATTCTGCGGTTTTGTTTCATTTGGAGTGGATTATTATTCTGCCTAGTTGGCTTTTAACAAGGTTTTCATTTAGATATGTAAAACCCAGACTAGGACTCTACCAGCTACCACCAAGGTCCAAGCAAGGGTAAACTGAACCAAATTCTCATTCTGCCCCGTTCACTGATCCCTTTGTGTGTTTTCAGCCAAGTCCCCTCTTTGAACCCCCTTTCACTCACTTTGTGATTGCACCGTGTAGGATTCCGTGCTTGTGTACATGTGTTTGTGTGTGTGTTCGTGCGTTCCTGAGTGTGTATGTCTGTGCATTTTGGCCTTTTAGTATAACCCTACTGAAACCAATCAGCATAATGCAGACATTAGCACGGCTAAGTCATCACAATGCTTACTCACACACACACACACGCACACGCACACGCACACACACACACACACACACGTAAGCCTGATGCTGCGCGCACGCTTGTGTGTATGTACGTATGTGTCTCTGCATGGATTGTAAGCCTGGCTGGGGCCCCGGACTGGGGACTCTCGTTGCGTGCCCCGGACTGGGGACCCTCGTTGCAGGAACCGGACTGGGGACCCTCGCTGCCGGCCCCGGACTGGAGACCCTCGCTGCAGGCCCCGAACTGGGGACCGTCGCTGGAGGCCCCGGACTGGCCGGTGGAGCAGGCACAGGACTCACCAGGCTGGGGAGACCTACTGGAGGCCTGGTCCTTGGAGGAGGCACAGGATGAACCGGTCTGTGGGGAAGCACTGGAGATCTGATGCGTATCCTTGGCACCACTCTTCCAGGCTGAATGCCCACTTTAGCCCGGCACCTCCAGAGCGCAGGCACAGGTCGAACCGGGCTGTGGGGGAGCACTGAAGATCTGGTGCTTAGACCTTGCACCACTCCTCTTGGCTGAATACCCACTTTAGCCCGGCACGTGCGGAGTGCAGGCATAGCAGGAACCGGACTGTCACAGCACACCGGAGACACAGTGGGCAGAGCCGGCAGGACTCACCGGGCTGTGGAGGCGCACTGGGGGTCTGGAGCGTAGAGCTGGCACAAGACGTGCAGGGCTGGGGAGGCACACAGGAGGTCTGGTGCGTGGGGCTGGCACAGTCTTCACCAGACGGCTAGCTCGCACCTCAGTACGAGTATGGAGAGCTGACTCTATGGAGTCATGGAGAGGTGGCATTAAACTGAGGACATGTGTCGTGCCTCATGCTCCAACACAACAGCTCTCTCCTAACTCTCTCCTCCAATCTCCCCATCAACTCCTTAACTGTCTCCCCTCCAAGTTCACCTTCTTCTCACCGACTGGCTCTGGTTCCAACCTCGGCTCCGCTGACTGTTCCGTGTGCCTCCCCCAAATAATCTTTTGGAGCTGCCTCTCCTGGCCACGCTGCTTGGTCCTTTGGTGACCGGACCAAGGTGCAGCATGGTGAGAGTACATTTTCCTTTATTTATAGAAATGTCGCCAACAAAACAAGAAACAAGGAAACGACCGTGAAGCTTACTGTAACGGCTTTCTTGTGGTGAAGGAGAGGCGGACCAAAATGCAGCGTGGTTACTATTCATGTTTTTTAATAAGACAACTAAACATGAACATAATACAAAAACAACAAACGAGGAAAACCGAAACAGCCTATTCTGGTGCAAACTAACACAGAGACAGGAACAATCACCCACAAAACCCAACACCAAACAGGCTACCTAAATATGGTTCCCAATCAGAGACAATGACTAACACCTGCCTCTGATTGAGAACCATATCAGGCCAAACATAGAAATAAACAAACTAGACATGTACCATAGAATGCCCACTCAGATCACACCCTGACCAAACAAAACATAGAAACATACAAAGCAAACTATGGTCAGGGTGTGACACTTACGAGGGCTATAGTGCCACTAACAAAACCACCGTGCTTCTACACCTGCATTGCTTGCTGTTTGGGGTTTTAGGCTGGGTTTCTGTACAGCACTTTGAGATTTCAGCTGATGTACGAAGGGCTATATAAATAAATTTGATTTGATTTGATTTGATTTGAACTACCCACAAAATACAAAGGAAAAAAGGCTGCCTAAGTATGAATCCCAATCAGAGACAACGATAGACAGCTGTCCCTGATTGAGAACCATACCCGGCCAAAACATAGAAACAGAAAACATAGAAATAAAGAAACTAGAATTCCCACCCTAGTCACACCCTGGCCTACCCAAAATAGAGAATAAAAGCCTCTCTATGGCCAGGGCGTGACAACAAGAAAACTGCGTCAGATTGTCGAACAACCCTTCCCCCCCTTTTGTTACATGCTGGCTGAAGAACTAGCTAGCCTGTAACTAGCTAACAATCAATCAATCAAATTGTATTATATAAGGCCCTTTTTACATCAGCCGATGTCACAAAGTGCTAAACAGAAACCCAGCCTCAAACCCCAAACAGCAAGCAATGCAGATGTAGAAGCATGGTGGCTTGGAAAAGCTCAACCTTGGAAGAAACCTAGAACAAAACCAGGCTCTGAGGGGTGGCCAGTCCTCTTCTGGCTGTTCCGGGTGGAGATTATAACAGTACATGGCCAAGATGTTCAAACGTTCTTTGATGACCAGCAGGGACAAAAAATAATAATCACAGTGGTTGTAGAGGGTGCAACATGTCAGCACCTCAGGAGTAAATGTCATTTGGCTTTTCATAGCCAGTCATTTAGAGTTAGAGACAAAAAGTGCGGTAGAGACAGTCGAAAATATCAGGTCTGGGACAAGGTAGCACTTCCGTTGAACAGGTCAGGGTTCCATAGCAGCAGGCAGAACAGTTGAAACTGGAGCAGCAGCACGACCAGGTGGACTGGTGACAGCAAGGCCATCAGGCCAGGTAGTCCTGATGAATGGTACTAGGGCTCAGGTCCTCTGAGAGAAAGAGAGAGAGAATTAGAGGGAGCATACTACATTCACACAGGACACCGGATAAGACAGGAGAAATACTCCACATATAACAGACAGACCCGAGCTCCCCGACACATAAACTAGCATAAACTGCAGAGGCTGAGACACAGCCCCCACACCACTAGAGGGATATCTTCATCCACCAACTTACTACCCTGAGACAAGGCCGAGTATAGCCCACGAAGATCTCCCCGACGGCACGAACCCGAGGGGGGCACCAACCTGGACAGGAAGATCACGTCAGAGACTCAACCCACTCAAGTGACGCACCCCTCCTAGGGACAGCATGGAAGAGCACCAGTAGGCCAGTGACTCAGCCCCCGTAATAGGGTTAGAGGCAGAGAATCCCAGTGTAGAAAGGGGAACCGTCCAGGCACAGACAGCAAGGCTGGTTCGTCGCTCAGTGCCTTTCCGTTCCCTTTCACACCCCTGGGCCAGACAACACTCATAGGACCTCCTGAAGAGATGAGTCTACAATAAAGACTTAAAGGTTGAGACCGAGTCTGCGTGTCTCACATGGGTAGGCAGACCATTCCGTAAAAATGGAGCTCTATTGGAGAAAGCCCTGCCACAAGCTGTTTGCTTAGAAATTCTAGGGACAATAAGGAGGCCTGCGTCTTGTGACTGTAACGTACGTGTTGGTATGTACGGCAGGACCAAATCAGGAAAGATAGATAGGAGCAAGCCCATGTCATCCTTTGTAGGTTAGCAGTAAAACCTTGAAATCAGCCCTTGCCTTAACAGTTAACCATTGTAGAGAAGCTAGCACTGGAGTAATATGATCACATTTTTTGGTTCTAGTCAAGATTCTAGCAGCTGTATTTAGCAATAACTGAAGTTTATAGCCTTACAGCCTGAAATGAAAACACAGAAAATTAGACTTTTTCTGGATTTATTTGCACACCGTAACCCACAAGTGATCATTTTTTCCTAAATGTGTTCAATTTAAAACAGTAAAATACCTTATTTGGATAAGTAAACACCCCCACCCCTTAGAATTGCAATTGCAAACTTGCTGAGTTGTAACCAACCACCTTCCAGATCACAAATAAAGCATTTGTTCATAGAGGACTCCACTGCTTAGTAGTGCAGTTCAAAGCAAAGAATCCACTACGGGCGGAAAGGTACTTTCAAAAGATCTACGAGATAAAGTTGTGGAAAGGCACAAGTCAGGGGATGGATATAAAAAGATTTCAAAGGCTTTGTATGTTCCTCGGAGCACAGTTAAGACCATTATTACCAAGTGGAAGGCGTATGGCGCCACCCAGCATAGATAAGGTCGTCTCTCCAAACTGGATGACCGGGCAAGGAGGAGACTGATCAGAGAGCCTACCAAGAAGCCAATGGCGACTTTGAAGGAGCTTCAGGCCTCAACGGCAAAGACTGGTCAATGTGTGCATGTGACCGCAATATCACAAGCGCTCCACAAATCTGGCCTTTATGGGAGGGTGGCAAGAAAAAAAACACTCCTCAAATAAAGCCACATCAAGTCTCGTTTTGAGCTTTGCCAGAAAGCGCATTGTCGATTCGGAGGCCTTCTCAAAATCTGCTGTGGTCAGATGAGACCAAAATGTAACATTTTGTCCTGAACGCAAAACGATATGTCTGGCATAAACCCAATACATGTTTCCAAACAAAGTGCACCATGCCTTACAGTAAAGCACGGCGATGGCAGCATCCTGTTGTTGGGGTGTTTCTCTTCAGCAGGGACTGGAGCGCTTGTCAGGATAAAAGGGAAAATGGACAGTGAAAAATACTGACAGATTCTTGAGGAGAACCTGCAGCCCTCTGCCAGGAAGTTGAAAATGGGAAGATGGTTCACGTTTCAACATGACAATGACCAAAAGCACACCACCAAATCAACTATACAGTGGCTGATGAACAAGAAGGTGAATGTCCTTGAGTGGCCTAGTCAGAGACCTGACCTAAATCCCATTGAGAATCTGTGGAATGACTTGAAGAGTGCAGTCCATGAGTGGTGACCGTGCAATTTGACTGAGCTTGAACAATGGGAAAATATTGCTGTGTAGGTATGCAAAGTTAGTAGAAATGTATTCAAAGAGACTCATAGCTGTAATTCAAGCAAAAAGTGGTTTCAACAAGTATTAACTCGGGGAGGAGGAGTGTTATCCAAATAGGGTATGATACTGTTTTAATTTGAATTAATTGAAAAAGTTGAAAAAGTCCGATTAGATGTGTTTTAATTTCTATCTGTAAGGCAGCAAAAGGTGAACATTTTGAAAGGGGGTGGTGACTTTTCAGCTGTATACAGTGGCTTCAGAAGGTATTCACACCCTTTCACTTTTTCCACGTTTTCGTTGTATTACAGCCTGAATGTAAAATTGATTCAATTGATATTTTGTCACTGGCCTACACACAGTAACCCATAATGTAAAATAAATGTTTTTAAAAAATGGAAAGCTGAAATGTCAATACGTATTCAACCTCTTTCTTATGGCAAGTAAGAAGAGTAAGAACAAGTCACATAATAAGTTGCATGGACTCACTCTGTGTGCAATAATAGTGTTCAACATGATTTTTGAATGACTACCTCATCTTTGTACCCTACACATACAATTATCTGTAAGGTCCCTCAGTCGAACAGTGAATTTCAAACACAGATTCAACCACAAAGACCAGGGAGGCAAAGGCCAGGGAGGTTTTCCAATGCCTCGAAAAGAAGAGTAAAGGTCATATTTGAGCATGGTGAAGTTATTAATTACACTTTGGATGGTGTATCAATACACCCAGTCACCACAAAGATACAGGCCTCCTTCCTAACTCAGTTGCCGAGAGGAAACAGCTCAGGGATTTCACCATGAGGCCAATTGTGACTTTAAAACAGCTACATAGTTTAAGTGAAAATAATAACATTTTCAAAAACATGCATCCTGTTTGCAATAAGATACTAAAGTAAAAATGCAAAAAATGTGGCAAAGAAATTAACTTTGTCCTAAATTCTATTGTGTTATATTTGGGGCAAAGACAAGACATCACTTGTACCACTCTACATATTTTCAAGCATGGTGGTGGCTGCATCATGTTATGGGTATTCTTGTCAATGGCAAGGACAAGCAAATTTCTAAGGATGAAAAGAAACAGAATAGAGCTAATCACTGGCAAAATCCTAGAGGAAAACCTGCTTCAGTATGCTTTCCAACAGACACTGGGAGACATATTTACCATTCAGCAAGACAATAACCTAAAACACAATGCCAAATGTACACTAGAGTTGCTTACCAAGACGACATTGAATGTTCCTGAGTGGCCTCGTTGCAGTCTTGACTTAAATCGGATTGAAAATCTTTGGTAAAACTGGAAAATAGCTGTCTAGCAATGATCATTAACCAATTTGACAGAGCTTGAAGAATTAAAAAAAGATAAAATGCAAATATTGTACAGTCCAGGTGTGCAAAGCTCTTAGAGACTTATCCAGAAAAACTCATAGCTGTAATCGCTGCCTAAGGTGATTATAACATGTGTTGACTCAGAGGTGTGAATACTTATGTAAAGGAGATGTGTCTGTATTTCATTTTGAATACATTTGCAAAAATCTCAAAAAACGTGTTTTCAGTTCATCATTATGTGGTATTGTGTGTAGGTGGGTGAGATTTATTTATTTATTTTTTTGAATTTAGGCTATAACACAACAAAATGTGGAATAGGTCAAGGGGTATGAATACTTTCTGAAGGCACTGTAAGTATCTTTGACATATTTTTATTTTATTTTTTTATTTTACCAGGCAAGTCAGTTAAGAACAAATTCTTATTTCCAATAACTGCCTGTTCAGGGGTAGAATGACAGATTTGTACCTTGTCAGCTCGGGGGTTTGAAATCGCGACCTTCTGGTTATTAGTCCAACGCTCTAACCACTAGGCTACCCTGCCGCCCCATATTGTAGATGAATAGTGTCAACTTTCAATTATATTTGCTTACAGCCGACAATCAAATTTTGGCACCGGTAGATTAGCTCTCTAGCTATATAAAAACCACACTCCACCGCAACCTTCTCCGACGTTGGTTACAAAGCGGTACTTATTTACATTGGGTAAGAGAACATCATGTTACTATTGGTGTATTAAAATGAAAGTGTGTGTAATGTGACCCTATCTCCATAACAACCTTGCTTCCTGAATCCAAGTGTTTGACATGAGGAAGGGGACCAGGAACTTTATGATCAAACTTTATCAATGTAGGAGCAACTGTCACCATACTTTGATATCATCCAATTTCATGAAAAACATGATTTTGACTGTTAAAAAGAAGATGGAGAACAAGTTACAGGATGAAAAATAACAACGTTTATGCTGAAGACTGCTAGCTAACGCTACTTTAAAATAAAATACAAATCGATGTCATTCAAAATAATATTGCATTATGTAACTGTAGCAATTTTCTCCCCCATCACGACATTCCTCACTGTGTTCTCAGTAAGTGTGAGTATGTCACGTATCTTGTTCAATGCTACATCTATAAATATCAAACAATGAATAAGATATTTTCTTACGTCACTGCTCCCCATTAACTGTCAATGACAGCTTAGTTGGAATAACTAGTGTGTGTGTGTGCGTGTGCGTGCGCGTGTGTGCGTGCGCGTGTGCGCGCGTGTGTGTGTGCCTGAGGGAAATCCGAAACACAATTGTCGTTTGTTTGTTCCTTGCCAACCGTTTCTAGAGAACAGACAAGTGCCTTTGTCTTTTGAGGTGTGTGTGCATTATGCACTGCAAAATAGCGCGAGAGAGAAAGTGAGTGCAGAAGTGATATGTTTAGTCAGTGACGGTGCATACCTCAGTAACAGACCACACTGGGCCTATTGTTCACAGGGCGTGTGTCTGTCTGTCTGTCACAGAGGATAATATCAGGTCTTCTCTACTGTGTCTATGGTAGTGGATTGCTTTTATACAGCACCTATCATCAAGTGAGAGAGAAAACTATGCAGACAGAGAATGTGTTGCTGTGTGTTTCAGTATAGACCTAAATCAGAATATTAATTCAGGCTCATACAGCAGAAATATAGAAATACATTTAGTTGAAAAGGAAAGTGTTCTCCCTTCTCTCCCAGAGCAGAAGGTGAAATATAACCAGGGTAAATTGATGGAGTTTTGTTGTAAGGAATGCATTGTGTGTGTGTGTGTGTGTGTGTGTGTGTGTGTGTGTGTGTGTGTGTGTGTGTGTGTGTGTGTGTGTGTGTGTGTGTGTGTGTGTGTGTGTGTGTGTGTGTGTGTGTGTGTGTGTGTGTGTGTGTGTGTGTGTGTGTGTGTGTGTGTGTGTCAGCTGATGGAGGAAAGTCTCTCATTGTAAACACACTCCAGGTTGGATCACACAGGGGAAGAGCAATCAGCCTGTCCTCAAATAGAATTCTGAGGGTGTGTAATTGTTACGTTATTGTAGTAGCTTTCCTGTGTTGTGTGTCCCTGTTATTGTATTCATGTGTACTTGTCATTGTCTTTATGTGTACCTATTTATTTTTTAAATATACATATACACACACACATACACATATATATATATATATATATATATATATATATATATATATATATATATATATATATATATATATATATATATATATATATATATATATATATATATATATATACACGTATATATATATTCAACCTTCACTTAACTAGGCAAGTCAGTTAAGAACAAACTCTCATTTACAATGACGGGTACCCAGGCCAAACCCGGACGACGTGCCATAGACGGCTCCCTAGTGGCGCACCTGTCATTGTCTTCATGTGTACTTGTCATTGTCTTTATGTGTACGCCAGTGTATGAGTATGAGAAGCCTATCATTCAGTGTGAGTTTGATTCAGACATCCATCAGGGTGCCTCATGAAAGAGCACAAATCTCTTTCCCCGAGCCTCTCACTGCTCACCCTTGTCCTGTTCCAGCCCACATAACCCTGGGGGCCAGGCACCAGCCCTCATAACCCTGGGGGCCAGGCACCTGTTTCCTGTGCTTCTGTAATACATGGAGGCATTGTGTTTGGATCTCTGTCTCTCTCACACACACACTGATTCACAAACACACTCCTTTACTCTTTAATCTACTCTGATAATTTCCCTGCCAGGCTCCACATGGGCTGGCACTCAGTGTATGTATTGTACAGTTCTGCCTTACAGCAGTGTGGGAAATGTGGTATAGTATTAGGTCAGAGTGTCTACATTCATCCATCCCTCTGTCCTTCTCCCTGTATTCTTTATTAAAGAGCGGTGTTAATGGCATTGGGATTAGGGTTGGGAACCACTGGCTACAGGTAAACTGAGATAGCTGACTGGAATCAACATTAGTAGGAAGTGGAGTGTGTGTGTGTGTTTTCAGGAAGTGTGTGTTCTATGTCTCCCATAGCTGCTGCAGTCGTCAGATAACAGTAATGAACCTGTGTGTGTGCGTGTCCAACGGGACATCAGATGGGAGAGGGGTACCTGCGTCACAAATGGCACCCTGTTCACTATATAGTGCACTTTTGACAAGGGCAAATAGGGAATAGGGTTCCATTTGGGAACAGACTAGTGCGACGTTGGCAATAAATGTTTTTTAAATATTGTTTTGTTCCCACTTTGTTATTGCCTGAGAAATGATGACTGTGTGATCTCCCACCTGTCCCTATAGACCTCTGGTTCTCACTGCAGTTCATGGTGATATTTTATCAGTGTTGTGTCAGAGTTATGGAGGGGAAAAACTCAGAAACAGAAACACACACAAGCACACGCAGAGATAAACACATGAGCGTCTGCACACACACACACACAAGAATGCATACACACACACAATCAGACACATAATCAGAAACACACACACACACACACAAGGTTGTTCACAAAGACACACTGCTCTTTGTTCTGGGAGCTGCTGGTAATAAATTAAAGCCAGATAGCTTCCTCTGTGACAGCCCACCTGGGTAACGTATCAGTCCTATCTGAACCACTTCAGAGGAACACTCGCAAAGACACACACACACACACACACACACACACCCTTACACACTGTTCCATGTGTGAGTTATACACTCCTTGTGTTTTAGTGTCAACTGATTTGGGCCCCACTCTCCACCCAGGCCTACTAATCAATCAAAGATGTCTCCTGTTTCCACGGCAGTCGTAGCGGGGCCCCTGCACCCCCATAAATACACTAACAGCTTTCTTAAATATGTGACAAAATACCCTTAAATTTTACAGGCTGGGCCTCTGTCTGCACCCCATTTTACCAGGGGAAAAATAGGCTCTACTTCTCTTCCACCTGCAATTGAATGGGGGAAGAGACAGGGAGGGAAGAGAGAGAGGGAGCGAGAAGGAGGGGGCACTTCCATAAAACACAAATAGGGTTACAACTGCATTCCTTCCTGCTGAGTTTTATCATTGCAGTGCTGAGTAAGTCACACACACAAACACACAAGCACACACACACACACACCTGCTCTAGATTGTCCAATTTGCTAGCCATAAGCTGCCCGCTGTGGGGGAGTGTAAACAGCCTGATACCGTCTCATGAGATAACCCTCCGCTACCTGAGCCTGAGAGACTCAACACACACACACCTCAGGAACGGTAGGTAAGGGAAACACGTTTGGAAATAAAGAATCAGGGAAAAGATTGACGTGAAGAGAAAACCAGAGAGAATGTTAGGTGACGGACAGAAAGATGGAATTGGAGGAAGAGAGAGAGAGGAAGTAGGATAGTCTTTATAGGTGTCATATGTGAAGGTTCAGGGTTATGATGCAAATGGAGTCTCTTTATAACGGTCTGTGTTGGTCTGGGGCTCTGTATAGAGGTCAGGGGTTGTGCTTTTGGGTGAAAGGTCAGAGTTTACCTGCACCACACAGGAGGTATGGGAATGCAATTAGAAAGAGACACCTTTGATTGACAGCTATAGCCACGATTAACCTTGCCCCCTTCTCTCTCCTCTTTCTGCTTCTGGTTTCTCACTTTAGCATTTGGGAGAAATAAAACTATTATCTTGTTCATGCTCTCTCTCTTCTACCACAGTACCTCTCACCTATTGATATTGCTATCTCCCTCTGGTTCTCACTTTCTTTCTCTCTCTTCTACAATCATGCTCTCTCTCTCTCTCTCTCTCTCTCGAGCTCTCTCATATACACATAACACACAGACACACAGAGCTATCTGGTCTGATTTGAATACCTACGTACATCATTATCACTACTCTGATGTAGTAAGTAGACAAGAGCATTCGCTCTTCTATCTCTATAGTCCATCTGACTCACAGGCTACAATTCCCAGTTTACACATTTTCCCCTGCCATACATGGTGCTGAATGATATCTTTTTTTAATCCCACACACTCCAATTCAGATCTGAGGGCAGAGGTGTCATGCCCACAGGAGCCCCCTCAGATTTGTCTTTTTTTTATTATTGTTTGTTGTTTCTCTGTAATACTATTAGCCATGTATCAAGTTGGCAATAGCTAGCCCAGATAAGTTCCCAATCTCCCAACCTCATAATTTGCTACCAAGAAGCAATTTCAGGCTATCAATCAAGTTAGAGTAGTTAGCTTGTCTAACTGGCTTAGCTGGCATGCCTGTTGGCAAGGATGGAAGACTTTAGAGCAGGAAGCAATTATTAAATGTACTGACTAAGACTCTCATTCCTGTCAATCGTTTATCCAGATTTTAGCAGATGCAAAGAATCATATTTACTTCATAAAAAAAACTACCAGTCAAGAAGATACAGACAGCTCACAAGAGGTTAGTTAGTTTTTCTTTTTTTAGTAATTTTTTTGTTTGGTGTGGGGGGTGGGGGTGGGGGGTTACAGGCAGAGGCTCAACTTTCACAGGGGACAGAGGGAACATGACACCCCCACATTACAAAATTGTATTTTTGTCCCTCCAGTTTTATCTTTTACAGATTCAGTGTGCTTTAGGACCATGCGGACACCACAGAGCGTGCATACAGGCTGTTTGAAGGCAAAGCTATTATTATAGGAACTGCACGGTGCTGCTGTCTGCAGCTGCTGTCTCTGTGTGTTGTGCTTTTTCTCCTGGTTGTAAAAGCAAGCAGAGCAGAAACTGGATACTCTTTATTTGACTGATGTAGCTGGTAAGGTAACTGTTGTTTAACTTAACAGAAAAAAGTATTTATTCCCAGTGCTGAGCTATTAGTGTAACTGACATGTGACATGTTAACTAATTTTTCATTCCCTCTTGACTGAAATTCTTTCTGTCTTGTGGCTACCACAGCCATTTCAGTTCTAGCTTCTAGCTATATATCATGTAGCAGCATCTAGCAGCTGTAGTGTGTATGGAAAAGTTGTGTAGCCTTTTAACCTTAACAGAAAATAACTTGGCTAGTTTTCGCTAGTTGATGTACCATTAGAGCTAGCCAGAAGTAGGCTAACATTAGCTAGCTAGCTCACTAACTTTAGCTATTATTTTTACCTCAATAACACTAGACCTGAATCAAACGATGAAATCAGCTGTCACACCCTGAACATAGCTCAGGTAGTCGGAAGCTCTCTCATCCGTTTATACAGCCTTTTACTCAGCTGGCCCCTCCCCGGATTTTGTGTTGAATGCTCTACAACAAAGCGTTCTTAGTGTCCAACAAGCTTTCTCTACCCTTAACCTTGTTCTGAACACCTCCAAAAACAATGGCCAGGTGGTTTGGTAAGAAGAATTCAGTTTGCTGCAGCTAGCGACTGGAACGAGCTGCAACAATCACTCAAACTGGACAATTTTACCTCAATCTCTTCATTCAAAGACTCAATCATAGACACTCTTACTGACAGTTGTGGCTGCTTTGTGTGATGTAATGTTGTCTCTACCTTTTTGATCTTTGTGCTGTTGACTGAGCCCAATAATGTTTGTTTCATGTTTTTTTGCTGCTACAATGTTGTGCTGCTACCATGTTGTTGTTACGTTGTGTTGCTACCATGCTGTGTTGTCATGTGTCGCTGCCTTGCAATGTTGTTCTCTTAGGTCTCTCTTTATGTCGTGTTGTGATGTGTGTTTTGACCTAATTTTATATTGTATTTATTTTATCCCAGGCCCCCGTCCCCGCAGGAGGCCTTTTGCCTTTTGGTAGGCCGTCATTGTAAATAAGAATTTGTTCTTAACTGACTTGCCTAGTTAAATAACAAATAAATAAAATATATTTCACCTGTCTTGTGCTTGTCTCTACCCCCCACCAGGTGTCTCCCATTTGCCCCCTTTATCACCTGTGTATTTATACCTGCGTTTTCGGTTTGTCAATTGCCAGTTCATCTTGTCCAGTCAAGTCCTACCAGCATGTTTTCCCAGTTTTGAGTTTCTATTGTTGATGTTTTCTAGTCCTCACAGTTTTGACCATTCTGCTTGCCCTGACCCTGAGCCTGCCTTCAGAAATTGAAGCTATTTAAGGCAGTCTAAAAAACCTCTAAAGTTAATTTCCAAACTGTATCAAGGGTTGATCGAGGTTCGACACATAACATGTCAATAAAAATGTGAGGAAGACCTGGGAGACACTATTGATTAGAATAAATGTATACAGACAATTTTTTTATTTAACCAGGCAAGTCAGTTAAGAACAAATTCTTATTTACAATGACAGCCTAAGAGCAGTGGGTTAACTGCCTTGTTCAGGGGCAGAATGACAGGTTTTTACCTTGTCAGCTCAGAGATTCAATCTAGCAACCTTTCGGTTAAAGGGCCAACACTCTAACCACAAGGCTACCTGCCACCCCAAAAATGACCCATTAACAATCTACTGGCAAATCCTTTTCAATCTTTGTCATATGAAGAGAAATTATAGATAAAACGTATCGTTGCTCATCAGCCATGTGACATGAACATTACACAACAAGTCGGAAATCACAAATTCAACAATCAGGGGTTTGGAAGGAATCAATGGCTAACTGCAAGCATAGCAAAGCAATCACTATTTTGCTTCCCCTGCCTGCTATTTGACTGAGAGGGTGTGTGGTCCAAATCTGGGTTTAAGGATTTAAAACATCTGTCTGAAAGTCTCTCTTTTCCAAGCTCAAGAAGATGGCGTACAAAAACATGTTTTTACTAGCCTGAGTAATAATACTCTACACCACAATTCATTTTTCACGTCGTGAATTTTAAAATCATTCAAATTAATTGTGTGTCTGGTGTTGGCTTACCTTGGCCTGCCAGTTTTGATAGTCGTGTAATTCTCAACTTGAGAATTCCTTGTTATGTAGAGAGACACGGAAGCCCAGCTAGCCTAGCTAGTTTGTAGCCTAGATGCCTCTGGGACAATGTGGACACTCACAGGACTTCATGTTACACAATGAATGTGTGTTTTGTTCAATAAAGTTCATCTTTATGTACAAAAACTTCAGTTGAAATTGGTGCGTTATGTTCAGAAATGCATTGTCTCAAACAAACATCCGGTGAAAGTGCAGAGAGCCACATCAAATTACAGAAATACTCATCATAAACATGATACAAGATACAAGTGTTTAACATATGATTAAAGATAAACTTCTCCTTAATGCAACCGCTGTGTCAGATTTAAAAAAGGCTTTACGGCAAAAGCACACCATGCGATTATGTTAGGTCAGTGCCTAGCCACAGAAAACCATACAGCCATTTTCCAACCAAGGAGAGGTGTCACAAAAGTCAGAAATAGCATTAAAATTAATCACTTACCTTTGATGATCTTCATATGATGGCACTCCCAGGTCTCCATGTTAGACAACAAATGTTTGTTTTGTTCAATAAAGTTCTTCTTTATGTCCAAATACCTCCGTTTTGTTGGTACATTTAGTTCAGAAATCCAAAGGCACAATGCGCACTCTCAACACCAAGACGAAAAATCAAAAAGTACAATAAAAGATAGTAGAAACATGTCAAATGATGTTTACGATCAATCCTCAGGTTGGTTTTGTCATAAATAATCAATAATATTTCAACCGGACAAAAGCTTCGTCAATGGAAAAGGAGAAACAAGAAAGGCGCTCTCCTGATCACGCGCATGGCTCATGTCTAGAAATTTCCACTGTCCACTCATTGGACAAGCTATATTTTCAGAGTAAAAGCCTGAAACAATGCCTAAAGACTGGCCACATGTATAGGAAGCCATAGAGAATGTGAACTGGGTCCTAAGTCTTTGTATGGTGGATAGGCTTTCAATTGAGTAACAGCCTTTCAAAATAATAGTACCTCCTGGTTAGATTTTCTTCAGGTTTTCGCCTGCCATATCAGTTCGGTTACACTCACAGACATTATTTTAACAATTTTGGAAACTTCAGTGTTTTCTATCCAAATCTACTAATAATATGCATGTATTAGAAACTGTGCATATCCTAGATTATTGGCCTGAATTAGCAGGCATTTTAATTTGGGCACGCTTTTCATCCGGAGGTGAAAATATCAAATCAAATTTCAAATCAAATCAAATTTATTTATATAGCCCTTCGTACATTAGCTGATATCTCAAAGTGCTGTACAGAAACCCAGCCTAAAACCCCAAACAGCAAGCAATGCAGGTGTAGAAGCACGGTGGCTAGGAAAAACTCCCTAGAAAGGCCAAAACCTAGGAAGAAACCTAGAGAGGAACCAGGCTATGTGGGTTGGCCAGTCCTCTTCTGGCTGTGCCGGGTGGAGATTATAACAGAACATGGCCAAGATGTTCAAATGTTCATAAATGACCAGCATGGTCGAATAATGATAAGGCAGAACAGTTGAAACTGGAGCAGCAGCATGGCCAGGTGGACTGGGGACAGCAAGGAGTCATCATGTCAGGTAGTCCTGGGGCATGGTCCTAGGGCTCAGGTCCTCCGAGAGAGAGAAAGAAAGAGAGAAGGAGAGAATTAGAGAACGCACACTTAGATTCACACAGGACACCGAATAGGACAGGAGAAGTACTCCAGATATAACAAACTGACCCGAGCCCCCTGACACATAAACTACTGCAGCATAAATACTGGAGGCTGAGACAGGAGGGCTCAGGAGACACTGTGGCCCCATCCGAGGACACCCCCAGACCAGGCCAAATAGGAAGGATATAATCCCACCCACACCACTAGAGGGATATCTTCAACCACCAACTTACCATCCTGAGACAAGGCTGAGTATAGCCCACAAAGATCTCCGCCACAGCACAACCCAAGGTGGGGCGCCAACCCAGACACAATGACCACATCAGTGAATCAACCCACTCGGGTGACGCACCCCTTCCAGGGACGGCATGAGAGAGCCCCAGTAAGCCAGTGACTCAGCTCCTGTAATAGGGTTAGAGGCAGAGAAACCCAGTGGAAAGTGGGGAACCGGCCAGGCAGAGACAGCAAGGGCGGTTCGTTGCTCCAGAGCCTTTCCGTTCACCTTCACACTCCTGGGCCAGACTACACTCAATCATATGACCCACTGAAGAGATGAGTCTTCAGTAAAGACTTAAAGGTTGAGACCGAGTTTGCGTCTCTGACATGGGTAGG
This sequence comes from Oncorhynchus masou masou, assembly GCF_036934945.1. Lineage (NCBI taxonomy): Eukaryota > Metazoa > Chordata > Actinopteri > Salmoniformes > Salmonidae > Oncorhynchus > Oncorhynchus masou. The sequence continues at coordinate 38,723,423 of NC_088226.1, read as the reverse complement.
CAGACCGTTCCATAAAAGCCCTGCCTCCAGCTGTTTGCTTAGAAATTCTAGGGACAATTAGGAGGCCTGCGTCTTGTGACCGTAGCGTACGTGTAGGTATGTACGGCAGGACCAAATCAGAGAGATAGGTAGGAGCAAGCCCATGTAATGCTTTGTAGGTTAGCAGTAAAACCTTGAAATCAGCCCTTGCTTTGACAGGAAGCCAGTTTAGAGAGGCTAGCACTGGAGTAATATGATCAAATTTTTTGGTTCTAGTTAGGATTCGAGCAGCCGTATTTAGCACTAACTGAAGTTTATTTAGTGCTTTATCCGGGTAGCTGGAAAGGAGAGCATTGCAGTAGTCTAACCTAGAAGTGACAAAAGCATGGATACATTTTTCTGCATCATTTTTGGATAGAAAGTTTCTGATTTTTACAATGTTACGTAGATGGAAAAAAGCTGTCCTTGAAATGGTCTTGATATGTTCTTCAAAAGAGAGATCAGGGTCTAGAGAAATGCCGAGGTCCTTCACAGTTTTATTTGAGACGAATGTACAACCATTAAGATTAATTGTCAGATTCAACAGACAATCTCTTTGTTTCTTGGGACCTAGAACAAGCATCTCTGTTTTGTCCGAGTTTAAAAGTAGAAAGTTTGCAGCCATCCACTTCCTTATGTCTGAAACACATGCTTCTAGCAAGGGCAATTTTGGGGCTTCACCATGTTTCATTGAAATGTACAGCTGTGTGTCATCCGCATGGCAGTGAAAGTTAACAATATGTTTTCGAATAACATCCCCAAGAGGTAAAATAGAGTGCCTTGCGAAAGTATTCGGCCCCCTTGAACTTTGCGAACTTTTGCCACATTTCAGGCTTCAAACATAAAGATATAAAACTGTATTTTTTTTGTGAAGAATCAACAACAAGTGGGACACAATCATGAAGTGGAACGACATTTATTGGATATTTCAAACTTTTTTTAACAAATCAAAAACTGAAAAATTGGGCGTGCAAAATTATTCAGCCCCGTTAAGTTAATACTTTGTAGCGCCACCTTTTGCTGCGATTACAGCTGTAAGTCGCTTGGGATATGTCTCTATCAGTTTTGCACATCGAGAGACTGACATTTTTTTCCCATTCCTCCTTGCAAAACAGCTCGAGCTCAGTGAGGTTGGATGGAGAGCATTTGTGAAAAGCAGTTTTCAGTTCTTTCCACAGATTCTCGATTGGATTCAGGTCTGGACTTTGACTTGGCCATTCTAACACCTGGATATGTTTATTTTTGAACCATTCCATTGTAGATTTTGCTTTATGTTTTGGATCATTGTCTTGTTGGAAGACGAGGGGAGGAGGTGAGGGCCCTCGGAGTGTGGTGTCAGGAAAATAACCTCACACTCAACGTCAACAAAACTAAGGAGATGATTGTGGACTTCAGGAAACAGCAGAGGGAACACCCCCCTATCCACATCGATGGAACAGTAGTGGAGAGAGTAGCAAGTTTTAAGTTCCTCGGCATACACATCACAGACAAACTGAATTGGTCCACTCACACAGACAGCATCGTGAAGAAGGCGCAGCAGCGCCTCTTCAACCTCAGGAGGCTGAAGAAATTCGGCTTGTCACCAAAAGCACTCACAAACTTCTACAGATGCACAATCGAGAGCATCCTGGCGGGCTGTATCACCGCCTGGTACGGCAACTGCTCCGCCCTCAACCGTAAGGCTCTCCAGAGGGTAGTGAGGTCTGCACACGCATCACCGGGGGCAAACTACCTGCCCTCCAGGACACCTACACCACCCGATGTTACAGGAAGGCCATAAAGATCATCAAGGACATCAACCACCCGAGCCACTGCCTGTTCACCCCGCTATCATCCATAAGGCGAGGTCAGTACAGGTGCATCAAAGCTGGGACCGAGAGACTGAAAAACAGCTTCTATCTCAAGGACATCAGACTGTTAAACAGCCACCACTAACATTGAGGGGCTGCCGCCAACACACTGACACTGACTCAACTCCAGCCACTTTAATAATGGGAATTGATGGGAAATGATATAAATATATCACTAGCCACTTTAACCAATGCTACCTTATATAATGTTACTTACCCTACATTATTCATCTCATATGCATACGTCTATACTGTACTCTATATCATCGACTGCATCCTTATGTAATACATGTATCACTAGCCACTTTAACTATGCCACTTTGTTTACATACTCATCTCATATGTATATACTGTACTCGATACCATCTACTGTATCTTGCCTATGCTGCTCTGTACCATCACTCATTCATATATCCTTATGTACATATTCTTTATCCCCTTACACTGTGTATAAGACAGTAGTTCAGGAATTGTTAGTTAGATTACTTGTTGGTTATTACTGCATTGTCGGAACTAGAAGCACAAGCATTTCGCTACACTCGCATTAACATCTGCTAACCATGTGTATGTGACAAATAAAATTTGATTTGATTTGATTTGATTTGAAATCTCCGTCCCAGTCTCAGGTCTTTTGCAGACTCCATCTGGTCCTGTATTTGGCTCCATCCATCTTCCATTCCATTTTAACCATCTTCCCTGTCTCTGCTGAAGAAAAAGCAGGCCAAACCATGATGCTGCCACCACCATGTTTGACAGTGGGTATGGTGTGTTCAGGGTGATGAGCTGTGTTGCTTTTACGCCAAACATAACGTTTTGCATTGTTGACAAAAAGTTCAATTTTGGTTTCATCTGACCAGAGCACCTTCTTCCACATGTTTGATGTGTCTCCCAGGTGGCTTGTGGCAAACTTTAAATGACACTTTTTATGGATATCTTTAAGAAATGGCTTTCTTCTTGCCACTCTTCCATAAAGGCCAGATTTGTGCAATATACGACTGATTGTTGTCCTATGGACAGAGTCTCCCACCTCAGCTGTAGATCTCTGCAGTTCATCCAGAGTGATCATGGGCCTCTTGGCTGCATCTCTGATCAGTCTTCTCCTTGTATGAGCTGAAGGTTTAGAGGGACGGCCAGGTCCTGGTAGATTTGCAGTGGTCTGATACTCCTTCCATTTCAATATTATCGCTTGCACAGTGCTCCTTGGGATGTTTAAAGCTTGGGAAATCTTTTTGTAAACAAATCCGGCTTTATTAAACTTCTTCACAACAGTATCTCGGACCTGCCTGGTGTGTTCTTTGTTCTTCATGATGCTTTCTGCGCTTTTAACGGACCTCTGAGACTATCACAGTGCAGGTGCATTTATACGGAGACTTGATTACACACAGGTGGATTGTATTTATCATCATTAGTCATTTAGGTCAACATTGGATCATTCAGAGATCCTCACTTAACTTCTGGAGAGAGTTTGCTGCACTGAAAGTAAAGGGGCTGAATAATTTTGCACGCCCAACTTTTTCAGTTTTTGATTTGTTAAAAAAGTTGAAATATCCAATAAATGTCGTTCCACTTCATGATTGTGTCCCACTTGTTGTTGATTCTTCACAAAAAAATACAGTTTAATATCTTTATGTTTGAAGCCTGAAATGTGGCAAAAGGTCGCAAAGTTCAAGGGGGCCGAATACTTTCGCAAGGCACTGTATATAGTGAAAACAATAGTGGTCCTAAAACGGAACCTTGAGGAACACCGACATTTACAGTTGATTTGTCAGAGGACAAACCATTCACAGAGACAAACTGATATCTTTCCGACAGATAAGATCTAAACCAGGCCAGAACTTGTCCGTGTAGACCAATTTGGGTTTCCAAAAGCAGCACTAAGGTCTAGGAGCACGAGGACAGATGCAGAGCCTCGGTCCGATGCCATTAAGATGTCATTTACCACCTTCACAAGTGCCGTCTCAGTGATGGGGTCTAAAACCAGACTGAAGCATTTCGTATACATTGTTTGTCTTCAGGAAGGCAGTGAGTTGCTGCGCAACAGCCTTTTCTAAAAATGTTGAGAGGAATGGAAGATCCAATATAGGCCGATAGTTTTTTATATTTTCTGGGTCAAGGTTTGGCTTTTTCAAGAAAGGCTTTATTACTGCCACTTTTAGTGAGTTTGGTACACATCCGGTGGATAGAGAGCAGTTTATTATGTTCAACATAGGAGGGCCAAGCACCGGAAGCAGCTCTTTCAGTAGTTTAGTTGGAATAGGGTCCAGTATGCAGCTTGAAGGTTTAGAGGCCATGATTATTTTCATCATTGTGTCAAGAGATATAGTACTAAAACACTTGAGCGTCTCTCTTGATCCGAGGTCCTGGCAGAGTTGTGCAGACTCAGGACAGCTGAGCTTTGAAGGAATACGCAGATTTAAAGAGGAGTCCGTAATTTGCTTTCTAATAATCATAATCTTTTCCTCAAAGAAGTTCATGAATTTATCACTGCTAAAGTGAAAGTCATCCTCTCTTGGGGAATGCTGCTTTTTAGTTAGCTTTGCGACAGTATCAAAAAGGAATTTCGGATTGTTCTTATTTTCCTCAATTAAGTTAGAAAAATAGGATGATCGAGCAGCAGTAAGGGCTCTTCGGTACTGCACGGTAGTCTTTCCAAGCTAGTCCTCTACCCAAGAGAGGCTAAGTTTGCCAGTTAAGAAATCATTCAAATGGGGTGGCAGTTAACCTAGTGGTTAGCGCGTTGGGCCAGTAACCAAAATGCTGCTGGATCGAATCCCCGACATGACAAGGTAAAAATCTGCAATTTTGCCTCTGAATAAGGCAGTTAAACCACTGTTCCCTGGTAGGCCGTCATTGTAAATAAGAATTTGTTCTTAAACTGACTTTCCTAGATAAATAAAAGGTTAAATTAAAAAAATAATCATAATAATTGGAAACATCAAATGGTTTTGTGATGAATAAGCCATCTTTTCATAGCCGATCATTAAGAGTATCTCTACCGCTCCTGCTGTCTCTAGAGAGTTGAAAACAGCAGGTCTGGGACTGGTAGCACGTCCGGTTGGTTTTTCTTTGGCTTTTCTGCTACCATATCAATTGTTTTATAGTCTCATACATTATTTTAACATTTCTACAAACATCAAAGTGTTTTCTTTCCAATGCTACCAATTATATGCATATCCTGGCTTCTGGGCCTGAGTAACAGGCAGTTTACTTTGGGTACTTTAGTCAGGCAGAAATCCTGAAAAGAGGACCCTAGCCCTAAGAAGATTTCTCAGAGATAGACATAATACTGAAAAGAGCAAACAAAACAAGATACAAATACACATTCAGCAGTCCATTAATAAATTGGTGTGTGTGTGTGTGTGTGTGTGCTGCGGGGTTGAAGCTACGAACCCATAGGCTTGGCTCTCTTATCCCTTTAAGGCTTCTGGGAGGGAGAGTGGACAATGCGCCTGTCATAGTGGAGGTAAGCAATGTCCCACGCGCTCTGGCAACTTTCATGGCTGGGATAAGTTATTTCCTCTTCTGGCGCACAACTTCAGGATAGTCCACGTTGAGGAAGATATACGTTCCTCTCAAGTTCTTGGGGGATGCTCCTGTTTTTGACCCGACCAACCAGCCAGCCATGGAGATATGCCACTCTCTGTGGAAGTTGAAGAAAGCGTCCTCCAGCAATGGGGGCCTCCTTGGAGATGTTAAGCCCGGAACAGACACATACAGTGGGGGGAAAAAAGTATTTGATTCCCTGCTGATTTTGTACGTTTGCCTACTGACAAAGAAATGATCCGTCTATAATTTTAATGGTAGGTTTATTTGAGCAGTGAGAGACAGAATAACAACAACAAAATCCAGAAAAACGCATGTCAAAAATGTTATAAATTGATTTGCATTTTAATGAGGGAAATAAGTATTTGACCCCTCTGCAAAATATAACTTAGTACTTGTTAGCAAAACCCTTGTTGGCAATCACAGAGGTCAGACGTTTCTTGTAGTTGGCCACCAGGTTGGCACACATCTCAGGAGGGATTTTGTCCCACTCCTCTTTGAAGATCTTCTCCAAGTCATTAAGGTTTCGAGGCTGACGTTTGGCAACTCGAACCTTCAGCTCCCTCCACAGATTTTCTATGGGATTACGGTCGGGAGACTGACTTCTGTCTCTCAGTGTTCAAATAAACCTACCATTAAAATTATAGACTGATAATGTCTTCGTCAGTGGGTAAAAATAAGAAATCAGCAGGGGATCAAATACTATTTTCGCTCACTTTACCAGAAACATCTTTTCTGCCCTGGATCCGGAGGTTCCTGCACCTTCTTCCTTAGGGGTTTCCGATTCGAGATCGGATCCGGAGGTACTTGCGCCTTCGTTCTCTGTTCTCTCTCTGTCCGGTGGCTTCTACCTCGGGTTCAGCTCCTCAGAGCTCCCACCCTCATCAGACCGTGAGGCTGTCTGAGAGACCGGCCCATTCAACATCCACAATGGATACCACAGCCGGCTCGGGTCCATTGGGCCCCACCGCCCTTCAGTCCTCGGGGGGTCTTCTAAGCCACTAAACGGGAAAGATCTCCCTGGCTCTTTCAACAGCTGTCATCATCGGCAGCTCTATGGTGAGAAATATATTGGTTCCCAGTGCAAGAAAACTACATTGTCATGACGTTGCCCTGTTGGTGAGGTTTATGACCCCCATAAAAACCTTTCCACCTTTTCTCTCTCTACTCTACAGATTGGACTCTTGGAAAGCCCTTTGTTAACATAGAGAGAGTCTGGTAACATCAAAAGGTTGTGAACGGAACCGTACTTCGTTAATCCAACCAGTTGAAAAAATCAGTTTGTACTTAAAGAATATGATGTCAGATCAGGTTTTGTCTGAGACATTATTACTGCTGATAGGACCACATAAACTGTTTCTTGGACAGTTTACACGTTCTAGTTATCAGATTCACATGGAATTATTGTGCAATTTAAATGTTTAATTGTGAAACTATTTGTGAAAAGACTAAATGTAATTTATCTTCTAAATGAGAGAATTGTTTTCATAAGAGACCTATGCTCACTCGGTGGCCCAGCCCAAGTGAACACGCATTGGTTGTGAACTATGAAACATGCCCTTCTCTTCCCCATTACGAAAGTTAACATTGTGTTCCCGATGACGTGAGGACTGCTGTCCATACGTTTAAAAGGGCTAATGTCAACTACAGAACTAAGCCAACCTTAGCGTGAGCTACGGTTGCAAACAGTTGAACGACTACAACCTAACGAAATTAACATTGTGTTCCCAAGGACGTGAGGACTGCTGTCCATATGTTTAAAAGGGATCATTTCAATGTGCAGGTGACAATCGACACGCTGGAAGGATGGATTCTGACTATACCAGCCAGAATATAACATCAGTTTATAGTATGGCAACTTGATATGAACATTGAACTCCGTTCTACCACAAGACATATTCTTCAAAGAACAAAGGAGATCTCTGCTGGGCAACCCAGCCTTCCATCGTCGACTAATCTACTGAAGCGCAGCTCAGAGTAAATATTTCTTTCATTTTCCTTTTCTGAATGGGTGGTTATTTAGAATGCATAATATTCTGTATTTATGATAACATAGCTTCATAAGGTCCGATCAGAGACCCCAAACTTTTGTTTAGGCTTCCCGCGCTTTCATTCAAACCCAACCCTCTATCTTTGTGTAACCATGTCATGTCTTGTTATGTCTGTTCCTGTCCTTTCTCTTCACTCTGTCTCTCTCTGCTGGTCTTTTTAGGTTACCTTCTCTGTCTCTCATTCCTCAGCTGTTCTACATCTGCCCTAACTAGCTCTTTCACTCTTCCCCACCTGTTCTCTCTTCCCCCTCTGATTAGGTCTCTATTTCTCTCTCTGTTCCTGCTACTTTCAGTGTCTGATTCTTGTTTGTATTTTTGATGCCAGAAGCAAGCTGTCGTCTCGTTTGCTTCCACCTTGTCCTGTCCTGTCGGAGTCTGCCTGGCAGGTGCATCCTGCACTATACTAACGTTCTTTTTGTTCCGCTGACAACATTGGAAGAGGATTTATGCCATTCCTGTTTTTTCATTAAAGAACTCTGTTTTCTGTTAAAACCGCTTTTGGGTCTTCACTCAAGTTCATAACAAACCAGCCGTCATATCAGTTCCATCCGCTAGGGACGTTTTCTTGTATGACATACAATGATTAGTCATCAATGTATGATCCATCCTGTGTATATGTAATTCTGAGTGATTATTTAGGTATTTAGTAAATAAATATTTTGACCAAATCTTGTATTGCTGATTCAACTTGTTAGCCAGGGTTCTTGAAGATAACAAACGACTTACGACTTTCAGTTGAGACTGAATAAGGTGACGATTGTAAATTGACTGCTATTGATATAAAAGATTACTAGGTCTTTAAGAGTTTATTCGGAAGACAACAGCTCTATAAACATTCTTCCGTGGTGCCCCGACTTCCTAGTTAATTACATTTACATGATTAGTTAAATCAGGTAATATTAATTACAGAGAATTGATTTGATAATGTCATATATCACTTAATCCATAGAAAAGACACAACAACATCATGAGGGCTAGCATGGAATTTCTGAACATTTTAAAGAACTGATTCTAGCATTGAAAGATTCCAAAAAGCAGCCAATCATTTCAGGTTGAGTACCATTGTTGGGCTGTGGGTGTGAAAGATTCAGCAGGCTACTGGCATTACACATCTGGCTAAAAGATTACTGTAGCTCTGTTGGAATCACTTTTATACATAACTTGACACCTTCTGGAAACAGAAAGTACTTTACAGGAAATCATCTTGGCCCCTTGACTCTGTGGTGAATACCTCTGTTGATCCTACAGCTATTGTATGCATTAATCATGTGCCTATGAACCAGAGTTACACTGTTAGCACTGAGGCGGTGTGCACCAGTAGGAAGTCCACTGTGTGTAGCTCAGCTCCAATATAAATAACATGAGCAAGTCTACTTCTGATAAGCTTCCCAGTATAGCATTAAAAACAATTAACCCTTATGTGATGTTTGGGTCTGTGGGATCCATTTTCAATGTTTACTAAAAGAAAAATGATACCATTAATTATTTTTTTCAACCTGAGACTCATTGGCCTTAGCTAATTTGCTGTGAAGAACATGTAATATAACACATTTTCATTGAGTGCAATCTGTGCACCCCCCTACACATTTATATTCCATATGTGGTGTTCGGGTCCAATGGACCCGAGGGTAATACAATTATGGAAAAGTGTGTGTAGGTGAAAACAAGAAAAAATTAAACAAAAATGTTTGCTGTGTGCCTTCACTCTGTCTTCCTCCTCACTGGGCATGATGTTTCAACGAAGCACCAAGAACTTGTCTGTCTCCCTGCCTGTCTGCCTGTCTCCCAATTTTTTTTCTCACTCTTTACTTTGTAGTGTGTGAAACTACACACTGTCCTGCGGGAATCTGCACAATGTTATTACAATACATTATTTCAAAACATCATTTCAATACATTGTAAAAAATGCTGTATTTTCCCACACTCTACCCCAGCCAAGTGCAAATTGGGGGAGGGACACAACAATAAAATTATTATTATTATAAATAATAATAACGGCAAAAATAAATTATTTTTGCAAGGAGAGAAGCTGGTGTGGAAAGCACATCTTCCACTTTGTAAGATTAGGATTTTTCCAAATATGAGGATTGTCGTGACTTTACTGTCATGAATTTGATGACTGTTATTTGTTTAATCAATGAACTAAAGAGTTACCATCTCCCGAATTAATCTCTGTAAGGTATATATCTATTTAATCCATAAACAGTCATCTTATTTTTATATTTTTTATTTTACCTTTATTTAACCAGGCAAGTCAGTTAAGAACATATTCCTATTTTCAATGACAGCATAGGAACAGTGGGTTAACTGCCTTTTTCGGTGGCAGAACGAAAGATTGGTACCTTGTCAGCTTGGGGATTCGATCTCGCAACCTTTCGGTTCCTAGTCCGACGCCCTAAACACTCCTATCATATCATCATTATGAACGTCGTAACCTCATGCATCTTCAAAAAACCCAACCTTACTCACAATTCAGTACTACACCAATTGGTTTAATTATTTATTTACTAGATGACTAAAATGAGAATAACAGAGCGACACGCTTGTAAGGTATGGGTCGCGACGAGTAAATTTATCATTATTGAATGAATTACTGGAATTGATTTGGCCAAGTACAAATGCGGTCTCTGTTCAGTGCAGTCTCTGTTCAGTGCGGTCTCTGTTCAGTGTGCTCTCTGCTTAGCAGCATACTGTGCTCAGTTTGGCAACTTACAAGAGCTTTTTTTTATGCAGTTTTCTTTAAGATCACTCCGCGACACACACGGTGCCCTCACAGCTGTCATCAAATGGACTCATGCTAGCAACAAGTTCTGACTGAGCTCAATCGCCATGAAACGCAAATACACCCATGAGTTTTTCTCTCTTCATACTAACTTTGAGAAAGCTGAAAGCTTCCGGGAAAAGTGATTTGACAGTGGAAAAGTAAGTCAACTATCAAGGTACTGTTGTAATTTTATAACATGTGATGATAAACTGAAATAAAGGAGTACTAACTAACTCTCAGAGTAGTAGATGTGAATTTTTCTGTCAAACAATCCCCTGGCCATGTACACAGCTAATAGGTAGCATTAGCCAAAGCAAGCTAGCTACTGATAGTGCAACCCTAAGTTGCAATCTTACTGTAGAAATTGTTGTTGAAATCAAGTCTAGGTTGGAACCGTTGTTGTTAAATTACAAGTCATTATTTTTATTCTGAACTGGAATAAACTGATTGAAGCAAGTTCATTTTTGAGGGAAACACACTCATACAGTTCTGGGTTGCTCATCTACATGAGGAAGTGGTCTCCTGCCTAACTGAGAAAGCAACAGATGTTCTGATCCAGTTTGGCACCACATAGCTTTTTAAAATGTATTTTACCAGGCAAGTCAGTTAATAAGAACGAATTCTTATTTACAATGACGGCCTAACCTGGACAACACGGGGCCAATTGTGCACCGCCCTAATGGGACTCCCAATGACATCTGGTTGTGATACAACCCATAATTGAACCAGGGTCTGTAGTGACACCTCTAGCACTGAGAAGCAGTGTATTAGACCACTATGCCACTCGAGAGTCATGCAAGTCAGGGTTCTCAACTCTGACATACTTAAAAAACAGGTATAGAAACAATCTCAATGCTGAGCATGACCTGTGTCACACTGTCAAAAACAGAGCCCAGAATAAACATGCTTGTTGAAAACTTTAACCAGCCACACACCTCTCATTAGGACTGTGTGTGTGTGTTTTCTGGGCTACATCCATGTGATGTGACCAATCAGTTTATTCCAGTTCAGAATACAAATTATGACTTGTATTTTAGCAGCAACAGTCCCAACCTAGACTTTCTTTCAACAATAATTTCTACAGTAATTGCAGCTGCAAGACACTTGGGATATATCTCTATAAGCTTGGCACATCTAGCCACTGAGATTTCTGCAAATTCTTCAAGGCAAAACTGATCCAGCTCCTTGAAGTTGGATGGGTTTGTTATGAACTTGAGTGAAGACCCAAAAGCGGTTTTAACAGAAAACAGAGTTCTTTAATGAAAAAACAGGAATGGCATAAATCCTCTTCCAACGTTGTCAGCGGAACAAAAAGAACGTTAGTATAGTGCAGGATGCACCTGCCAGGCAGACTCCGACAGGACAGGACAAGGTGGAAGCAAACGAGACGACAGCTTGCTTCTGGCATCAAAAAACACAAACAAGAATCAGACACTGAAAGTAGCAGGAACAGAGAAAGAAATAGAGACCTAATCAGAGGGGGAAGAGAGAACAGGTGTGAAAGAGTGAATGAGCTAGTTAGAGGAGATGTAGAACAGCTGAAGAATGAGAGACAGAGAAGGTAACCTAAAAAGACCAGCAGAGAGAGAGAGTGAAGAGAAAGGACAGGAACAGACATAACAAGACATGACAGGGTTCCGCTGGTGTACAGCAAACTTTAAGTCATACCACTGATTCTCAATTGGATTGAGGTCTGGGCTTTGATTAGGCCATTCCAAGATATTTAAATGTTTCCCCATAAACCACTCAAGTGTTGCTTTAGCAGTATGCTTAGGTTCGTTGTCCTGCTGGATGATGAACCTGTCCCAGTCTCAAATCTCTGGAAGACTGAAACAGGTTTCCCTCAAGAATTTCCATGTATTTAGCACCATCCATCATTCCTTCAATTCTGACCAGTTTCCCAGTCCCTGCCGACGATGTTGTTCTTGGGGTGATGAGAGGAGTTGGGTTTGAACATAGTTTTTTCCTTGATTGCCAAAAAGCTCAATTTTATTCTCATCTGACCGGAGTACCTTCTTCCATATGTCTGGGGAGTCTCCCACATGCCTTTTGGCAAACACCAAACATGTTTACTTATTTTTTTCTGCACACTCTTCCGTAAAGCCTGGCTCTGTGGAGTGTACCTATGGTGATCCTATGGACAAAGTGATCCTATGGACAGATACTCCAGTCTCCACTGTGGAGCTTTTGCAGCTCCTTCACGGTTATCTTTGGTCTCTTTGTTGCCTCTCTGATTAATGCACTCCTTGCCTGGTTCATGAGTTTTGGTGGACGGCCCTCTCTTGGCAGGCTTGTTATGGTGCCATATTCTTTCCATATTTTTAAATGGACTTAAGAGTGCTCCGTGGGATGTTCAAAGTTTCTGATATTTTTTTAGAACCCAACCCTGATCTATACTTCTCCACAACTTTGTCCCTGACCTGTTTGGAGAGCTCCTTGGTCTTCATAGTGCCGCTTGCTTGGTGGTGCCCCTTGCTTAGTGGTGTTGTAGGCTCTGGGTCATTTCAGAACAGGTGTGTATATATATATATATATATATATATATATATATATATATATATATATATATATATATATATATATATATATATATATATATATATACTGAAATCATGTGACAGATCATGTGACACTTAGATTGCACACGTGTGGATTTTATTTAACTAATTATATGACTTCTGAAGGTCTGATCTGACCCATTCTGATCCTCACAGGACAGTCATGAAAGGGTCATGTCTCTGTCAATTCTGAGTCTGACAGTGAGTTGGAAAAAAAGGATGAGATTGACCCTCAGCCAGCCCCAGGACCAGTCCGTTAGCAGCCAGCCCAGGACCAGACCGTCAGCAGCGACTCCTGTGGTGGGCCGTGCGCAGTGCACGCTAACCAAGGTTGCAGGTGCACAGTGTTTCCTCCGACACATTGGTGCGGCTGGTTTCCGGGTTGGATGCGCGCTGTGTTAAGAAGCAGTGCGGCTTGGTTGGGTTGTGTATTGGAGGACGCATGACTTTCAACCTTCGTCTCTACCGAGCCCGTACGGGAGTTGAGACAAGCCTCTAAACAATTGGATACCACGAAATTGGGGAGAAAAGGGGGTAAAATTAAAAAATATATATTTAAAAAATTACATTTTCATTGGAAAGATAAGCAAACTTAGGCATGACATACCAGCAACAAACGCTGACACATCACACCCAAGTATATCTGAACAAATTATGCAAGACAAGCATTGTGTTTCTGATTTCTGTTAAGTGACTGTAGAAGAGGTGAAAATAATTATTGTTGTCTATCAACAATGACAAGCCATCGGGGTCTGACAATCAGGATGGGAAATTACTGAGGATAATAGCGGACGATATTACTGTCACGACTTCCGCCGAGGTTGGCTCTCCTGCCCGTTCAGGCGGTGCTCGGCGGTCGTCGTCACCGTCCTACTAGCCACTACCGATCCCTTTTCGTGTATCTGTTGGTTTTGTCTGATTGGTTTCACCTGTGTGTTGTTTAGTTAATTGGTGTCTGTATATAATGTAGGTTGTCCCGCCCTTGTTTTGTGCGGGATTGTTTATTTGTCATCTATGTCTGGTGGTGTTCTTGTGTTTCTTAATCTCCGGTTCGTCTTTTATCCTGTGTTGGATATTTTCACCCTGTGTGTATTTGGGTTGACCGTGTTTATTTGTTCACCGGAGAATAAAACTTTCATATCGCTCTCTGCCCTCTGCGCCTGATTCCACCCACCTTTATTAGACGTGACAGAAACCCGCACCTGCATGGAATCAGCAGGAGCAGCAACGTCTCCTCTCCCATCGATGGAAGAGAGGGTCCTCCATCATACCAGCATGCTTCACCGGATTGGTTCTGCTATGGACCAAATGATGGAGAGAATGGATCGATGGGAGAGGAGTGGCCTCCCCACCTCATCTCTAGCAACCCCTTCTCCAGCACATCCTGTTTCTGCGACCACATCTGGTTCCAGGGCTCTTCGGCTGACACTCCCACGGGAGTTTGACGGATCGGCGGCTGGGTGCCAGGGTTTCCTCCCTCAACTGGAACTATACCTGGCTACCGTGCGTCCTGCTCCCTCTGGAGAGGAGAGCGTGTGCGCCCTCGTCTCCTGCTTGACTGGGCGAGCCCTCGAGTGGGCCAACGCAGTGTGGAATGGTCCGGACTCGGCTAAGGATAATTACCCAGAGTTCACCCGCCGATTCCGAGCTGTTTTTGACGTCCGACCGGTGCTGGAGGAACTCGTCTAGGAGTCGGGAGGACAGGCGGAACACTGCTCGATCACCCCAGGTGAGTAAGCACCAAACTCATTCAGAGCTTCCTGTAGGTCATGTGTTTGTATTGACTTCTTTCCCTGGGTTTTCCCCCTCTCTACAGCATAAGGCGCTAGTCGACTCAGGCGCAGCTGGGAATTTTATGGATCGTGGGCTTGCGTTAAGGCTAGGGATTCCCCTGGTGTCGTTAGATCGACCTTTCCCCGTGCACTTCTTAGATAGCCGACCATTAGGGTCAGGAGTAATTAGGGAGGCTACGGTGCCACTGGACATGGTAACGCAGGGTGATCATAAGGAGCAGATTAGCCTGTTCCGTATAGATTCACCTGCGTTTCCAGTGGTGTTGGGGGTTCCCTGGTTAGCTCAACACAACCCGGTGATTTTCTGGCGACAGGGGGCTCTTAAGGGGTGTCAGAGGAGTGTTCAGATAGGTGTATAGGAGTTGCCGTTGGTGCGACTACGGTGGAGAGTCCAGACCAAGTTTCCACCGTGCGCATTCCCTCTGAATATGCCGATTTGGCTATCGCCTTCAGTAAAGGGAAGGCGACCCAATTACCACCTCATCGTCAAGAGGACTGCGCGATAAACCTTCTGGAAAATGCTGCACTTCCTAGGAGTCACGTGTATCCATTGTCCCAGGAGGAGACAGCTGCGATGGAAACATATGTTTCTGAATCGCTGGGACAGGGGTACATTCAGCCCTCCATATCACCCATCTCCTCGAGCTTCTTTTTTGTGAAGAAGAAGGATGGAGGTCTGCATCCGTGCATTGATTATAGAGGTCTAAATTCCATCACAGTGGGGTTTAGTTACCCACTACCTCTCATCGCTACGGCAATGGAATTATTTCACGGGGCGCGATTCTTCACAAAACTGGACCTGAGGAGAGCGTAAAATCTGGTACGTATCCGGGGAGGAGATGAGTGGAAAACCGCATTTAGTACTACTTCTGGTCATTATGAGTACTGCGTCATGCCATACGGGTTGAAGAATGCTCCAGCCGTTTTCCAATCCTTCGTAGATGAGATTCTCTGAGACCTGCTCGGGCAGGGAGTTGTAGTGTACATTGATGACATCTTGATCTATTCTGCCACACGCGCGGAGCATGTGTCTCTGGTGCGTAAGGTACTTGGGTGACTACTGGAGCATGACCTGTATTGCAAGGCGGAGAAATGTGAGTTTTTCAAACAGTCCGTTTCCTTCCTGGTGTCACGCCCTGGTCTATATTTATTATGTTTATCTTCATTTATTGGGTCAGGCCAGGGTGTGACATGGGTTTATTTGTGGTGTGTTTCGTCTTGGGGTTGTGTGGGGTGTATAGCATAGTCTATGGCTGCCTGAGGCGGTTCTCAAGTCAGGTGATTATCGTTGTCTCTGATTGGGAACCATATTTAGGTAGCCATATTCTTTGTGTGTTTCGTGGGTGATTGTCCTTAGTTGTCATTGTTCCTGTCGCTGTGTTAGTTTACATAAGTATAGGCTGTTTCGGTTTTCGTTACGTTCATTACGTTCTTGTTTTTTGTAGTATTTTGTATTGATTCGTGTTTACGTTTTTTGATTAAACATGGATCGCAATCTACACGCTGCATTTTGGTCCGACTCTCCTTCGCCTACAGAAAACCGCTACAGAATCGCCCACCACAAACGGACCAAGCAGCGTGTCAACAGGCAGGTGCAGCAAAGAGAGGAATGGACATGGGAGGAGGAATTATTCGGAGAAGGACCTTGGGATCAGCCTGGAGAATATCGCCGCCCCATAGAAGAACTGGAGGCGGAGAGAGCTGAGAGGCGCTGGTATGAGGAGGCAGCGCGTCGACGCGGATGGAAGCCTGAGAGTCAGCCCCAAAATATTTCTTGGGGGGGGCTCAGGGAGAGTGTGGTAGAGTCAGGAGTCAGACCTGAGCCCACTCTCCCTGTTTATCGTGAGGAGCCAAGGAGGAGACCAGAACCGGTGTTGGAGGTGAGCGAAGCAGAGACTGTGAAGGAGTTCATGGGGAAATTGGAGGAGAGAGAAATGAGGGAGTTGCTGTGTTGGTGCTTTTTGCATGGAATTCACCCGACGGAACGTGTCAGGGACTTGATGGCACCTGGGTCAGCGCTCCATACTCGTCCTGAGGTGCGTGTTAGTCGGCTGGTGAAGTTGGTGCCAGCCTCACGCACCAGGCCTCCTGTGCACATCCCTAGCCTTGCACGTCCTGTGCCAACACTGCTCTCAAGATCTCCAGTACGCCTTCACGGTCTAGCCCATCCTGTGCCACCTCCACACACCAGCCCTCCGGTGGCAGCTCCCCGCACCAGGCTTCCTGTGCGTGTCCTTGGCCAGTACCATCAGTGCCAGCACCACGCATCAGGCCTACAGTGTGCCTCGCCTCTCCAGCGCTAACGGAGACTCCCGTCTGTTTAGCGCAGCCAGAGACTTCCTCCTCTCCTGCGCTGCCGGAGCCTCCCGCCTGTTTAGCGCAGCCAGAGCCTTCCTCCTCTACAGCGCTGCTGGAGTCTCCCGCCTGTTTAGCGCAGCCCGAGCTGTCAGTCTGCATGGAGCAGCCAGAGCTTTCAGTCTACATGGAGCAGCCAGAGCTGTCAGTCTGCATGGAGCAGCCAGAGCTGTCAGTCTGCATGGAGCAGCCAGAGCTGTCAGTCTACATGGAGCAGCCAGAGCTGTCAGTCTACATGGAGCAGCCAGAGCTGTCAGTCTTCATGGAACAGCCGGAGCTGCCAGTCTGCATGGAGCCGTCAGTCTGCATGGAGCAGCCGGAGCTGCCAATCTGCATGGAGCTGTCAGTCTGCAAGGAGCTGTCAGTCTGCAAGGAGATGTCAGTCTGCATGGAGCTGCCAGTCTGCATGGAGCAGCCAGAGCTGTCAGTCTGCAAGAAGCCGCCAGAGCTGTCAGTCTACATGGAGCAGCCAGAGCCGCCAGTCAGCAAGGAGCAGCCAGATCCGTCAGTCAGCCAGACTCTTCCAGATCCGCCAGTCAGCCAGACTCTTCCAGATCTGCCAGTCAGCCAGACTCTTCCAGATCTGCCAGTCAGCCAGACTCTTCCAGATCTGCCAGTCAGCCAGACTCTTCCAGATCTGCCAGTCAGCCAGACTCTTCCAGATCTGCCAGTCAGCCAGACTCTTCCAGATCTGCCATTCAACCAGATTCTTCCAGATCTGCCAGTCAATCAGACTCTTCCAGATCTGCCAGTCAGCCAGGATCTGCCAGAACTGTCAACCAGCCAGGATCTGCCGGATCCAAATACCTGGCTGAGCTTCCTCTCAGTGCTGGGCTTCCGCTCAGTGCTGGGCTTCCTCTCAGTGCTGGGCTTCCTCTCAGTGCCGGGCTTCCTCTCAGTCCTGAGCTTCCTCTCAGTGCTGAGCTTCCCCTCAGTCCCGAGCTGTCTCTGCCCCGAGCTGCCCCTCTGTCCCGAGCTGCCCCTCTGTCCCGAGCTGCCCCTCTGTCCCGAGCTGCCCCTCAGTTCCGAGCTGCCCCTCAGTCCCGAGCTGCCCCTCAGTCCAGTGGGATTCTGGGTGAGGACTACTAGGCCATGGTCGGCGGAGAAGGTGGACTATCCTAGGACGCGAGGTGGGGGGACAAAGACATTTATAGAGTGGGTTCCACGTCCCGCGCCGGAGCCGGAGCCGCCACCATGGACAGACGCCCACCCGGACCCTCCCTATTGTTTTGATGTGCGTCCGGGAGTCCGCACCTTAGGGGGGGGGGGGTTCTGTCACGCCCTGGTCTATATTTATTATGTTTATCTTCATTTATTGGGTCAGGCCAGGGTGTGGCATGGGTTTATTTGTGGCGTGTTTCGTCTTGGGGTTGTGTGGGGTGTATAGCATAGTCTATGGCTGCCTGAGGCAGTTCTCAATCAGAGTCAGGTGATTATCGTTGTCTCTGATTGGGAACCATATTTAGGTAGCCATATTCTTTGTGTGTTTCGTGGGTGATTGTCCTTAGTGTCCTTGTTCCTGTCGCTGTGTTAGTTTACATAAGTATAGGCTGTTTCGGTTTTCGTTACGTTCATTACGTTCTTGTTTTTTGTAGTATTTTGTATTGATTCGTGTTTACGTTTTTTGATTAAACATGGATCGCAATCTACACGCTGCATTTTGGTCCGACTCTCCTTCGCCTACAGAAAACCGTTACAGAATCGTATTTCCACCTCCGGGGTGGTGATGGAGGATGATCGTGTTACAGCCGTGCGTAATTGGCCGACTCCGACCACGGTAAAAGAAGTGCAGTGGTTTTTAGGGTTTGCCAATTACTACCGGAGGTTTATCCGGGGTTTTGGTCTGGTGGCTGCTCCCATCACCTCACTGCTGAATGGAGGACCGGTGCGCTTGCGCTGGTCAGCAGAGGCGGGCAGAGCTTTCAGTCGTCTAAAGGAGCTGTTCACCAATGCGCCCGCGTTGGCGCATCCGGACCCCTCTTTAGCGTTCATAGTGGAGGTGGATGCGTCTGAGGCTAGGGTTGGAGCCGTGCTGTCCCAACGCTCGGGCGTGCCATCCAAGCTCCGCCCTTGTGCTTTCTTTTTCTAGCAAGCTCAGCCCAGCGGAGCGAAACTATGATGTGGGGGACCGGGAGTTGTTAGCTGTAGTCAAGGCTCTGAAGGTGTGGAGACATTGGCTTGAGGGGGCTAAACACCCTTTTCTCATCTGGACTGACCATCGTAATCTCGAGTACATCCGGGCAGCTAAGAGACTAAATCCACGTCAGGCTAGATGGGCCATGTTTTTTACCAGGTTCCAGTTTACCCTCACATATCGGCCAGGCTCCCAAAACACATATCGGCCAGGCTCCCAAAACTCGCCTCTATGATACAGAGGAACGGTCAGTTGAGCCAACTCCCATCATTCCACCATCATGTCTCGTGGCACCGGTGGTATGGGAGGTGGACGCTGAGATAGAGAGGGCCTCATGGTCAGAGCCGGCTCCTCCTAACTGTCCAGTAGGGACCAAGTACGTGCCGAGGGTGGTCCGGGACAAGCTGATTCGGTGGGCTCATACTCTTCCCTCCTCGGGTCATCCTGGTATCAAGAGGACAGTGCAGAGTCTGAGAGGGAGATACTGGTGGCCCACACTGGCTAAAAACGTGAGATTTTATGTCTCCTCCTGCTCAGTGTGTGCTCAGAGCAAGGCTCCTCGGCACCTACCTAGAGGGATATTACAACCCCTCCCCGTTTCACAACGGCCGTGGACACACTTATCGGTGGACTTTCTTACCGACCTTCCCCCGTCCCGGGGAAATACTACGATCCTGGTCGTTGTGGATCGGTTTTCTAAGTCCTGTCGTCTCATCCCGTTGCCCGGTCTCCCTACGGCCCTGCAGACTGCTGAGGCTTTGTTCACCCATGTCTTCCGGCACTATGGGGTGCCTGAGGACATCGTCTCTGATCGGGGTCCCCAATTCACGTCCAGAGTGTGGAGGGCGTTTATGGAGAGTCTGGGGGTCTCGATTAGCTTAACCTCAGGTTTTCACCCCGAGAGTAATGGGCAGGTGGAGCGCGTAAACCAGGATGTGGGCAGGTTTCTGAGGTCCTATTGTCGGGACCGGCCTGGTGAGTGGGCAAGGTATGTTCCATGGGCCGAACTAGCCCAGAACTCCTTACGCCACTCCTCTACTAACTTGTCTCCTTTTGAGTGTGTGTTAGGCTACCAGCCGGTCCTGGCTCCATGGCATCAGAGTTGCTCCTGCGGTGAAGGAATGGGTACAGCGCTCCAAGGACACCTGGAAAGCCATTCAGGACTCATTACCGTTAGCGGGAGAACGGCAGAAGAGGAGCGCTGACCAGCACCGCAGTGAGACCCCCGTGTTTGCACCGGGGGACAGGGTCTGGCTCTCGACCCGAAACCTGTCTCTCCGCCTGCCCTATCAGAAGCTGGGGCCGCAGTGTGTAGGGCCGTTCAAAGTCCTGAGGAGAATAAACGAGGTGTGTGATAGGTTACAACTTCCTAGGTATTACCGTATTAACCCCTCGTTTCATGTGTCTCTCCTCAGGCCGGTGGTGGCTGGTCCCCTGCAAGAAGGTGAGGTGCCTGAGGTCCCTCCGCCCCCTCTGGACATCGAGGGGCCTACAGTACCTTGTGGACTGGGAGGGGTACGGCCCGCAGGAGAGATGCTGGGTCCCGGTGAGGGACATTTTGGACCCTTCTCTCCTGATAGAATTCCCGGCACGCATCGGGGGGGGGGGGAGGGGGGTACTGTCACGACTTCCGCCGAGGTTGGCTCTCCTGCCCGTTCAGGCGGTGCTCGGCGGTCGTCGTCACCATCCTACTAGCCACTACCGATCCCTTTTCGTGTATCTGTTGGTTTTGTCTGATTGGTTTCACCTGTGTGTTGTTTAGTTAATTAGTGTCTGTATATAATGTAGGTTGTCCCGCCCTTGTTTTGTGCGGGATTGTTTATTTGTCATCTATGTCTGTCGGTGTTCTTGTGTTTCTTATTCTCCAGTTCGTCTTTTATCCTGTGTTGGATATTTTCACCCTGTGTGTATTTGGGTTGACCGTGTTTATTTGTTCACCGGAGAATAAAACTTTCATATCGCTATCTGCTCTCTGCGCCTGATTCCACCCACCTTGATTAGACGTGACAATTACTACTCCTATTTGCCATACCTTCAATTTAAGTCTACAAGAAAGTGTGTGCCCTCAGGGCTGGAGGGAAGGAAAAGTCATTCCGCTACCCAAGAAAATTAAAGCCCCATTTACTGGCTCAAATAGCCGACCAATCAGCCTGTTACCAACCTTTAGTAAACTTCTGGATTTTTCTTTTGACCAGATACAATGCTATTTTACAGTAAACAAATTGACAACAGACTTTCAGCTCTCTTATAGGTAAGGACATTCCACAAGCACAGCACTTACACATCTATCACCAATATCACTGTTACCGTTATTGATATTGTTCTTCTACATAATATATATTATCTTGTTCTTTCTTTACTGGCATTGACACTTGTTATTTTGTTCTTTATATTGACACTATTTTTGACATTGCTACTATGCAAATAACTATTTCGCTGTACCGTTTACACCTTCTGTAGAGAGCCATTGTAACGGTCTGAGTGTAGTGGGTGAGGAGTCAGGCGCAGGAAGCAGAGAGTTTAGGGGAGTGCTATTTTAATGCACAGAGAAACGGCGAACATAAGCCAACCCCCACGAAAACACAGGGCGTAATGAACAAACAAATGCCCCAAACAGGGGGACTTAAACTGTCCAGAAAAAAACCCACAAAATGGGAAAACACAAAACCCATAGACGTGCACACAAGTACACCAAACAGACGGTCACAATAATTAATCCCGCACAAGGAACCAGGCGGGCCGGCTGACTAATGAAGCCTTACTACTAACTACCTAACTCAAAACAGGTGCACTCAATAAACACATAAGGAGAGGGAGGACATAATCAGTGGCAACTAGTAGGCTGGCAATATCGACCGCCGAGCGCCACCCGAACGGGAAGGGGAGTGTCCTTCGGTCGGAGTCGTGACACCCATCCACTTAGCAAGATATGGCTGGGGGTTACAGCATTTATTTCACATGACCCATCAATTTAGATTATTGTGTCTGAGTAAGCGTCATGTAATATTTCCAAAATATTTTTATGTGTACACTTTCTATTTACCTGGAATCTTTCCTTATTGTAGGCTACTACTTTTACCACTTTTAGTCTTAATCTTTACTACACTACTCACTGTTTAGCACATGACCTCACATGTGAATCCTTAAAGAGATGGGTGGGGCTGGCTTAAGAGGGTGTGAACAGTCCTTAATGGGGGTAGACAAAGAAGAGCTCTCCAGTAGGTGTACCAAAACATTCAAGGGCCATTTTCTCGAAGGTGGGGTTATTCGTTTATCAACTTTCAAAGCAGAATTACTTTCCCATTGTTCCCAAGATGCAGTGTTGATAAGCTATTTTGTATGTCTGTGTCTCTGCTTTTATCCACTGTAAAAAAAAACACAATTTGAAAGTTTGCTACATAAGACCGAATCATGGCAATCGGTCACCAATGACTGATGATTGCCTGGAGAAATTGATAATAAAAATATTGTGAGGTGTATTTTGTTAGACTTCAGCACAGCTTTTGACATTATTTATCATAGTCTGCTGCTGGAAAAATGTATGTGTTATGGCTTTACACCCCTTGCTATATTGTGGACAAAGACAGAGGGTGTTCTTTAATGGAAGGCTCTCCAACATAATCCAGATAGAATCAGGAACTCTCCAGGGTAGCTGTTTATGCCCTTACTTTTTAAAATCTTTAATAACAACATGCCACTTTCTTTGAGTAATCCGGTGACTCGTCACTATACACGTCAGCTACTACAGCAACTGAAATGACTGCTTAACGCTTGACAAAGAGCATCAGTTAGTTTCAAAATGGGTGGCAAGGAATAAGTTATTCCTAAATATTTAAAAAAAAAAGCATTGTATTTGGGACAAATCATCCACTAAACCCTAAACCTCAACTGCATCTCGTAATGAACATTGTGGAAATTGAGCATGTTGAGGTGACTAAACTGCTTGGAGTAACTCTGGATTGTATATTGTCATGGTCAAAACATTTTGAAACAACAGCTAAGATTGGGAGAAGTATGTGCATAATAAAATACAAGGCAGGTCCTACAGGCCCTAGTTTTGTCAAATCTAGACTATTGTTTAGAAGTGTGATCAGGTGCCACTAAGAGGGACTTAGGAAAATTGCATTTGGTTCAGAACAGGGCAGCACAGCTGGTCCTTAAAACTACATGGAGAGCTAAGATTAATGATATGCATGTCAATCTCTCATGGCTCAAAGTGGAAGAGAGATTGACTTCATAACTACTTGTTTCTTTTTTTTCACCTTTATTTAACCAGGTAGGCTAGTTGAATAAAAATACATACAGTCAATAATACAGTAGAAAAAAAACAAGTCTACATACAGTGAGTGCAAATGAGGTAGGATAAGAGTGGTAAGGCAATAAATAGGCCATGGTGGCAAAGTAATTACAATATAGCAATTAAACACTGGGGTGTGGGGTGCAAAGGAGCAAGATAAATAAATAAATACAGTATGTGGATGGACTGTTTACAGATGGGCTATGTACAGGTGCAGTGATCTGTGAGCTGCTGTAATGACTGTCCTGATCAGGTCAGGTTACAGGAGTCCACAAACCTACAGATTATCTCTCAACCCCAACAGAGGAGGAGAGATCTAGTGGTCTGAAGATGTGGGGGGGTTTATGACCCCTTACGCCCCTGGTAAATCTCAGGTCACAGACTAATTCCTTTGTCCTGTTACTTTGGAGAACCAGCCTCAGAACATTAAACATGAAATAAAGGGACTTTGGAACAATGGTTTCTGTCAGCCACAATGGTAGTCATGACGATAGATGGAATGTGAAAATGTATGTCATTTTGTTTTGTTATTAAAGGTTAATAGATGACGTTATTACGAAAACATTGTAATCTGAAGAGTTTTCCTAGTATATGTTTGATGTTTATACATTGTACGTTGTACGGAAAATATCCAAATCAAAGAGAATGTTTTGGGGCAGATGAAATGTTAAGTTAGTTGTCTAAAATTGGATTTGAATAAAATCTAGACCTTGCCTCATTAACTTGGTACGCCCAGAGAATTGCCCTAAAGGTGGTTATCCTTTTCTACCCAAGCAACGGATGAGTAGCTGTGTCTAAGCGGGTGAATTTAAGTCGAACCACCTAGCCTCCATCTCCCATTGAATCGTGGTATCTATAGGGTTTCATTCCTATGCTGTGAGCTCTGAGCTACAGAGCTGTCTGTCCTCAGAAGACCCCTTCCAGAGCAAAGGGTGAGTGAACAGACTCCTAAGCCAAAAAGGACACTGACATCAGGAGGATGAGCAGGGAGGTGCGCAAGAGAAGTGCGTCATCGAACAGCTGAATGGTCCATGCAGAGAATCCTCAGAGATTCCCACATAATTACATCATTATAATCTGACCCATAACAGCAGCAGTTTGGGGCAAGTCTAGGGTTAGAATAGCATAGCTGACAAATTCACCAAAATGTATATTTCTCTTGTGTACTTTCTGTTTTCTTTCTCTATTGAAATCCCCATCGTGGGTAACACGCGCCATAGTGTGTTGACCCGTTATACTAAGTTCTAATCAATAGCCTATAATGTGTTTTGTCTATGTGTATCTTTTATCATCAATTTAGCTTTTTAGTAAATAAATATTCAACTAAGATTGGTGTGGTACGAATTCATTGGTGAGACCCGGGACCGTGCAGAGTAACAGGCTATACGACATTCAGAACGAGATTGGTAGAGGCAACTGGTTAATTAGCGACTGTTGTGAAATCGATATTCTGATATTCTTTGAGTTAATTTGGGAAATAGAAACTCAATTAAAACTAGTTTTCCCATGGTGCCCCAGGTAAATTAGTTAATAATTGGTTGATTCAGTTAATCACGCAATTAGAAACTTTAATCATTCGATGAACAACAGTCGTCACATTAACTAATACAACATCACAACACTGCTCTGACAGCTGGTGCTTAATGCTAGTGAGGGAGATATGAGTCTCCAGCTTCAGTGATTTTTGCCGTTCGTTTCAGTCATTGGCAACTGAGAACTGGAAGGAAAGGTGGCCAAAGGAACAATTGGCGTCTGGGGTGACCAGTGAGATATACCTGCTGGAGCGCATGCTATGGGTGGGTGCTGCTATGGTGACCAGTGAGCTGAGATGAGGTGGGGCTTTACCTAGCAGAGACTTGTAGATGACCTGGAGCCAGTGGGTTTGGCGACATGTATGATGCGAGGGCTAGCCAACGAGAGTGTGGTGGGTAGTATATGCGGCTTTGGTGACAAAATGGACGGCACTGTGATAGACTGCATCCAATTTGTTGAGTAGAGTGTTGGAGTCTATTTTATAAATGACTTCGCCGAAGTCAAGAATCGGCAGGATGGTCAGTTTTACGAGGGTATGTTTGGCAGCATGAGTGAAGGATGCTTTGTTGCGATATAGGAAGCCAATTCTAGATTTAATTTTGGATTGGAGATGCTTAATGCGAGTCTGGAAGGAGAGTTTACAGTCTAACCAAACACCTAGGTATTTGTAGTTATCCTCGTATTCTAAGTCAGAGCCGTCCAGAGTAGTGATGCTGGACGGGCGAGCAGGTGTGGGCAGGGATCGGTTGAATAGCAAGCATTTCGTTTTCCCTGCGTTTAAGAGCAGTTGGAGGCCATGGAAGGAGAGTTGTATGGCATTGAAGCTCATCTGGAGGTTAGTTAAAACAGTGTCCAAAGAGGGGCCAGAAGTATACAGAATGGTGTCGTCTGCGTAGAGGTGTACCAGAGAATCACCAGCAGCAAGAGCAACATAATTTATGTATACAGAGAAGAGAGTTGGCCCGAGGATTGAACCCTGTGGCACCCCCATAGAGACTGCCAGAGGTCCGGACAACAGGCCCTCCGATTTGACACACTGAACTCTATCAGAGAAGTAGTTGGTAAACCAGACGAGGCAATCATTTGAGAAACCGAGGCTGTCGAGTCTGCCAATAAGAATGGGATGATTGACAGAGTCGAAAGCTTTGGCCAGATCGATGAATACGGCTGCACAGTAATGTCTCTTATCGATGGCGGTTATGATGTCGTTTAGGACCTTGAGCGTGGCTGAGGTGCACCCATGACCAGCTCTGAAACCAGATTGTATAGTGGAGAAGGTACGGTGGGATTCAAAATGGTCGGTAATCTGTTTGTTAACTTGGCTTTCGAAGACCTTAGAAAGACAGGGTAGGATAGATATAGGTCTGTAGCAGTTTGGGTCTAGAGTGACACCACCTTTGAAGAGGGGGATGACCGCGGCAGCATTCCAATCTTTGGGAATCTCAGACGATACGAAAGAGAGGTTGAACAGGATAGTATTAAGGGTTGCAACAATTTTGACAGATAATTTTAGAAAGAGATGGTCCAGATTGTCTAGCCCGGCTGATTTGTAGAGGTCCAGATTTTGCAGCTCTTTGAGAACATCAACTATCTGGATTTGGGTAAAGGAGAAATGGTGGGGGCTTTGGCGGGATGCTGTGGAGCAGTTGACCGGGGTAGGGGTAGCCAGGTGGAAAGCATGGCCAGCCGTAGAGAAATGCTTATTGAAATGCTCAATTATAGTGGATTTATTGTTCATAAATTTTCTCCCCGTCAGTGAGACAATTGAGACATGGATTGAGTATTTGTGCCATTCAGAGGATGAATGGTCAAGATAAAATATATAAGTGCCTTTGAATGGGGTATGGTAGTAGGTGCCAGGCGCACTGGTTTGTGTGAAGAATTGCAACGCTGCTGGGTTTTTTCACACTCTGGATGGCACACATACACAATCTTGTTTCCATGTGTATCAAGAATGGTCCACCACCCAAAAGACATCCAGCCAACTTCACACAACTGCGGGAAGCATTGGAGTCAACACTGGCCAGCATCCCTGTGGAATGTTTTCGACACTTTGTAGAGTACATGCCCTGACGAATTCAGTCTGTTCTGAGGGCAAAAGCAGGGAGATGCAACTCAATATTAGGGAGCTGTTCCTAATGTTTGATATACTCTGTGTGTGTGTGTGTGTGTGTGTGTGTGTGTGTGTGTGTGTGTGTGTGTGTGTGTGTGTGTGTGTGTGTGTGTGTGTGTGTGTGTGTGTGTGTGTGTGTGTGTGTGTGTGTGTGTGTGTGTGTGTGTACACAGCTATATTTAGAAATATCATACTGTAATTATGTAAGGGGCCTGTATGTCAATGGAATGTGCATATTTGGGGAGACATTTGGGAGAATGTCTGTTTTTGTTTTATTGCCATGGTTCTGGTGTCAGGGGAGTTGAAGTGTCTATCAGTGCATCTCATTCTCTCATTCTCTGTCCCCTCTCTATCACTGGAGAATTGGAACCGTAACATTTTCCCCGAACAGGAACATTCACGCTCACACCACCGGCAACCACAACCACTAGGAACGGCCAACGGCCAACGGCAGTCACAGTGACTGTTGCCCAAACAACGGAGAGGAGCGGTCGTCTGTGTGTCTGCGTCATCCCTGACCATGTTGTATGGGGTGAGAGGGTGAGATCAGTGTCTGTGTGTTGGTGTCTACAGGGTGAGGTCAGTGTGTGTGTGTTGGTGTCTACAGGGTGAGGTCAGT
Organism: Oncorhynchus masou masou; assembly: GCF_036934945.1. Classification (NCBI taxonomy): domain Eukaryota; kingdom Metazoa; phylum Chordata; class Actinopteri; order Salmoniformes; family Salmonidae; genus Oncorhynchus; species Oncorhynchus masou. Next base: position 38,695,795 of record NC_088226.1, on the reverse strand, counting down.
GTGTGTGTGTTGGTGTCTACAGGGTGAGGTCAGTGTGTGTGTGTTGGTGTCTACAGGGTGAGGTCAGTGTGTGTGTGTTGGTGTCTACAGGGTGAGGTCAGTGTGTGTGTGTTGGTGTCTACAGGGTGAGGTCAGTGTGTGTGTGTTGGTGTCTACAGGGTGAGGTCAGTGTGTGTGTGTTGGTGTCTACAGGGTGAGGTCAGTGTGTAAAGATAGCCCTGTCTCTAGCCATGCACTCTCTCTCTGACGTCCAGAAAGTCTGAGTCTGACAAGGAAAAATGCTACAGTCTCCTGCTTTTTTGGTCAAAACACAACGTGAGAGGAGGGGGGACGAGGGAGGAGAGAACGGGGTGAGGAGAAAGGGAGTCTGGGGAGAGGGGGAGGCTAAATTCATAGGGGTTTCAGTCCAAAAAAAATGAAAAAAATTGTCCTGCTAAAAATCTTAGCTCCATAGCAGCCATTGGACGAAGTGTTTTCCCTTTGGTGGGGCCTGGGAATGTGAAGTCAGTGTGTGTTTGTGTGTTATTTTGTGTGTGTGTGTGTGTGTGTGTGTGTGTGTGTGTGTGTGTGTGTGTGTGTGTGTGTGTGTGTGTGTGTGTGTGTGTGTGTGTCTTGTAAATCATAGTTTGCTGTCATCTTGGTTTTCTGTATGTCATGGTTTGTATTGACCCAGGACAGTCTGGTCTAGATTAAGGCTCCAGTCATGTCCAGCAAGTTCACAGCTCTGCCAACCCTCACTGACTAAACCCTCACCCAGGCCATGCACTGACACTCAAAGAAGCGAGAGGAGGAGGAAGGGACTGGGATGGTGAGATTATTGTGCCAGAAAGAGAGAGAGAGTGAGAGAGAGAGGGCGAGAGCAGGGGATTAGGATGGAGGGGTGATGGGCCCGGAGGTAGGAAGAGCAAGGTTATAGATGAAATGATAGGGTAGTGGAAGGGAGGGAGAGAGAGAGAGAGAAGGGTCAGTGGATGAAATGATGACTAGGCTAGAGGGAGGGAGAGAGAGCGCGTGGGCCTGGGATGGAGGGATGAGAGAGGATGTGTGAGTTTAGGATGTCAATGTGCCAGAGGGCGGATGAGACATGACTGGAGCTCATACAGTAGAACTGTTGGAAAGTCTCTCTCCTTGAATCAGTGAAGGATTCAAAGTAGCCTACCTCTGGCCTTTGGTTGTCTGGTTTTGAATGCACGATGCTGAACATTGGTTGGAGTGGAGTAAAGCTTGGCCCTCTGGAGTGGTGGAAATGTGTTCTCTGGAGTGATGAATCCCGCTTCACCATCTGGCAGACCGACAGACTGCCATTGTGTCAACTGGAACGTTTGGTGGAGGAGAGATAATGGTCTGGGGCTGTTTTTCATGGTTCAGGCTCCTTAGCTCCAGTGACAGGAAATCTTAACGCAACAGCATACAATGACATTCTAGACGATTCTGTGCTTCCAACTTTGTGGCAACAGTTTGGGGAAGGCTCTTTCCTGTTTCAGCATGACAATGCACAAAGCGTTATCCATACAGAAATCATTCGTCAAGACTGGTGTGGATAAACTTGACTGCCCTGCACAGAGCCCTGACCTCAACCCCATTGAACACCTTTGGGATTGATTGGAACGCTGACTGCGAGCCAGGCCTAATTGCCCAACATCAGGGAATGACCTCACTAATGCTCTTGTGGCTGTATGGAAGCAACTCTCCGCAGCAATGTTCCAACATCTAGTGGAAAGGCTTCATAGAAGAGTGGAGGCTGTTATATCAGCAAAGGGGGGACCAACTCCACACTGGTTTCAGAATGAGATGTTGGACGAGCAGGTGTCCACATACTTTTGGTCATCATTACATTTGTTGGTTAGCTAGCTAGCTAGCGATTTCTAGCCACATTAGCATTGGCATTGAATGAGTCAAAACACCTCAAAACAAGACATGGTATCAAGAAATAGTTGAAACTAGTTGAAACGATTTACAATTCCCCATGTGACAGTTTTTTGTCATTGTTGCTAGCTATCTAGCCATCCAGAATCACAACAACTCACAGACTTCTGCCACACTCATTTTTGTGGCGTTCTCAGCTAATCCATCTATACCTCAGAATTGAAAGCTTTCCTGGAAAATAGAACCCAGCTGAGGGAGTTGAACCTATACCAAATATGAGGGATTCTCGGAATGTCAGAATATCCGTTTTTTATGGAATTTGTCCTCAAAGTCTGATGCTTGACTTCTTCATATACAATAAATGGCATGCTAATGTCATGTGGCACGCATATGTAATGTGGACTCCGTGTCTCACTGGTTAAACACTGCCTAACCTAACGTAGCAGGTGTGGATAGACGCCTGAGCAGAGTCCCCACATTCGTTGTTTTTCAGGGGGAACTGAATTTAGGTTGAAAATACTTTAGCCCTGAAAACCAGAAACATCCGTTTTCTGCCAACGCCACTAAGGAAGAACACTGCCTAACAGGTTAGTGGGACTTACCATAGTCACTGCTAAACATCTGTTCAAACAGCTCCTGATTCACATACTGTGCATAACCTGACGTAAAGCCTTTATTAACACTATATAACTGTAGTTGGCTATGTCGGTAGGCTATGTCAGTTGGCTATGTCAGCTTATTATAAACATGGCATGAGTTAGTGGGTTGTTAGGGTGGATGTTTATAAAAAGGTTTCATATCATTGTTATCTCCAGGTGCTTTGCATATTGTTGGAGTTATGAGCTCACCTGACACAGCCCTTAGGGTGACAGCTGTGTGTGTGTGTGTGTGTGTGTGTGTGTGTGTGGACGTGTCTGTCCCTGTGTGTATGTGTATCACTGTCTTTAATCCAGCCAGTTGAGCCCGGGCCGCTCCACCAGATAAGGAACAAAGGACTGTGTTGAGCAGCGAGCAACAGAGGAAACCCTCCTCTTCTACCACCATTTTGGGATGCTGCATCTCACACACACACAGACATGCCACAAACGCACAGTCTTGTATAACTAACGTTGTGGGGATACACAATTCAGTCCCATTCAAAATCGTAGCGCCCTAACCTCAACCCGAAAACCTAACCTTAAAGTTAATCCTAGTTCCTAGTACTAAACGTAATTCAAACACTAATTCTAACCTCAACCCTAAACCCCCTAGAAATAGTATTTGACCTTGCATAGTTAACCATGTCCACAACACACACGCACACACACACACAACGCTGCATCATACATGGAGCATTTACTCTTTATCCCATCTTTATTTACTCTTTGTGCCAAATATGCCCATCTTTTGAATACCTGTCTGTCACTGAGCTAACATTTACTTACCGAGACGGGACCTAGACCAGTCTTGATGAAATTCATACTTATGTTTAATCCTCCTCTCTCCCAGATCTCATGTGTCACTTCAACCTGGTTGGCCTTAGCCTGGTCGCAGATCTGTTTGTGCTGTCTTGCCAACTCCTATCGACGTTGTCACACCAATAATCATAGGAGTTGGCAAAACAGCACGAACAGCTCTTAGCCCAGGCTATGTTGGCCTTGGCTAGTATAATGACCGGTTCTGTGTAAAAAAATGCTTGATAGACGCCTGCTAATTGCTTTCAATGGAGAATCTGTTTCCAGACCAGTTTGGTTTCAGGACCTAGAGAGTTAGTTAGCATACCATATCCCGACTGCCCCTTGCACTGGAAATTGATTGGAAAGCAGCAGTGAATGATTGATGCTTGGTGTATTTCTGAACCGCTGATAGTACAGTGCAGGTCTATGAGTTTAACCACCTATCCTACTCATGTATGACTTATGACTGCTGAGGCCGACCTCGACTATAACCTGTTTGGGGTAGGGGGCAGCATTTTCACTTTTGGATAAATTGCATGCCCAAACTGCTCTGCCTCCTACTCTATCCCAGATCCTAATATATGCGTATTATTATAAGTACTAGAAAACACTATGAAGTTTCTAAAACGGTTTGAATCATGTCTGTGAGTATAACAGAACTTATTTGGCAGGTGAAACACCGAGGACAAACCATTCCATTTTTTTTAAGTCACTGTCTTTTCAATAAGTTTCATGGAGAATCCAGAATTCTAATCGACTTTCCTGCAGTTCCTACCGCTTCCACTGGATGTCACCAGTTTGTAGAAATTGGTTGAGGTTTTTCCTTTGTGTAATGAAGAAGTACCATAGCTCAGAACGAACGTCACTTCATGTGTAACTTTTGATAGAGGCGCGTAACCAGAAAGGTAGTGTCAGTTAGTTTTGCTCCTGTATTGAACACAGATCATCCCGTCTTCAATTTGATCAATTATATACGTTTAGAAATACCTAAAGTTGTATTACAAAAGTAGTTTGAAATGTTTTGGCAAAGTTTACAGGTAACTTTTGAGATATTTTGTAGCGACGTTGCATAAGTTGGAAGCTGTGTTTTTCTGGATCAAACGCGCCAAATGAATGGACATTTTGGATATATATCGACGGAATTAATCGAACAAAAGGACCATTTGTGATGGTAAGGCATGATTTATATTTTATTTCTGCGTTTTGTGTCGCGCCTGCAGAGTTGAAATATGCTACTCTCATTGTTTACTGTTATGCTATCATCAGAAAATATCGTCTTGTGCTTTCGCCGAAAAGCCTTTTGAAATCTGACATGTTGGCTGGATTTACAACGAGTGTAGCTTCAATTTGCTATCTTGCATGTGTAATTTAATGAAAGTTAGATATTTATAGAAATGTATTTGAATTTGGCGCCCTGCATTTTCCCTGGCTATTGGCCATGTGGGACGCAAGCGTCCCGCCTACCCCAGAGAGGTTTTAAGGGTTCCATTGAGTGTATTTGAGTGGGTAGAAGTAATCAAAGCCTAAATGTTCTGACTTCTGATACTGTCATGTAGGTAGCTAGTGACCTGATGTCCTAAGTAATGTTTTACTTACTTTGACCATGTCATCCAAAAATATATACTTTTGAATCCTCTGTCCATAGAACATTCTTCCAAGAGTCTCTATGATCATCCAGGTGCTTCCAAGTGCTTTTTGGTAAACCTGAGTCAACTGTTTGGACTACATGGGTCGCATTAAGCCTGGAGAAAACCAAACACTGCATTCCACAGTTCAAACCTCATACCAACGGTCAAGCATGGTGGTGGTAGTGTGATGGTTTGGGGATGCATTACTGCCTCGGGACCTGGACGACTTACCTTAAAAGAAAGAACCATGAATTCTGCTCTGTATCAGAGAATTCTACAGGAGAATGTCAGGTCATCCGTCTGTGAGCTGAAGCAGTAGAGCAGCTGGGATATGCAGCAAGACAATGATCCAAAACACAAAATCAAGTCTACATGAAAATGTCTAAAAAGCAACAAATTTAAAGTTTTAGAATGGCTTTGTCAAAGTCCAGACCTAATCCCATTTGAGATGTTGTGGTAGGACTTGAATCGAGCAGTTCATGCTTGAAAACCACAAATGTTGCTGAGTTAAGCAGTTCTGCATGCCAGAACGGGCCAAGATTCTTCCACAGCGATGTGAGAGACTCATCAACAACTACAGGAAGCATTTGGTTGCAGTCATTGCAGCTAAAGGTTGCAGAAACAGTTATTGAGTGTAAGGGGGCAATTACTGTTTCACACGGGAATTGCATAACTTTGTTAATTAAATAAATATAATTTAGCTTTTTATTTGTAAACTCAGGTTACCTTTATCTAATATTAGGTTTTGGTTGAAGATCTGATAACATTCAGTATAAAAAACATGCACGCTGACATGGTCGCCAGGTGTACGGTGTTTCATCCGACACATTGGTGTGACTGGTTTACTGGTTAAGCGGGCATTGTGTCAAGAAGCAGTGCGGCTTGGTTGGGTCGTGTTTCGGAGGACGAATGGCTCTCGACCGTAAGGGAGTTGCAGCGATGAGACAAGACTGTAACTACCAATTGGATATCACGGAATTGGGGAGAAAAAGGGGTAAAAATACAAAAATATAAAATAAAAAATAAAATATGCAAAAATTGAGAAAATCGGAATGGGGAAAAAAAGCTATTCTCAGCACTGTATAGTTAAAAATAGATGTAAATTTCCTCCCGGGTGGTGCAGTGGTCTAAGGCACTGCATCACCACCAGAGACTCTGGGTTCGAGCCCAGGCTCTGTCGCGATCGGGAGGTCCATGGGGCGACGCATTATTGGCCTAGCGTCGTCCTGGCTAGGGAGGGTTTGGCCGGTAGGGATATCCTTGTGTCATCGCGCACTAGTGACTCCTGTGGTGGGCCGGGCGCAGTGCACGCTGACCAGGTCGCCAGGTTCACGGTGTTTCCTACGACACATTGGTGTAGCTGGCTTCTGGGTTGGATGCGCGCTGTGTTAAGAAGCAGTACGGATTGGTTGGGTTGTGTTTCGGAGGACTCATGGCTTTCGACCTTTGTCTCTCCTGAGCCCGTACGGGAGTTGTAGCGATGAGACAAGATAGTAACTACTAACAATTGGATACAACGAAATTGGGGAGATAAAGGGGGTACAATTTTAAAAATATATAGATGTATATAAACAGAACAGCACATTGTTTCTTTACAGTAGTAGTAGGAGGTTATCAGGCCTGGGTCATATGATATTTCAGCTCTTAGGCCCTAGCTCCATCTCCATTTTTAGAGCTGTAATTTCAATACTATTTGCCTAATCTGGGTACAAGATGGCTGCCACTGATTGCAAGAGTATCCGGGAAGCGGTTGCCGTGATGGATGTTGGTCCGAAGGGTCGTGCTGATAACATGATGTCCATGAGGCTTGAGCTAGAACATGCTTTTTGCTGGCAATGTTAACGAGAGTGTGTGATGTTAGCTGTGTGTGTGTGTGTGTGTGTGTGTGTGTGTGTGTGTGTGTGTGTGTGTGTGTGTGTGTGTGTAACTGATCTCAAACATTAAGTTAGGTGTAAGTCATTATTCTTATTCTCTTATCATTAGTTATTGGTCGGTAGGGCAGGCTGGACTGCATGCTCGGATTCAAGACTTTTCAAATAAATTTATCGGGGCCCGGTGCCCTGGGCGAGTACAGGTAAGGCCCCAGGGATAGTATTAAGTATGAATTATTCATCACAAAACTGAGAGGCTTGAAGTCGATGTATAAATAATGATCCAGGCACTATACAGTTACACAGAGATTATAGATTTTTATAAACCGTGTGATTCGAGCCCTGAACACTGATTGACTGAAAGCGGTGGTATATTAGACCGTATACCACGTGTATGACCAAAAAATACTTTTTACTATTCTACTTACATTGGTAACCAGTTTATAATAGCAATAAGGCACCTCTGGAGTTTGTGGTATATTGTCAATATACCACGGCTAAGGGCTGTATCCAGGCACTTCGCTTTACGTCGTGCATAAGAACAACACTTAGCCATGGTAAATTGACCATATACCACACCCCTTCGGCCTTACTGCTTTAATATGGGCATTCCTTTCCACAGGATTGATTTTCCCACTCTTCTGAATCCTAGGCCCTTAATGGGTGATGTAATCGTGTGTGAGAGGACTTTCTGGCAGAGCAAAGCTAGGCAGCGGTAAGGATAGGCTGTATACTCGTGTTATGAGATGGGAGAGATGCCAGCATTCCATCTCCACCACAGAATCAGATCGTGCCATACTTAGTTAGGTAGTTTTATTTGAACTGCGTGCTTGTGTTGTGACTGCGAGGTACTCGTTTAGTAACAATGTGTTTTGTATTTCAGCTCAGTGTGTGTGTGTTTGCGTGTGTGTGTCCATGCATCCGTGCGTGCGCTTGTGTTAAACCCCGGACGTTAACAGCGTTAGCAGGGGCTGATTGGGTACTGATAGGGTTCTCTACATGGCTCTAGCCACATCTCTGTTAAGTGTTTATTGGGAGCCATTACAAATGTGAACTCTGTTGAAACTCTGGGGTCGGAGAGATACTAGGGAGGGTGCGAGGGGTTTGGTGTTGTTTCCATGTCGGTGGGGTGTGGATGCTTGTAGATGCTTGTAGATTTGGCCCTGCCTGGATTGGGTGTAGGGTCAAGGAGATAGAGTGCTGTGAAGGTGAGGGTGAGGAGGGGTGTAGGTTTGGCCAGAGCTAGTGTGGGTGTGGCGGGGTAGAGGTGGAGGGGTTTATGTGGAGGTCATGGGCTGGTCAAGTCATGTGAACAGGAAAGAGAACTCTGTGTGAACCTCACAGCAGTTTATCAGCCAGCTAATGATGCACATCAACCCTACAAGAGAGAAGGAGGGAGGGATGGAGGGGGAACAGAGGGAGAAGGGGAGGGAGGGATTGAGGGGGGACAGAGGGAGGGGGAGGGAGAGTGACGGGAGTGAGAGAAATCTGGGGGTTAGTAAAGGTAGGAAGAGAAAGAGAGGGTGAGAGAGAGGTAGGGAAAGAGAGAGAGAGGGAGAGGCAGGGGTTCACGTTAGCGTATTTTGTTGAAAAATCGGTGTACATCACATCACTCAACTCCTGTATAAAACAATTTTCTCTGGCTCAGAGAGAAACCGAGTTCCTTTCCCAAAGTACATCATCATCACACACACACACATCATCATCATCATCACAAGGGATTATAACTGTAATTTAGCGGTTTAATTTGAATTCCAAATAAGCAGCCAGTCAAATGATCAAATAATATTACTGCATTGATGTCACTGTGCTTGATATGTTAGTCTTTCCTGTGATAATTACTTGTAGCACACATGAGGATGGAGATTTCTGGTCATTTTGGCCTTCTTAGCTGCCTTGACTGATTCCTTGGAATCAAACAGAAATGTGGCACGCTTAGTCGGGAATTCATTTGCTGATGATATTCCCAATCAAAAAAGGATCTAAGTCATTCAACACTCAGTCAAATACTCATACAGTGCATTACACACAAACACACACACACACACACCCAGGGGGGCCCAAGGACCGAGAAACCCTGATTTAGCAGACGCTCTTATCCAAAACAATTTACAGTTGGTGCATTCAATCAATCAATAAAATGTGCCTTATTTATAAAGCCCTTCTTACGTCAGCCGATGTCACAAAGTGCTGTACAGAAACGCAGCCTAAAACCCCAAACAGCAAGCAATGCAGGTGTAGAAGCACTGTGGCTAGGAAAAACTCCCTAGGAAAGGCAGGAACCTAGGAAGAAACACAGAGAGGAACCAGGCTGTGAGGGGTGGCCAGTCATCTTCTGGCTTTGCCGGATTGAGATTATAACAGTACATAGCCAAGATGTCCAAAATGTCATAGATGACCAGCAGGATCCAATAATAATAATAATCACAATGGTTGTAGAGGGTGCAACAGGTCAGCACCTCAGGAGTAAATGTCAGTTGGCTTTTCTTAGCCGTTACACATAAAGAAACGTACAGTCAATAACACAAAAGAAAAGAAAAATAGAAAAATCTATGTAAATGTAGAAGAGTAGAGGCAGGCAATAAATAGTCCCTGGAGGCAAAAAATCATTGCAATTTAGCATTAATACTGTAGTGATAGATGTGCAGATGATGATGTACAAGTAGAGATACTGGGGTGCAAAAGAGCAAGAGGCTAAGTAATAATATAGGGATGAGGTAGGCGGGTGTGTGATTTACAGATTGGCTGCGTACAGGTACAGTGATCGGTAAGCTGCTCTGACAGCTGATGCGTAAAGATAGAGAGGGAGATATCGTGTTCACGCTACACGTTCCCCAAGGGCACCCCCCCTCACCCCCTCAACTCAAAAAGTGGTGCACAGAATGCAAAAAATCTTCTTAGAAATATTTAACCTCCACACATTAACAAGTCCAATAGCTCAAATGAAAGATAAAGACCTTGTTCATCTACCCAGCGAGTCAGATTTCTAAAATGTTTTACGGCGAAAACATAGCACATACAGTATGTATGTCAAACCACCACAAAGACACAGAATATATGTAGCCATTTTGTCGAACAAAAGATGCAATCACAAACGCAGGATTAAAAGAAAAATAATTCACTAACCTTTTGAAAATCTTCATCAAATGACAGTAATAGGACATGTTACACAGTACATTTATGTTTTGTTCAATAATATGCCATTTATAGCCATAAATCTCCGTTTACATTGACGCCATGTTCAGAAAATGCTAAAAAATGTCTGGAGAAATTATAGATAACTCCGTCAGATAACGCCAGATAACAGCAATACACATCATAAACGTTGACTAAATATACATGTTCTGCATATAGTTAGAAAGATACACTGCTTCTTAATGCAATCGTTTTGTCACATTTCTTTTTAACGTTACAGAAATCGTTTACTATTCAATAATCTGAGACGGCGCTCAGACATATGCAATATTTCTCCGCTATGTTGGAGTCAACAGAAACACAAGATTACAACATAAATATTCCCTTACCTTTGATGGTCTTCAATCAGAATGTAGTGGAAGGAGTCATACTTACCCAAAACATTGTTTGGTTTCAAGTCGTGTGTCTTCGTATTAGCATATGCGACAAGTTCCAGCTGAAATGCATCCAAAATGACTTCTGGTCCCGAACAGTTGCGCATCAAAACTTCAAAATTACATATTATATGTTGACTAAACTGGTCAAACTAAGTCAGAATCAAGCTTTAGGATGTTATTAACGTACAAAACAATTGGCGATTCAACCGGACAAAAGCAATTCCTCTCAGACAGGAACGGAGGAATGGAGGAATGACTGTGTACAATTCGCGCCCGAACGTGCATCTATTTTCTCGCGACACTTACAATTTTGCCTGCCAAAGGGTCAAAGCTTCCGGGATTTGCATAATTAAATGCTCTACTGAAAGAGGACATCTCGCGGAAGACATAGAAACTGTTCCCAGATCCATAGCTGGTTGGGAAGGGTGGGGGAGATGACGTCAAAGTTGGCCCAACTTTCCTGATGAGAAAACTTGTTTGGGAGATTGGCTGCCCTGTGAGTTCTGCTATACATACACACATAATTCAAACGGTTTTAGAAGCTTTAGAGTGTTTTCTATTCAATAATTATTATTACATGCATATATTAGCAATTTTGGACAGATTTTTTTTCAGTTTACTATGGGCACGCAAGTATATGCATATGAGTAGTATGTGTGCATAGAAAACACTCTGAAGTTTCTAGAACTGGTTCAATGGTGTCTGTGACTATAACAGAACGAGTTCCGTGGTCAAAATCGCCAGACAACCTGGTCACTAAATCGACGAAGAAAAAATCAATCCGCCAGCCCACGTATTGTCTATTGGAAGGAAAAATAATTAATGGTGAGATTACAGTTCCTACAGCTTCCACACGATGTCACCAGTGTTGTGATTTCGATTCAACTAAATCCTTGGTCATCTGAGTAATAGCCACATCCGGTTGTCAAGTCCACAGCTGTAAACCATGGAACTGGAAAAGTTAGTTACGTTACCCAAACTCGTGCTTATTGAATACAGATCGCTCCGTGATCAATTTGATCGTTTATTAACGTTTAGTAATACCTAAAGTTGGATTACAGAAGTAGTTTGAAGTGTTTTGTCAAAGTTTATAGGCAACTTTTTTAATTTTAAAAAATAACGTCGCGTTTAAAAAAATGTGTTTTTACTGGATCTGACGGTATTCATAAATTTACATTTTGGGTACACAAGGACCGATTTAATCGAAAAAAATCCCCAATTGTGATGTTTATGGGACATATAGGAGTGCAAACAAAGAATCTCGTCAAAGGTAATGAATGTTTTATATTTTATTACTGTGTTTTGTGTAGTGCCGGCTACGCTAATTCCTTTGTTTACGTCCTTTCTGGTATTTCGGCGTGTTGCCTGCTATCAGATAATAGCTACTCATGCTTTCGCCCAAAAGCATTTTACAAATCTGACTCGTTGGCTTGATTCACAACGAGTGTAGCTTGAATTGACTACCCTGCATGTGAATTTTAATGAACGTTTGAGTTTAAACGAGTGCTATTAGCATTTGTTGGCAGGGGGTGCGGTTGCGTCCCGGGTGGGCCAGACAGGTTAATGTGTGAAAGTTACATATTTCTGAAAAATATTTTGTAATTTCTCACGCTGCCTTCTCAGCGTAATGTTTTCGAGGGGTTCCACTAGCGGAACGCCTGCCATAGAAAAGTTAAGATAGCTAGATGGGACAACCACAAATGCCAGTCATAGTAAGTTCTGTTTTCTTCAATAAAGTAATTGCTAGTGGGGGAGGTATAATTGGGTGGGTGCTGTCAGATTATTTAAGATACTCTTTGAAGAGGTAGGGTGTCAAATGTTTTCAGAGGATGGGTAGGCACTCTGCTGTCCCAAGAGACCAGAGGTGGCAGAACGGAGTACTCTGGTTGGGGTGCAGGTTTTGAGCATAGCCTGAAGGTAGGGAGGGGCATTTCGTCAAGTTGCTCCGTAGGCTAGTACCATGGTTTTGCATTGGATGATAGCTTTGACTAGAAGCCGGTAGAGTGTGCTGATGAGCGGAGTGACATTTGAGAACTTCGTAAGATTGAATATCAGGTGGGCTGCATCAGGAATCGATCTAGGAGGATGAGAACAATGGATAGAGAGTCAGCTTTGGCAGTACAGAAAACCTCCGTGACACAGAGGAGAGCAGTCTCGGTTGAGTGACCCGTCTTGAAGCCTGACTGGTTAGGGTCAAGAAGATCGTTCGGAGAGACATAGAGAGAGAGTTGGTCAGAGACAGCCCTCTCAAGTGTTTTTGAAAGGAAAAAAATAAAGGTTTGGACGTCAAAGGGGTCGAGTGTTGGTTTCTTGAGGGGGGATCGGCTCTGGCCATTTTGAAGTCAGAGGGGATGCAGCCAGTGGTCAGGGATGAGTTGATGAGGGAAGCGATGAATAGGAGAAAGTCTCCAGAGAAGGTCTGGAGAAGGGAGGAAGGGATGGGGTTGAGTGGGCAGGTTGTCGGGCGGCTGGACCTCACTAGTCACAGAATTTAGTCTAGAGAGACAGGGTAGAAAGAAATCAAATCAAATGTTATTGGTCAAATACACATGTTTAGCAGATGTTACTGTGGGTTTGGTAAAATGCTTGTGTTCCTAGCTCCAACAGTGCAGTATTATCTAACAATACACACAAATCTAAAAGTAAAATAAAGGAATTAAGAAATATGTAAATATTTGGACGAGCAGTGTTGGAGTCCAGAGTTTAAATATAGAAAGATAGATAGATAATATGTATACATGATGGGATGTATAGACATTAAGGACAGCATGTGGATAGAATATATAGTATACCTGAAGAATATGTAAATATTCATGTAGAATAGTACATGTAGAGCAATAGTTGAATAGGATGGACTTGACTATAATACAGTTTATACAGTACATTCGGAAAGTATTCAGATCCCTTGACATCTTCCACATTTTGTTACGTTACAGCCTTATTCTAAAATGGATTCAATAGTTTTCTTCCATCATTAATCATTAATGACAAAGCAAAAACAGGTTTTTAGACATTTTAGAAAATTGTGCAAAAAAAACATTTATAATGAAATATCACATTTGCATAAGTATTCAGACCCTTTATTCAGTACTTTGTTGAAGCACCTTTGGCAGCGTTCACAACTTTGAATCTTCTTGGGTATGGCAATACAAGCTTGGCACACCTGTATTTGGGGAGTTTCTCCCATTCTCCTCTGCAGATCCTCTCAAGGATTAAGACGGGAGAAGGATTAAGAAGGGAGGAGAAGGTAGAAAAGTGGTTCCTAGAGTTAGAGGCAGAAGCTTGACATGTTGAGTGATAGAAAGTTGCTTTAGCAGCGGATACAGATGAGAGAGGAGGGAGTGAAAGGATGATACAGTTAGACCTCCAGAAGTTAGTTTTCCTTTTCGCTCAGCTGCCTGAAGCCCTTTTCTGTAACACACACACTCTCAGTTATTGGAAGAACAGTGGAATTAAACACAAACATACTCAGAGATACCCAACTCTGATTGGTTAACCAGTCTGTCAATCATACACAGATCTTCTCTGATTGGCTGGTCTCTAGAGTGGTAGTCTGGGAAGACCAATAAGGATCATGGGGTGAGGTCAGGGGTCACCCCAAATGGGCCCCAGACACAACCGCTTCCAAACCCCAGGGTAATTATGGGCAATGAACATTCCATCATCACCACTGACTAGGGGCAACTTCCACCTCCCTACACACAACTGGGACAAAAGGGGTCCATATCAGGGGATAGCTTTACATGCCACGTTTTTGATATTATATACAGACCATTTCTGTTGCATTTGTTTTGTTTTGTGGATTTGCACAATATCCTGACACATTCTGAATCAAGATATGTCTTATAGACATAATACATTTGGGATTCCTCCGAATATCACACATGGACATTTCCTGTGTCCGGATCTGGGTTCATTCAATATCCTGAGATATGTGACATCCTATTATCTCTCTACATGCTGAAAAATACTGACTGTATCCATCTCATATCTGTGTTTTCTCAGACTGTACGAACACCCAGTGAAGTAGTGACACGTGACATACGCCTAGTTTCCTGAAACGAGTCACATGTGGATGACATTTCATGTCAAAAATATCTATTGAAGTTATGTTTGTTTTTTTAATACGGATCCATAAATGATCAGGAAATGACTACAGATATAATACATTTCTGAAAGTATGTGGATTTGTTTATGCCTAAGTATAAATGCTTACAAATGTCAGCATGTTGACACATGTAAGCGTCTGCACACGCATCAGGGGCGTGTCTTGAAGGGATCTCACCCCAGATATCTCCCTGGACTCATACGGTAGCAGGGAGATTTCTGAGGTCCAGTTTGGATGCATGCAGAAACTGTTCCATTATGGAGAATATCCTAGCTCCATATGAAATTAAGGACATCCGTATCTGGTGCATGTCTAAAATGATAAATAGATATAGTTAAAAGATATCCCCTGATATTGACCCTTTTCGCCCAGTAGCACATGCATTCATGCACACACACGCACACACGCACACACACACACATAGCTGTGTTTTCGTGAAAGTTCAGGACTTTTTGAAGTGTACCATTTTTTCAACATTCAAAATCCTATTTTCCCTAACTCCTAACCCTAACCTAACACTAACTCTAAACCTAACCCTAACCCTAACAGAAAAACCCTAAACCTAACCCTTAAGCTTAAAATAGCATTAGAACAAATTCAAGACCTGAAAAAAGTTTTTGTTTTCCTACCTTTTCAGGACATCAAGGCGTAATGTTAGGACATTAGGTTCCTGATAATGTGGGAAAACACACACACACACACACACACACACACACACACACACACACACACACACACACACACATTTGAATCAGGCTTCTATGACACACCCAAAGAGAGAGAGAAAGAGAGACAGAGTAAGAGAATACTTCTGGTAAACAGCAATGGTTTATTGTGACTGAGCATCTAATGAGAGTCAGAGGTTGTCTACTCTCCAGGTGTGTGTGTGTGTGTGTGTGTGTGTGTGTGTGTGTGTGTGTGTGTGTGTGTGTGTGTGTGTGTGTGTGTGTGTGTGTGTGTGTGTGTGTGTGTGTGTGTGTGTGTGTGTGTGTGTGTGTGTGTGTGTGTGTGTGTGTGTGTGTGTGTGTTGTGTGTGTGTGTGTGTGTGTGTGTGTGTGTGTGTGTGCTATCTCATTCTGTGAGTGATTTATACAGGGTGTGAATATGAGAGCAGAGGGAGAAGAGATCAAATGTGTGGAGCGAGACGGCCAACTGCTGCTGTGTCCAACTGCACCGCATTAAACGTGCTGATGGGCTTATTACACATACACACACACACACACACTTTCACTCTCTCTCTTTCTCCCTCTGTCTCTCTCTCTCACACACACACACACATACACACTCCTCCAATTATAGCCCAGTGTGTTGATGTGCTTTTTTGAGAGCTATGATGAGAGGAGAAACAGAGAGAAGCACTGAGAGTTAATGTCACTTCAGTAGGAATCACACACACACACACACACACACACACACACTCACTAACTAGAGGTTTTCACAGGTCCAAAAAGTGGGACCCGTTCCGAAATGGACCTGGGGCTTTCCCACCCAGACCCAATATGAATAATTGAGTTTTTTTTTAAACATGGAGACCCATTCCGAACAGACTCAACGACGACTAAACCCTTTCCGTATAGACCTGACCGGATACAGACCTGATCTGAGTGAGGGTAGCAGCAAAAATGTCCTTTTTTAAGTTACTTTATTAACCAGAGCTGATAAAGCGCGAGAAGAGGGAGAGAATTACCGCTCTAGCAGGCGCGGGAGGGGTCTTACTGTAAGCAAGTGACAAGGAGAACTAGGCTAATTAAGACTGCAGTGCATGCGCTTTCTCATCCTACAGTTGCAAATAACAACAACTGCATTCAGAATATTAAGTAGCAGCCTACATGTTTGCTCTATCCATCTCCTTTAACTTTTCATTCCGTAATTTTGATCCATCCTCCGTTGATTAGATAACTCCTAACTTTTCCACATACAGAGGCTCTATAACTGTAGCCTATTGCCGCTTTGATCACTTATGATTGGCCAACAACAAGTTACACCGCCAGGCTCCACTCTCATGAAAAGCAAGAGCCGTAGAATCAATTATCAAATGTATCACTCCCTCTCGACTGCAGCTTTCACATTTGGATCTCTACGGGCCCTTCGGATAAATCAGTTCAAATTACACGTACCCGAGACCCGTGAGAATCATGTCAGATCCGACCCAAACCCGTGACATTTAGAATTCTGGATCCGGACCCACATGGGTCCTGGATCGGGTCTCGGGGATTCGGGTACAAGTGGATCTGTGAAGACCTCTGACACACACTCACACACAAACACACACACATAGTCTCCCATCTGGAATTCAGCTCTAAGCATCAGGAATTAAAGGAATCTTACTGCTCTTAAGGAGGTGTGTGTGTGTATGCGTGTGTGTTCGTGTGTGTTCCTCCCTGGCGAGGTGGTGTAATCAGAGACGAGGTGTTAGGGGGAAACTTTTCTGACCTTTAATCTCACGTTCACCATTAATAGTATGGAATTATCTGTCGACACTCTGATCTCTCTGACCGCATCCCAGATGGCAACCTATTCCTTTTATAGTGCACTACTTTTGACTAGGGCCCATAAGGCTTTGGTCAAAAGTAGTGCACTATGTAGGGAATAGAGTGCCGTTTGTGACATGCCCTCTGACTTTCTAATATCGTGCATCTCAGACCCAGGACGATCAGCTTTCACTGCTTTCAGAGGGATTTAGGCTAATAATCTTGCTATTCTCTGCTCTGTATGGGCCAGGCTTGGAATATAGATTTTGAACATTAAAACAAGTCAAGTCTAGTGATGGTTGATGTTACTGTTTTTGTCGCTGTAGAGCAACGTAATCTCAGAAAGTAGGTCTCTCTATTCTGTGCGTTTGAAAGTGAACACAATATGGGTGTGCTTGTTTGTGACTGTAAGAAAAAATACTATTCAAGCATGTGCACGTGTTTATGAAAAGTGAGAATACTGTGAATTTGTGTGCGTTTGAAAGATAAAATACTATGACAGAGTGTGTGCCAGCACAAAAAGCCTCTGGGAGCTCTCTCTCCTCCTTTCCCACGGTACGTGTCCCATGAGCCTTTGCGGTGACGTCAGGACAGTGGTTTGGGTGGTGTGGTCCCCCCTTTCTGAGGTCACAGGTTCACTTCCTGTCTGTCAGGAACAGGAACACGTTGGCTCTACTCCAATCTGTGTGACCAATCATGTGTCTGTCTGTCTGTCTGTCTGTCTGTCTGTCTGTCTGTCTGCTTGTGGGGGCTGATGCTTCAGGAGGAAGAGCCAGAGGACTTGGCCATAGCGACAGGGGAGGTTCATAGTGTCAGGGAGTTTGTGGAGATGTCCAGTGGGCAAAACCATTGTGTGACTATACACACACGCATGCCATGCATGCACAAACAGAAAAGCACACGACACATACCCGCATCTGTGAGTCAGAGAAGTACCCAGCCAGATGTACACACCTGTGAATGTTCACATCATGTTGTGGTAGAGGCAGATCAGTCAGACAGAGAGGTGTGTGACATGTTTTGTCTGCTACAGACCTTACAGCAACAAACTACCCACCGGAAGGGAAGAGGGAGTGATAAAGAGGAAAGAGAGATAGAGGGGAAAGAAGAGGTAGACACCAGGACAGATGTAGTTTATGGGAGTTGCCCCTGTCACTCAACTAACTGATAACATCTCTCTCTCTCTCTCTCTCTCTCTCTCTCTCTCTCTCTCTCTCTCTCTCTCTCTCTCTCTCTCTCTCTTAAATTGCCAAAACGTGAAATAAACAAAACAACAATGACAACAACCGACAGAGTGAATTAAACAAAACAAAGACAAAAACAAACAGACATTAAGAGTAAACATTACACACACAAATAGTTATCTCTCCCTCCCTTTCTCTCTCTCCCTATATGTCTGTCAATTCAATTCATCCGGCTGTATAGGAATGGGAAACTTGTGTTTAATAAACAAAGTGAAATAAACAATCAGAAAAGAAAAGTAAACATTACACACACATACGTTTCAAATGTTATATTATAGAAATTTACAGTGTTGTGCAGATAGCTGAAGTACAAAAGGTAAAATAAATAAATATGGGTTCTATTTACAATGTTGCTTGTGCTTCACTGGTTGCCCTTTTCTTGTGGCAACAGGTCACAAATATGTATCACTTTCTTTCTCTCCATTCCTCCCACCGTCTCTGTCTCTCTCTCTCCAGGTGGGAGGGGAAGGATGAGAACGAGGTTGGTTGTTGCCAGGAGACGAAGGTGGTGAACATGAATGTGGACCCCAAGTACTACCGTCCTACTGAAGTGGGGAGTCGAGTGTGTGTGTGTGTGTGTGTGTGTGTGTGTGTGTGTGTGTGTGTGTGTGTGTGTGTGTGTGTGTGTGTGTGTGTGTGTGTGTGTGTGTGTGTGTGTGTGTGTGTGTGCGCGCGTTTTGATGTTGGGGAAATGTGAAATGCTGTCGACCTAACCTGGCTGTCAATCACAACACACTTTATGCCCCACAGTGACATATGAACTTGGAATTATGTCAGCCGCAATGTGATGCGTCAACATAGACACTGGCGCTGTCAGACTCACAAACACACTCTCTCTGTATTGTGCATGTAAGGTTACTCACACACACACTCTTGGGTTGCTGACAGAGCTGTGGGCAGATGCACACTATCGCAAGCAAACTGAAGAGTGAAAAGATGCAGACAAATACCTGAGAATCTCATCACCTGAGAAACTGTGCCTTTTTCTTTCCTCTCATCAGAGATCAGGCTAATCAGATTTCTCATGAACAATAACATCCAACATAAATAAACAATGCATGCCACTTAAAAACCATCGCCCTGACAACCGTTAATATCAAACCTAAACCATTACACTAGTTGAGTATCAAAATAAACCCCAGGTGAACGCCTACACAATGTATTCTACACTAACGAGTGGTTGTCTGAGCTCAACCTTAAAGGGATACTTTGGGATTTTGGCAATGAGGCCCTTTATCTATCTCCCTTGAGTCAGATGATCTCCTGGATAGCTTTTTTTTGTCTCTGTGTTCAGTATGAAGGAAGTTAGAGGTAGTTTCATGAGCCAATGCTTACTTGTGTTAGCACAATGACTGGAAGTCTATGGGTATTTACTAGCATGTTAGCAGGTACCTATAGACTTCCAGTCATTGTGCCAATGCTTGTTAGCATTTGCGCTAACGCTAGTTAGCAACTTCCTTCAAACTGCTCGTAGAGACATAAAAATGGCATCCACGAGTTCATCTGACTCTAGGGACGTAGATAAAGGACCTCAATGCCAAAATCCGTAAGTATCCCTTTAACCAACCCCTGGAACTAGCTGTGACTTGTACTGCAACTACCACAGCCCAGAGAAAATGATAGCTCTATCACCTGAATGAGGCTACAGTTTAAGGTTGAGGCAGTTCGACTGAGCCTCAACAAGACCTGTACAACACAGCCAAACAAAAACAAAGACACTCTCCTGTTCCACACAGTGACTTATAACCCCAAGTAAACCACCCTACTTTATGGTTTTACATTGCTCTATCAGCACATATCAAGGGCTACAGTACACTCCCCTACTAACCACAGTTACCACACCATCTTCAATTTCACACAAATCTGTCAATGAGTGAAAATCAACGCCCAAGCGAGTACCTATTCTGCCAAAAAAACAGATCTGACTAAGCTCCACCACCAACCCCTCCCCCCACCCCTCCCCACGCACACACCACCTGCAAACCTGCACAAGCTATCCCTCTCTTCCCCCCCACCCCCTCTCCCATCCACAACAAATCTGCATGTATCAGTCACCCTCGATAACACTCACCAGACCAGACCAGAGCACACCTGCACAACCCCTCTGCCCTCCCCCAGCCTGCTCCCTCCCTTTGTGCGTGCTCCCCCCTATCACTCTCAGCCCAGTCTGTCCTCCCACCTCTCCTTCCCTCCCTCCCCTCTCCCGAGGGGCTATAGGGAGATAAATGAGCTCATGTCAGACACACACACACTGACAGGGCTAATGACGATTTACACACACATTAGCACACAGCCTGGGGTCATACACTCACATACAGTACATGCATTACTGACACTCTCACATACAGACAATAGATAAGTTGCACATAAACTAGCTGTGCTAGTGACTTGGCTATTATGCAAAGAACCATCCTATATATGAAGGTATTTGTCTAAAGAGACACTTTTTCAATGGTACTCTTGTTTGACTGATGAATTGTATCCTGACCTTTGAAACATGCTCACACACGCACAGAGATCCAGACAATAACAGGTAGTTCCAGTTGAGCAGGGGAACAATGCTAAGCCGTAGGAGCAGTGTCACACATGCTTCCTGTCTTAGGGGTCAGGGATCAGAGGTTAAATGCTCCTCATTCTCTCTTCTTTCCTTAAAAACTCTCATATCCTGCCTGCCTTCACCTGGAGTGACTCAGTAGAGAGAGAGAGAGAGAGAGAGAGAGAGAGAGAGACTCTCTTTCTCCTCACCCACAGTAATCCTGTGTCCGAATACTTTCTCTACCCAGTTCAACCAGTCTGTTTTACAACCGTACATGTGTATCTGACAAAACGTCCTGCTCCTATTTATATCTCAAGTTTATAAGAGGAAGGACAGTGCTTCTCTCAGGTTTCTACTTTCTCTTCCCAGCCTATAAGACAGATTGCCCCGTCCTCAGGTGTGTGTGGAGGTCCATCCCACCCATCAGTCTGTAGAGATTCCTCTATAATCCTGCAGCATCACTCAGCTGGATCTTAGTCCTAATCCTCTAGGGCCATCTCACAGATCAGAGGGTCCTGGAGTTAAAACACTACCCTAATCCTGTCCCAAACACCCTTGGGTAACCCCCCGGTCCCCCTGGACTTTACCCCTGTGTCAGATTGCTGACAGAGGGACCCCCTCCCCCCAAACCTTACTCTGTTCTTAAACAATTCACCTCACACCTGGAAAGAGAGATTATCCACTACGTTGATACATGCGGACTGTAAGTTACTCTGTCCCTTTTTGTCTCTGCCTGCCTGCTTCCCTGCCTCCCTCAACACAGTTCATGTGACAGACTCTGAGACGGCTCTTCACTCAACACAGAAAGACCTGCAGCAAACTGACCAATAAAAGTGAGAGCAAATCTAACTCACAGTATACGCTCATACACCCAAACCATACAATGTTGCATGCCTAAATTTGAGTTCTCTTTCAGCACCTATTGATGGGATATACATTGAAAAGCAACACAGCAAGGGAGAGCTGGACCTACAGATGTCTACTGGCTGTGTTATGACTGATAACTGTATGGTCTCACACACAATCACCGGTAATCAGATAGATAGATAGATAGATAGATAGATAGATAGAAAGAAAACACGTTTTACATGTAAATAAGAGTACTTTTAACGTCAGGTGAAAGGTGTTGAGGGAATGGCAACCTAAGTTGACAAAGTAATATATTAGATGAAATCGGACTAGGAGCACGATAAACAACCTATACTGTTCTTTCTCCCTGCGTGTCTCTGTCTGTAACACTTTCAAATAAGCTTTATAAGCGCAAAAAGTCTCAGTGGTTTCCAAATGAATGAGCTACTGAGCCAAATTGGCGGACAAATTGTGTCTCCCCAATTTGTCTTCAAGTTGAAGATCATGGTGATCAACCAGTTGGGGGTCATTTGAATCACAAAAGACCCCCAAATGGACTGAAACAAACTCACACACCCCATCAGACAGCTGACAGCACAGCTGTACTGAGGTGTCTTAGCCATTTGCCTCCTCTTAAGAACAATCCTAAAGTGAGACAGGACAGGATAGGTCATCAGCATTTCATGCTTCCTCAACATCAAGAACACATGCACGCACACACACACACGCACGTTGTTTATTTATGTTGGATGTTATTGTTCTGATAAGCCTGAAGAGGAAAGAAAAAGGCACAGTTTCTCAGGTGATGAGATTCTCAGGCATTCGTCTGTATCTTTTCACTCTTCAGTTTGCTTGTGGTAGTGTGCATCTGCCCACAGCTCTGTCAGCAACCCAAGAGTGTGTGTGTGTACTCACATGTGCTCCCTCTCCGGCCTCTAGGTCACCAGGCTGCTCGTTATGGCGCACACATGTCACCATCGTTACATGCACCTGCGCGTCGTCAGACTCACCTGGACTCCACAACTTCCCTGATATATCTCACTCCCTTTGGTTCCTTCACCAGAGGTTATTGTTTCTGTTTCATGTCTGGGTGCTGTTCGTGTTTCTTGTTTTGTATTATATTCCGTTTATTTTATTAAAACACTCGCTCCCTGAACTTGCTTCCCAACTCTCTGCTCACATTGTTACAGAATGACGCCTCACCTAAGGGAAGCATCAGGGAGCTATTTTATTCTTCTTGTTATTCGGTGAGAATGATGTCGGGTCCGGGAGCCGCTACAGGCTTCCCTGCCTCCGCTGGCTAGTCGGGCTTTCATGCCTCAGCCAGATCGTCAGGCTTCCCTGCCTCAGCCTGCTTGTCAGGTTCCCGCGCCCAAGCCGGCAACAGGTTCACGCGCATCAGCAGTGGTGACCGGTTCGCTCCTGATCCCCAGGATTCCCTGCCCTATTTATGTCACTCCCTTTGGTCACAACCCCAGGGGTCATTGTTTCTGTTTTTCGTCTGGGTGCTGTTAGTGTTTCTTGTTTGGTATTATGTTAAGTTTTATTTTATTAAAACACTCACTCCCTGAACTTGCTTCCCGACTCTCAGCCCGACTGTTACAGTGTGAGTAACCTTACGTGCACAATACAGAGAGAGTGTGTTTGTGAGTCTGACAGCGCCAGTGTCTATGTTGATGCATCACAGTGCGACTGACATAATTCCAAGTTCACGTGTCACTGTGGGGCATAAATTGTGTTGTGATTGACAGCTCCTCTCTGTGGTTTGTCTCAGTGCCCCTCGGGCAGAGAGGTGAGGAGGAGGGGTGGGCTCAGTGATACATTGAAATTCGTCCCTTCCGTCTCTGTTTGTTTGTTTTTCTTTATCTAATTTGTCTTCTATACCTGCAGGTCTTTCTCTCTGTGTGTCTTTATTTCTCCCCCTCTTTCTTGTAGCTATTTTTTATCGCTATCTGATTATTTCTCACTTCTCCTCCTTTCCGTATCTTTTTGTCTCTGTCTCGTTTTTTTTTACCTCCACTTCTGTCTGTCTTGCTCGCCTCTCTCTGCTGGTGTCTCTATGTCTGTCGGAGTGATATGACGCAACAGTCAGGTTAGACAGGGAGACTGTGGTTAGTTGAGCATGGAGGAATTCCCTTCCAGGCGGGATTATATTTGTGGTTGAGTTGCATAGAAGCAACCCTCCTCAACCTCTCTACCCACTCACCAACTGGTGAAGGTGAGGTTGGGAGTAAACATGAGGTAAAACAGGTGAAGCCCTTATACCTTCTATTCAGCCCCCTGATCAGCCTCTTTATAAGGCCATCAGCGTGTGTGTGTGTGTGTGTGTGTGTGTGTGTGTGTGTGTGTGTGTGTGTGTGTGTGTGTGTGTGTGTGTGTGTGTGTGTGTGTGTGTGTGTGTGTGTGTGTGTGTGTGTGTGTGTGTGTGTGTGTGTGTGTGTGTGTGTGTGTGTGTGTGTGTGTGTGTGTGTGTGTGTGTGTGCGAGCAAGCGAGAGAGAGAGAGAGAGAGAGAGAGAGAGAGAGAGAGAGAAGGAAGGAAGGAAGGAAGAAAAAGACAACAGTAACATACAGTATGATTAGTGTTTAATAGTGGATGACGTTCTTTCATGGAAACATAATTAGTCTCTATTTCTCATGCCCTTTCACAAGGAGGGGTTTGACGCCGGCCACGAAAGCCAAAGTGATAAACCGCATATCTATCTATATCCGTGTCTAAGAGCATTGCCTTCTGTGTCACTGGATTTGATCAACGACACTGTGACTCGTGAGATGATTGAAGTGCAGTTCCCCCAACCCTGGAGCTCCCTGCCTGTCCATGTTAGAACCACACAATCCCATACACATATTCACGTCCACACTAAAGACACACCCCTTCACGCAGGCTCACCCAGATGATCTGTTGTCTTAACATATCCTCTGTGTAGTTATTTTCCTTGGTTAGTCTGTCATCATGTTTACTGGTCTCCATGGTTAGCCTGTTTAGTGGACTTGTGTAGTTACTTATTTGAATGTGTGGTTGTATCGCTTTTTATCCTGCTGATTTTCTTCTGCGTGTAAAGTGACTTTGGGTAGATTAAAATTGATTATTATATTACTAAACGACATTAAATAGCAAGAAGAGTTCCAAGTTCTAATGAAGAAGCCAAAAGCTTATTCCTCAGAATGTTGGGGGTTGAAACCTGTTTTGTGATTTCACTGATTTGATGCCGTCCTTGCGGTTGACACAGGTACAAACAGGAGATTATTCTTCTCTGTTGTCATTTGATTGACAGGTGTGGATTGGGCCCACAGCAGAGCCAGATACTAACGTTTTCCCAACATGAGTAACATGGAAGTGAAGGTTACAGTTCATCCAAGTCACGTACACACATTCCCTCCAACACAACACACCCACACATCATAGGACACACAGCCACTTCACTCGGTAGTCTTTGGCTTAGCTGAATATCAGGTCATTTCTAAGGTAGCTTGAAAACCACAACTGCATTGACCTCCCTATGTGTATACGTTATGCAAGACTTAGAATAATTAGAATCATTCTACAGAAATAATGACCCAACCTATTTGAAAGAGGTCATGTAATAACACACCACAGTGGAGTGACCAATTAGGAACACAAAAGTTTATGATATTTGGCCGATATACAATGGCTAAGGGCTGTATCTAAGGGCTGTATATTATAAAACACTACTACACATTATAAATAACACCAGTGTTTCCCCCATAATAATTTAGCAGTGGCGCACTGACACTGCTAAACCGTTGCTGCCAAGTCCCCAAATATTCATTAATAATAATTATTATTATTATTTTAAACAAAAAATTATCCCGGGACGCACTTTTCAGATCAGCGTGACAAGTTACAACATGTTACATAACTTGCCCAGATTCTCATCAGATCGACCGAGAAACCTCCAGGGTAACTAGCTTGATAGCTTGTAATCCTGGAAGTGTAGCCAACCCTAGTAATAGATGTATGTGATAATTATTAGCTAAAATTGGCTGGTGATGTCATTGAGATCAAAATATCAAAGAAAGATAACATAATTCACTTTTCATGCATATTGGAGTAGACAACCATAAAAGTGACCTTCTCAGTCGTTCATCATGCTCTGCTACCTCTGCCACCCCTGCTGAAGAAAAAAAACAGAAGGCAAACACTGCACACTGACCCATTATAACCTACTGTAGACACAACAGCATGACAATGCAATGAGACAGGAGTGATAAAAGAGCAGGGTTTAGAATAGATCTGTGTCTCTCCTCGCTTTTGCATGGGCAGAGAGATAAAACTGCAAGGAAGGATAAACTACGCAGAGAGAGAGAGAGAGAGAGAGAGAGAGAGAGAGAGAGAGAGAGAGAGAGAGAGAGAGAGAGAGAGAGAGAGAGAGAGAGAGAGCGAGGAGAGAGAGAGAGAGAGAGAGAGAGAGAGAGAGAGAGAGAGAGAGAGAAAAAAAGAAATAAACACAGGTGTGTTTTGCACGATGTGAGAACATGACCATAACTGGAGTAGTTGGGTTCACAAACATACCTGTGAGGCAGTTTGAAATAAAGCATACCTGTGAGGCAGTTTGAAATAAAGCATACCTGTGGATGTTGACTGTTGATAAGAGTACAGATGTCTTAAGTTGGAATCCTCCCCTTTAACTAATGCGCGTCATTAAAAATAACTCCATCAACATGCCACACCTCAACAAACTTCTGTCTGAGCAGTGTGCGTGTGTGTGTGTGTGTGTGTGTGTGTGTGTGTGTGTGTGTGTGTGTGTGTGTGTGTGTGTGTGTGTGTGTGTGTGTGTGTGTGTGTGTGTGTGTGTGTGTGTGTGTGTGTGTGTGTGTGTGTGAGTCAGGAATATGACACGGAGGGGGGATCTACAAGTGTTAAAGTCTTCCTGCTTCCTTGATGTCTGTCATTCCGGCGGTGAGTCGTGCGTAAGACGCTCATCAGAAACACACACGTCACTCCATAATTTATTAAAGCATCCTGATTTAGAAGAGAGGAGGACAGTGACAAACACAATAGCTGTAGTGAGGGGAGTAAAATAAACAGTGGAGGTGTTTTGGTAACCTTTCTGAGGGCTGGCTGGTAAACCCCAACCACCCCATGTGGTTAATGCTGACTCACTGGCTGTAGTTCATATCTACTATGACAGAGTGATAAAGACACATCTGACAGATCACCTACTGTAGCTCAGTCAACCAGCTGGATCTCTGCCTACAAAGATACTTTGCAGCACCTGGGTTAGGTGGGTTTAATGAGCGTGACCAGGGATAACTCTGGGCCCTGTCATTTAGGTGGTCTAATGTAAGGACTAATCTGTGTTAGTACAACTCAACCCTGATGAGCCAACCCATCGTTGGATGATGATTGTTTTTGGGAGGGATATGTGATCTCTTGGACCAGCGCACCATGTTACCAGAGAGACAGAACTCATTTTCTTGCCAGAGCCTTATATTGAGAATATTGAGTGTGCAAAAAAAAAAAAAAAAAAAATAGGAACACCTGCTCTTTCCGTGACGTAGACTGACCGGGTGAAAGCTATGATCCCTTGTTGAAATCCACTTCAATCCGTGTAGATGAAGGGGAGGGGCTTCGAGACGATTGAGACTGTGTATGTGTACCGCTCAGACAAGATATTTAAGTGCCTTTGAAGTTTCAAGTTCTAATGTCACATGCACAAGTACAGTGAAATGCCTTTCTTGCGAACTTAAAACCCAACAATGCAATAATCAATAACAACGTAATGCTAGAAGGAAACGCACGTGAGTGATAAGAAGAAATTTGAAGAACAGAATAAGTAAGTGAATAAGTAAGTAAGCATACTATATACAGGGTCAGCTCCAACACCGTAGTTACATGTGAAGGGATACTGGAGTGATGGAGGTAGATATGTATAGGGGTGACTAGGCAACATAAATAAGGTAAACAGAGTAGCAGCAGCTTGTGTTTGAGTGGATGTGCGTGTTTGTAGAGTCAATATTGATGTATGTTCATATTGTGTGACTGAGCAGGTGATGGAGTGAATTTGTGTGAGTGTGTAGGGCCCTGTCAGTGTGCATTGAGACAGTAAGGTCTACAAACAATAAAAGGTCAATAAAGATAACTCACATAGTCCGCGTAGCTATTTTGTTAGCTATTTATCAGTCTTATTGCTTAGGGATTGAAGCTGTTTACGAGCCTGTCGGTGCCAGACTTGATGCACCGGTACCGCTTGCCGTGCGGAAGCAGAGAGAATAGTCTATGGCTTGGGTGGTTGGAGTCTTTAACGGTTGTAGGTACGGTAGTAGGTGCCAGGCACACCGATTTGAGGGTGTCGAGAACTGCAACGCTGCCGGGTTTTTGATGCTCAACGGGTACCCGTGTGTATCAAGAATGGTCCACCACACAAAGGACATCCAGCAAACATGACACGTCTGTGGGAAGTGTTGGAGTCGACATGGGCCAGCATCCCTGGGGAACGAGTTCGACACCTTGTAGACCCCATGTCCCGGCGAATTGAGGCTGTTCTGAGGGCAAAGGGGTGTGCAACTCAATATTTGGAAGGTGTTCTCATTGTTTTGGTTTTCATATGCCTCCACTCTGGCGGTCGGGACCTCATAAACCAGGTCCCAGAGTCCCCGTAGTCCTGTCTGTTCCTGGCTCTATGAACCTTGTTGGATCTGTGTCCTCATTGGGCGAGGGAGAAGGATGAGTTGTGCTCTAATTTGGTGAGGGTCAGGACTCACTCTTTGTTTTGTTTTTTGTGGAACTGCTTCTTCATTGGTTTCAGCATCACACCTGGGACCCTGCAAAAGCCACCATAACCCAAGGCATCACCCCACCTCTCTCCGTCTACTACACCGAAACCCTTATGTACAGCCTTAATCCCTTAGCGCCCAGGGTCAGTGTTGAACCTGTCCTGCTATACTCAACATACCAACCGACCCCCTTCCCAGAAAAAAATATACATTATAGATTTCCAGCCCGGAATTGTTCCAAGAGAAACGGTGTCATATTAAGTTTCCAGCAGATTCGACATGAAAAGCAGGTAAACCACTCAGCCTCAGTGTGAGCATATGAGTGTGTGGGTTTGAATATGTGCACACACATATATGGTGGGTTGTAATCATTCCTTGTGCTCCGTAGAACCCTGAGAAAAGAAAACCTCCACAGTGGGCCTGTTTGTTGCGTAACACCTGGTGCTTGACGAAGCTTGAATTATGGTCGTTATTTCAAAGTTTCCGAGTATTAGGATGGAATTCCGTTTCCTCTCCAGACATTTTTACAGAGAGACCATTCAGCTGATCTGCACTCCAAATGGCACCCTATTCCGTGCTATAGTGGACTACTTTTGACCAGGGCCCACAGCGCACTGGTAAAAACTATTGCACTACACATGGAATAGGATGCCATTTGGCTTGCAGCTAACACTCCTCTGGAGCAGGAAAGGACAGTCGGTCTGAATAACTACTCTTACCACAACTCCACCTCTGATTTAAAACTGTTTCATTTGATGGCCTATGGTTTTCATAACTTGCTAATGTGCTGCTCCAAAAGAAAAGTGATCTACAGTATATTTTTTTTTTTAAATGTAATTCGACTTTTGAAGACCTGAGTTTTATGTGCCGATTCATGTATTGAGTTATACTAAGAACTCTCACTCTCAATGCATTACAAAGGTTTTGACATGACAATTGCTGACATACATGGTTATTATGTAGACTTAAAAAAGAATAGAATAGTTTAGCGCACTTCACAGCTGGCTGGTCTTGACAGGTAGAGGTTTAGAGAGCCAGTCATTGTTGGAGCCTGAGTCTGGTTCAGGCGGTGCTGTGGTGAGAGCCCCAGGTAGCCGTGGGGAAGCCAGGGGGTTGGATAGGACGTGAGGCCAGGTGGGGTGTGCCGTCTGTGGGTTGAGCCAGTGCAGCGGAGACCAGAGACCTCCACCCGAACCATGGAAGTCTGGAGTGAAAAGTGCTGAGGCTGCACTCTGTCCGCCCCTTTAACAGGGTGCTATTTTATTTCCATCTTACCTAGCTGTTAAAAAGAGGATAGGTTGTGGCAGCCTGTTAGTCCGTTTATTGTGTTAGCTCTACGGTTTAAAAAAACAACAACCTTTCAGCTAATAAAAGTGAAAGGAAAATGGAACACCTAGTCAGTTGCACAACAGAATACATTCAACTGAAATGTGTCTTCCTCATTTAACCCATCCCATTAAAATATGACCCCATAAGGATGTCGTACCTGGCCTTAATAGGTCCAAATGAATTATTTTCATTATGGCAGGTCATTTATTCTCAAATTGGTTTATAGTCCATTGTGCCATTATTTACATTGACGAAAACTGGTCCTTTGAAAAATACTTTATCTTGGTATTTTGGCTCATGTTATTGGTGTTATTGGTTGCTATGCAGTACAAGGTAGAGGGTATGGATTCCTTACTATGACTCCTCAGATGATTTGTAATAGGATAAAGTGTAATAGGATAAAGTGATAAGAAGGGAAGCAAGAGGCACATGGCACCCTATTCCATACATAGTGCATTACTTTGCGCCCTGGTAAAAAGTAGTGCACTATATAGGGAAGGGACGGGACCAATAATAAATAAATACATTTTATTTTTGTATTATTGTTATTATTGCGAACTCAGTCTGGGTCTCAACTTACAGTTAAGAGTTAGAATAATAGAGATGTACTCAAGGTGCAATTTCAGCGTTTGCATCAGCAGTTACTCAATTAGTAAAAATACATCTGATTGGTAACTTAGTCTAGCGGTCAGCTAAACATGTATAGTAAGCAATGGTCGAATTACCAACCAGGGTGGGGCCTATTGATCATCAGTTATCATTTTAAAAACTGCAAACATTTGCCTCCACCCTATGGCAAAATGTGGCGAAAATGATGGAAACCAGCGGTAAAACTGCACATTCTTCTCTCCACCCCGTGGTAAAATGTGTAGAATTGCACTGCAGCCCCTCATGATGAGTTCAGTGTTTTTGTTGCCCCCAACCCCATCAAAGTTGCCCATCCCTGATATAAGGAATAGGATGCCATTTTGGACACAGTCAGCCAGTTTGGAGACGTTGATAGATTGAGGTGAACGTCTGAACACCAGACAGACATAAAGAAACTATTTCTTATTTTATGAGGGACGTGATTTATCCACAGAACAAGCTTTCTCTAGCAGCGCCCTGTTCCACTCCGCTTGGCCCTTAAATTTACAATGTTTGACACCAAACTGGCGATCAGCACTCGAGGCTATGGATGTCTGGCAGCAAACCACACTTCTTTCACACAAAGGAAGCATGAAATATTCGCAATATTTTAAAAGGTTTCCTTATATTAGGGAGGAATTGGATGTCCTTTCCAAGACTCGAGGGTCACCCGAGAGCCAATCACGTTCCATCACCTGGAAGTTTGCTTTCTGGAAGAATCCTTGTTATGTGACCAGGGTTGCATCCCAAATGGCATCCTATTTCCTATATAGTGCACTACTTTTGACCAGAGCCCTATGGGTACAAAGGTAGTGTGCTATTATAGGGAATAGTGTACCATCTGGGACACGGTCCAGGCTTCTCAGAGTGGATGTAATTACAGGATGTCTGCAATTCAATATGCGATTTGAATTTGTTCTGTTTGTTCGGCACTTTTAATTTACATAGACGTCAACTTCGCAAAAGTACTGAAAATCTAACACCATACCAAGGAGTCAGTTTCAGACCCAAGGAAAACTTTCCTGCCTGCTGATATGTGGTTATTGTCCTCTCCTTTAGGGGAAAGCCACCCTTTTCTAATCAGCCTATAGGCAGGATCTCAGTTTGAGCCCACCACTTCCCAGTGACACCCCCCTTAGCGCTCACATCCGTAGCCATGAAGTGCTTTGAAAGGCTGTTCATGGCTCACATTAACATCATTATCCCAGAAACCCTAGACACGCTCAAACAGATCCACAGATGATGCAATCTCTATTGCACTCCACGCTGCCCTTTCCCACCTGGACATAAGGAACACCTACGTGAGAATGCTATTCACTGACTACAACTCAGTGTTCAACACCATATTGCCCTCAAAGCTCATCACTAAGCTAAGGATCCTGGGACTAAACACCTCCCTCTACAACTGGATCCTGGACAACACATTTTCCACGCTGATCCTCAACACCAGAGCCCTTCAGGGGTGTGTGCTCAGTTCCCTCCTGTACTCCCTTTTCACCCACGACTGCATGGCCAGGCACGACTCCAACACCATCATTAAGTTTGCAGATGACACAACTGTTGTCGGCCTCATCACTGACAACGACGAGACAGCCTATAGGGAGGAGGTCAGAGACCTGGCCAAGTGGTGCCAGAACAACAACCTGTCCCTCAACGTAATCAAGACAAAGGAGATGATTGTGGACTACAGGAAAGGAGGACCGAGCACTCCCCCATTCTCATCAACGGGGCTGTAGTAGAGCAGTTTGAGAGCTTCAAGTTCCTTGGTGTCCACATCACCTACAAACTAGAACCATCCAAACACACTTAGACAGTCGTGAAGAGGGCACGACAAAACCTCTTCCCCCTCAGGAACTAAAAAGATTTGGAATGGGTCCTCAGATCCTCAAAAGGTTCTACAGCTGCAACATCATCATTGCATCACTGCCTGGTACAGCAACTGCTCAGCCTCTGACTGCAAGGCACTACAGAGGGTAGTGCATAAGCTCAGTACATCTCTGGGGCTAAGCTGCCTTTCATCCAGGACCTCTACACCAGGCGGTGTCAGAGGAAGGCCCTAAAAATTGCCAAAGACTCCAGCCACACCAGTCATAGACTCTTCTCTCTGCTACCGCATGGCAAGCAGTACTGGAGTGCCAAGTCTAGGAACGAAAGGCATCTCAATAGCTTTTATCCCTAAGCCATAAGACTCCTGAACAGCTAATCAAATGGCTACCCGGACTGTGCACTTTTTACTTATTTTTTTTATTTTACATTTTTTATTTAATTATCTGTTGTTTACCTAATACTTTTAAAAAAACTGCACTGTTGGTTAAGGGCTTGTAAGTAAGCATTTCATTGTAAGGTACCTGTTGTATTCGCCGCACATGACAAATAAACTTTGATTTGATTTAATGTCGTCTCTCTCCTGTCCTAATGTATCTCTGTGCCCTCTCATCCCGGTCGCCAAGGCAATGAGAAGCTGTGTGTGTCGGAGCGTCGCCGTGGTGATGACAGCTCACCTCCGCAGCTCAGCTCTGTGTTCGTCATCGCTGGAGTCCCATTTCCATACAGCTGCTTATCTGATGCTGCCCAGTCAGCGCCACACTTCCTCCCAGCTAGTTTACACGATCACTCCCTGCCTCCCTCTCTCCCTTTGTCCCTCACTTTCTCTCTCCTACCCCCCCTTCTCACTATCCCTCTTCATCATTCCTTACACCTCTCCCTCCCTCTCCCTTCGCCTCTGCCTACCTACTTTCCTTTCTCTCTGTCCTTCTCTCTGTCCTTCTCTCTTCTCTCTCTGCCTGTAGTTTTCTTTCCTCCCTCATCTGTGGTAACAGCTCATCCCTCTCTTTTTCCCTCCCTCTCATGAAGTATTTTACAGCCCAGATTAGCCACAGTAATGAAGGGCCTGTTAGTATGAAAGAGTTGTAAATATTTAGTGTTGTTTTACACCCCGCAAGTGTGTGTTTTCTGTGTGTGTGGATGTGTTTAACTATTCTTGTGGGGATTCCAGAGGTCCCCACAAGAATAACAAACAAACAATAATTTGACCAAATTCGGACATTTTGTTAGTCCCCACGAGGTCAAATGCTATTTCTAGGGGGTTTATGGTTAAGGTTAAAATCAGTGTTAGGGCTAGAATTACATACAGAGTTAGGGTTAGGCGCTAGGGTTAGTTTTAGGGTTAGGGTTAAGGTTAGATTTTTTGGTTAAGGTTAGCATTAAGGTTAGGGTAAGAGTACGGGTTAGGTTTAGGGTTAGGGGTTAGGGAAAATAGGATTTTGAATAGGACTGAATTGTGTATCCCCGCAAGGTTAGCTGTGCAAGACTGTGTGTGTGTGTGTGTGTTTCAGTGTGTGTGTGTGTGTGTGTGTGTGTGTGTGTTTCAGTGTGTGTGTGTGTGTTTCAGTGTGTGTGTGTGTGTGTGTGTGTGTGTGTGTGTGTGTGTGTGTGTGTGTGTGTGTGTGTGTGTGTGTGTGTGTGTGTGTGTGTGTGTGTGTGTGTGTGTGTGTGTGTTTCAGTGTGTGCGCATGTGATTGCCAGTCTCTGTCAATTAACCTGGCATTAATCTGTTGTTTCTGTGCTAGAACTGTAATTAACATGGATTAAATAAGAACCACAATGAGATTAAAAAAGGATTAGTGTTCAGAGTGAAAACACACACACTTGATATACCTGGCTGCCCTAGCTTCAGGTAATACTAAGTTGTCTGCCTGTCAGATGGTTTAGTGTTGAGGTCAGATACTAATAGTTTGGTTGAGTGTTTTGTTTTGGCTTTGCTAAGTGGCTTGTTTTGTGTTTAACGCTCATATTGTTGGTTTTTGTTGTAATATCCCCTGTGGGCATCCATACTTATAGAGGTGTATTCTAAGAGTAGATCATCTTTAACGCCAGGATGGCCACAGTGCTCATGTGATAAAGTTTTGGTAGCAATTGTTACTGGAGTCACTCCTACGGATCGACATTCCCCTTTATATATGGTGAAAAGCATGAACTGGCGCACACCCCCAGAAAAGTTAGTAGAGTAGGAGGGCAACTCAGTTGGGCTTCAACCCCTGACATCACAGAAACAAACATAAGACATGGAAAATGTTTCAGGAAATTAGCTTTA
The DNA here is from genome assembly GCF_036934945.1 of Oncorhynchus masou masou. Lineage (NCBI taxonomy): Eukaryota > Metazoa > Chordata > Actinopteri > Salmoniformes > Salmonidae > Oncorhynchus > Oncorhynchus masou. The sequence goes on along the minus strand of NC_088226.1, from coordinate 38,661,429 downwards.
AAACAGCAAAAGAAATCTCTGCCCCCATGCCAAATGTTTAGAATTGGAGGAAATTAGCTTTAGAACTGCAATATATATTTTGTTACTACTCCAATAAATTACAACATTTATCTCAATATTAATAATATATTTCATTGTTTCCATTTCATTTCATGTTTGTTACTTTTGGTTATATTTTGGTTCAGTAAGCATCATCAATTACGGGAACGTACATGTAAGTGCATGCTGAAAAACTGTGAAAATAATATGTTTATTTATCAGACTTGTTCATAAAAAAGACATGTTCATAAAAATATGAATGGAACACAGGTAGAGTGCGAGCACAAACAACAGGGTTGGACTGAAAAGTTGGACGTTATCTCATTGTCTTTCAATGTAGGGCCACGCCATACAGGTCAACGGTCATAGAGACTTCCATCCGTGAGTGTCGAGAGAGAGAGAGAGAGAGAGAGAGAGAGAGGGAGAGAGGGAGAGAGAGAGAGAGAGGGAGAGAGAGAGAGAGAGAGAGAGAGATAGGGTTTCCAACTTAGGGATACCACTCCTCGGTCGTTCACCACATGTGAGGTGAAGTGAATCTGGGTGACAGGGGCTTTTACCATATAGAGGATTTAAGAAGAAAACCAGGATGTGTGTGTGAGGATTTAGAGACGGGTAAAAGAGGGAGAGGGCTGAGAAATACAGTTGACCTTTAACCTCTAGCGGTGGTCGTAATATGACCCTGTGTGTCTATTGTGGAAAGAGGGCAGGGAGGTAAGTGTATGGGTATAGAGAGAGGGGTGAGGAGGGAAAGGGATTAGGGGGAGAGGGAAGGAGTGTGGGGGAGGTGATAGAAACATCCTGTGGTCAGTGTCGATGCAAATCACACACACACACAAGCCCAGTCTATAGATAGCAGTTAGTTTATCCGGAGTCTCTCAGGTGAGGCATTCAGCCCTGGGCGTGTGTGTGTATATGTGTGGGCATACACACACGCGCGCACACGGGTACACACACCGTTATGAGAAACAAACACACAGGTACCTCAACTAACCCTGCTACTACTGCCGCAGAGACGTACATTAAGCAAAAACAGAAGTTATTTTCTAGCCAAATAATTTAACTCACTGACTGATTATTTAAATCACGGATCCTTTGTTCTGTAATCCCTCAACACTCAACTGGTTTAATCTCGATCCAACATAGCACTGTTTATTTTCTTTAGGACCCTTTGATTGTCCATGACAATTCAATTTCAAGTATATATGAAAATGAGAGTGCGTTTATCGCTGCTGAACAAATATTCGACAGAAAAGGCGAACGTCATAGCGCTCAACGGCCCAGCGCCATGCAAAATAGAAACACGGGTGTAGCGTCACCGCTAACCTATTCATATTTGAATTGTATTTAGAAACACAGTGAGAGGGGGATATGCCAATAAAGCCCCTTAAATGTAAATTGAATTGGGAGGGGGAGAGAGAGGAGTAAAGAGAGACAGAGTAGAGAAAGAGAGATTATAGAGTGAGGAAGCAGAGGGGAAAGGAGAGAAAAGACAACGAGTCAGATAATAGAGGTCATATTTGACTAATTTGCCTCAGTGCCCCAGCAGATCTCTTTTCTTCCTCAATGTATCTGACATGTTGAGAAGATAACTGTAGATGTATTAAGGCTCTCACTGCAACCTTATTAAAACTCCAATCTCAGATGTGGTTCTGACTACAGCCTTATTTAAACATACAAGCCACCCTTAAGCACGATGCTGTTCACAAAGCTGTTTCAATTTGTCCATTTCCCTGCCTGTGTTTAAACCTATAGGCCTATCACAGCTTGTCACAGTCTATGTATGAGGGAGAGACTCCATTTGTTTTTGTAGGCTCTGAGCAGGGAACTTGAAAGATAGAGAGGGGGTAGAGAGAGATCGGCGAGGGAGGGAGGGAGGGAGGGAGGGAGGCAGGGAGGGAGGGAGGGAGGGAGGGAGGGAGGGAGGGAGGGAGGGAGGGAGGGAGGGAGGGGGAGAGAGAGAGGGAGAGAGAGAGAGAGAGAGAGAGAGAGAGAGAGAGAGAGAGAGAGAGGGAGGGGGAGAGAGGCACTTGGCTTTACAATGATTTAATGGTTAATTGGTCAGACTCGTTAAAGCTGCCTGTAAGTGAAGCAGTAAAAGGCCTGGCTGTTGGCCAATCGCTGCTGGCTTGTGTAACAAGGCTTTGCAGGCACCAGCTCAGTTCTCGTCTCTCAGTTCACAGCCCAGGGCTGAAGGCCTCACCTGAGAGACTCTGGATAAACTAACGGCTAACTATAGACTGTGGTTGTTTGACTGGGCTTTTCTGACTATGTAATCCTGGGAGTTTAAGTAATAGTCACAGACAGTTCTGCTTCGTGTCCCTAGGTTTTTGTGTAAGAGAGGTTTGCGTGTGTTTGTGAGCGTGAGCGTGTCTGTACTGTGTCGTCTCTGTATCTAGTGTTTGTGTGTCCAGTGTGTATCCAGCGTGTGAGTGTGTCTGTCTGAGCATTGTAAGAGTGTATTTACTATTGTGCGTTTCTAGTGTGTGTCTGGCAGTCTGGTATTTCCTGAAGGAGTTTCCTCCTACCGTCGGAGCGGAACCACCCTGGGCCCCTCAGCAGTCCAACACACAGCCTGACTGACCCGGTACTACTCCCTGAGAGGGAGAGAGAAGGGGGAGGCAGAGAGGAAGGGAGGGGAGGCGAGGGAAGAGGGAAGGGAGCAGAGAAAGAGGGGTGAGTGTGAGGGGGAGAGAGCAGGAGAGAGAGAGAGAGAGAGAGAGAGAGAGAGAGAGAGAGAGAGAGAGAGAGAGAGAGAGAGGGGTAAAGAGAAGGGGTGTATGATAAGGGGACAGGCCATGGTGTTAAAGTATAGCGTATGAGGCAAGGGAATGAGTGTGAGAGAGGTTGTTCACAGAGGTAGAATTCTGTCAGCTATAGGCAGTTATCCAGAAATCTGTGTGCTTGTCAAAATGTGTGTATGCCTGAGTCTGTGTGTCTGTGTACACCTTCCCTGTGTGTGTTTGTTGACTGGTGTGCAGTATTCGGATGGGTAGACATGTCTTCAGCACCTTGCAGTAATTCCTTGGCAATGCTCGGCGAGATAGAGGGAGGGAGTTTGTGTGCGTCTGCCTAAGTGTGTGTCCTCAGCACCTTGCAGTAATTCCCTGGCAGCACTGCAGGGAGATAGAGAGGCAGAGGGAGAGCATCCAGGAGAGGAGCGTGGGCCAGAACTCCAACGCTATCAGACAGCCTTAATCAGCCCTCAACCTGATGAGAGAAACCTGCTCCAAATCTCTCTCTCTCTCTCTCTCTCTCTCTCTCTCTCTCTCTCTCTCTCTCTCTCTCTCTCAAATTCAGATTCAGATTGCTTTGTTGGCATGAAACACAATTTGTAGATATTGCCAAAGAAGTATAGTGGTACAGCATTTCAGTGTATATACAGTACAATGCAATGATAATGAAATACTGTTCATTTCGGGTAGTAATAATAATAGTAATACAAATAATAATATATACAGGTACAACGCTACTGCTGTCGTATTGTATAATCTTCGGTCGATACATTTAATGAAATAAAAGTATGATTATAAAAGAAGAAAAAGAAAGAACATTTTAAATTGAAAAATAAACAACAGAATGTACAAGTACATGTCTCTTTGTCTTCTCCGTCTCACTCTTACTTTCTCTCTTTTTATTTCTCTTTATCTCTCTCTATCTCTCTCTCCCTTACTCTGTCCCTCCTTCTGTCTCTCTCTCTCTGTCTCTCTTTCTCTCTCTGTTTTACTCTGTCTCTCTCTTTATCACTCTCTTACTCTGTCCCTCTCCCTCGCTTTCTCTCTCTCTACCTCATCTCTTCTTCCAGGCTCCCTGTTGACAAGGAGCCAGACCAGAGGGTTGGAATGGGGTGTACTGTATGTCAGTCCTGTGTCTCTGCCCCCCAGTCACAGCTGGGACTGATTATCTAGGCAAGCTGTTGTCTGTCTGTTGAGCTCTGTGCCACTGGGCTGTCAGATTCTCAGAGCTACCCCATGAAAGGTGCAGAGGATTTGGGTACACTCCAAACTTCAGCCCCAGGCTACCACCTTGGCCGACTTCCCCCTTTGGGGTTGGGTTTCATATTCTAGACAAGTTTATAGTTAAAGAAAGATTTGCTGACTCATCAATATGTTAGAAGTTGACAGGTGGCTTATAGCTGACGATTTATACGGTTTTAGTGTTTTTCACATAGAAATATATTCCTATGGTGTTCTAGAGCCTTAGTCTGACTTCCAGCCAGTCCTGTCTTCCTGACCTGTCATGTTCAGGATGCTGTGGGTCCACTTTTAATGATGTCACACAAATTATGCTCCTCTCCTGTCTTTGTCCTCATGCTTTTACTAGAGAGAGGGGTGGAGTGGAAAAAGAGAGTGAGAGTCAGACTCAGAGAAAGACAGGAAAAGGAGGAAGGAAGGAAGGATGGAAGGAAAGGAAAGCAGGGAAGCGAGAGAGGTGTAGCATTGGCATTGTGTGAGTCAGATTTATAGTGCCGTTTGTGTGTAGTGCTGTGCCAGTAATTGGTGCTTGTTTAAATGTAGACACGCAACACACACAGTAACCCACCATGTTATATTATGTCTATCTTTGTAGTGTAAATCTCATTCTGTAGCAAACCGACACTTGCGAATGGGTGTGTTTGTGTTTGCGCACGCTCACGCTCACGTGTCTGTGTGTGTTTTTGTACAGTATGTGAGAAGAGCAGGCCCTCTGTCTGTCTGCTGATGAGGCTCATGCTTCCTGCTGTGTAATCTGAGTGTCTGGAGGAATGTATTATACAGTAACTTTACCATACACTATTAGATGACACACACGCACATACACTCTCTTCAACTCTGTTAGTGTGTTAATTATGACTGGGTGTTGGTCATTCATCTTGTATTGTGATTTCCTCTAACGAGTCTGTGTAGCTTACTGGGTTTTCTCCCTCCCTCCCTCCCTCCCACCCTCTCTCTCTCCTCTCTCTCTCTCTCTCTCTCTCTCTCTCTCTCTCTCTCTCTCTCAGACATGGGACACACACACACATGACATAGAGGTGTGTGCGTGTGTGTGTGTGTGTGTGTGTGTGTGTGTGTGTGTGTGTGTGTGTGTGTGTGTGTGTGTGTGTGTGTGTGTGTGTGTGTGTGTGTGTGTGTGTGTGTGTGTGTGTGTGTTCAGAGTGTATGGGCAGGGGTTAATTGTGGTGTGACCTCTCTAATGTCTTTCCCTGGCTCGTTATCTTGATTGGGTAATTAATTCTGGGGCGCCTCTCCTAACTCCTGAACACACACACACACACACACACACACCATCAAACCCTCTTGAACTTAGGAACCCCCACATTCCTCCAGCCCTAAGGCTGCTCCATCACACTGCTTTTCCTCTTATTCAATCCCTCACTGCCTGCCACACTCTCCCCTATCCTCCCTCTCTCTTGCTCCATTTATTTATTTTTCTCACTCAATCTTTCTCCCAACTTGTCTGTCATGCTAGCCTCCCCCTCACTCTTCCCCTCCCTCTTTCTCCTACCACAACGACTCCCTCGCTCTCCACTCACCCTCTCTTTCTCTACATAGACTGTTTTTTTGTTGTTGTTCTGAGCATGCCCAGTAGGTTCTTCTCTCTGATTGGGCATTTCCTCTGCAGACCAGACAGTTCACTGTCTCCGCCACGCCATTTCTTATCACCACCCGAGAGACAATGACAGAAGTAGGTAGCGGAGTCCCCTCTGTGCCTTTTCTCTCTGTCTTTCTTGTTCTCTCGCTTTCTCTTGCTCGCTACCTTTCTCTATCACGCACACACACACCCTGGTTGTGGCTCTCCCTGTTTGGGCATGATGAGCGCTAGGCTGGCTGATGGGGCTGATAAGATAAGGAATGTTGCTGTGGTGGAGCGGGTCGAGAGCTTCATGTTCCTCGTGTCCACACCATTGAGGAACTACCATGGTCCACACACACCAACACAGTTGTGAAGAAGGCACGACAACGCCTCTTCCCCCTCAGGAGGCTTAAAAGATTTGGCATGGGTCCTCAGACCCTAAAAAACAAACGGTGTGCGTCATCGCTTGGTATGACAAATGCTTGGCATCCGACCGCAAGGTGCTACAGGGGGTGGTGTTCACACAGCCAGGTCACCCGTGATACAAGTCGGTGTTCGACGTCCGTCCATGTCTGAGGACGCCGGGAGATGATGTGGAAACCGGCCACTAGGGGCAACAGTGAGCGCTGTTACATGTTGTTTATTGAGTTTGTTTTTTTAAAGCCTATCCCAAGCCTTAACCCGTATCTTAACCATTCGGAGTTAATGCCTAAGCTTAATCTTAAACACTTCGAAATGTAACGTTTTCAACAACTTCTAAATTTGACAGTTATCTCGTACCCCTGCACGTCGACTCAGTACTGGTACCCCCATGTATATAGCCAAGTTATCGTTACTCACTGTGTATTTATTCCTCATGTTAATATTTTTCTATTATTTATGTTTTTCTCTCTGCATTGTTGGGAAAGGTTCGTTAGTAAGCATTTGACTGTTCGTCTACACCTGTTGTTTACGAAGCATGTGACAAAAATAAATGGATTTTGATTTGATTTGATTTGGAAGAGGAGAGGAATCACCTCTCAATCAAACCGGATCTGCTCTCTGGAGCAGTTTGGAAAACTGGAAAACCCTATTTCCCTTTTCCCAGTGCAGTCCCCTTCTCTTATTCCACTCCCTGTCTCCTTCCCCCTCCTACCCCTGTCTCCTTTCCCCCTCCTACCCCTGTCTCCTTTCCCCCTCCTAACCCTGTCTCCTTTCCCCCTCCCACTCCCTGTCTCCTTTCCCCCTCCTACCCCTGTCTCCTTTCCCCTCTTACCCCTGTCTCCTTTCCCCCTCCTACCCCTGTCTCCTTTCCCCCTCCTACCCCTGTCTCCTTCCCCATCCTACCCCTGTCTCCTTTCCCCCTCCTACCCTGTCTCCTTTCCCCCTCCTACCCCTGTCTCCTTCCCCCTCCCACTCCCTGTCTCCTTTCCCCCTCCTACCCCTGTCTCCTTTCCCCCTCCCACTCCCTGTCTCATTTCCCCCTCCTACCCCTGTCTCCTTCCCCCTCCTACCCCTGTCTCCTTTCCCCCTCCTACCCCTGTCTCCTTTCCCCCTCCTATTCCTGTCTCCTTTCCCCCTCCCACTCCCTGTCTCCTTTCCCCTCCCACTCCCTGTCTCATTTCCCCCTCCTACGCCTGTCTCATTTCCCCCTCCTACCCCTGTCTCCTTTCACCCTCCTACCCCTGTCTCCTACCCCTGTCTCCTTTCCCCCTCCTACCCCTGTCTCCTTTCCCCCTCCCACTCCCTATCTCCTTTCCCCCTCCTACCCCTATCTCCTTTCCCCCTCCTACCCCTGTCTCCTTTCCCCCTCCCACTCGCTGTCTCCTTTCCCCCTCCTACCCCTGTCTCCTTTCCCCCTCCTACCCCTGTCTCCTTTCCCCCTCCCACTCCCTATCTCCTTTCCCCCTCCTACGCCAACATCCTTTCCCCCTCCCTCACCCCTCCTTCCCCCACTCCTCCCATAGGCCCAGGACTAGGGGGGGGGGGGGTAAGGAAGTAGAAGAGGGTGAGTCAGGAGGGAAGGGGAGACAGCTCAAGATGCAATGACCCAGGATGAAGGGGCATGCCCGCTCAAGCCAGCTGCTTCTCAAACACACACACACACATTCACATTCTGCGCGACGCCACACTACACTACACTACACTCTATTACATACACCTCTTTTGCAGGGTTGATCCACATGCTGTGTGTAAAATCGATTGATTTACAGAGCTCCTCAACTCTTCCTCGGAAGAAAGAAGAAGATAGTGTGAGTTTGTGTGTGTGATAGTGTTTAAGTGAGAGCTACAAGGGGATTGAAAAGACTAAACGCTGCAGTAAATGCTGTGTGCTGTACCTGAGAGCCAAGAACACAGCAGCAAAGTAATTGACCACAGGCACATTTGAGCAGTCTGTTCCACAAGGCAACCGAAAAGAAGGCACTGGCTGTCTTTTGCAACCCCTCCCAGGCATTCCTCTGACCAGCGCTTCAGAATGCCCATGGCCAAGAAGCACGTGTTCAAATATCCATTCTTTCCTTGTGATGTTGGACTACTAAACACAAAGCAAATTGCACGAGTATATGTACTTATCTGTCCAGTGCAGTTGGGAAAGCGGTCAGTCGTGAGTGAACGTATCAATGTCCTCTATGTTTTTAGTGGATGTAGTAGGATGGACTGACTGGTTTAAATGTGTACGATGTGAGTGTGTGTGTGATCCTTTTAATGGAAGGTGATGCCAAAGAACAATGTCCATCCTGAATGGACAATAAAGTTTTATTCTACTGTATTCTATTCTTTACAGCAGAAGGCTTTGTTTTGATGACCTCACCTAACTATCAACTCAGCCCTGCTAGCAGGAAAAAACACTACCCCCAGTATCCCAATGGCCTGTACTCCATCAAAGTAAGTAAGCATTTCATGGTAAGGTCTACAGTACACTTGTTGTATTCAGCGCATGTGACAAATCAAATTGGATTTGATTTGTGTGTGTGTGTGCGTGCGTGCGTCTGCCCACGTGTGAAGACCTATACCTTCCTCAAAGCAGGTCTGTGAATAGTGGTTGGTACGTAGCCAGTATTGTATGTATCACTGTATTAGTGATAGCAAGGGCCAAGACTGGGCATTTTCACAATACACACATACACGAATATATTAACTTAGCTCAGAAAGCATGATGTATGCTTCAGAAATGAGGGGGGGGGGGGGGTAGAACAATATATTTATAACTGTAGGATCCAGACATCCAGAGAGACTTGAGAGCATTAATGTCACTCTAAATTTAATATAAATAATGTATTTGTTCTATTTGTTTCTATCTAAATACATTTGAACGATGGCGCCGGAGTGGAGGGCTGCCGTCATTTCGGCTCTAAACCAACCATGCTGTTTTGTTGTTTTTTTGTGTTGTTTGTAACTTGTTTTGTACATAATGTTCTTAGAGCTTCTGGAGCTTCTGGACATCAGAATTGTGATTGCTCACCTCAAACTGGACAAAGAGTTCTTCTTCAATAAGTTGGACGGGAAGGATATACTGCTACAGACACCCGACCATGCCCAGATCCCGTGATTCGCTGGAGAAGGAAACTGAGATTTTGTGGGAAAAGATCAGGGTGCCTTGTGAGGATCAGGCGACGAGTGGCTAATTTGCCCTTGCCTTCCGTCCTGCTAGCAAATGTTCAATCGATGGACAATAAATGGGACGATCTGAAAGCACGTATATCCTAGCAACGGGACATTAAAAACAGTAATACAGAGTTGTGGCTGAACGACGACATTAAGAACATGCAGCTGGCAGGTTATGCACTCCATCGGCAGGACAGAACAGCAGCCTCTGGCAAGACACGGGGCGGGGGCCTATGCTGGGGCACAATATTTAAGGAAGTCTTAAGGTTTTGCTCGCCTGAGGTAGAGTATCTCATAATAAGCTGTAGACCACACTGACTACCAAGAGAGTTTTCATCTGCATTTTTCGTAGCTGTCTGCATACCACCACAGACCGATGCTGGCACTAAAACCGTGCTCAATGAGCTGTATACAGCCATGAGCAAACAGGAAAATGTTCATCCAGAGGTGGTGCTCTGGGTGACCGGGGACTTAAATGCAGGGAAACTTAAATCAGTTTTACCTCATTTGTATCAGCATGTTAAATGTGCAACCAGAGGGGGAAAAATTCGAGACCACCTTTACTCCACACACAGAGACACATACAATGCTCTCCCTCGCCCTCCGTTTTGCAAATCTGACCATAATTCTATCCTCCTGATTCTTGCTTACAAGCTCAAATTTAAACAGGAAGCATCATTGACTCAGTCTAAGATCAAATCGTACTACATCGGCTCTGACGCTTGTCGGATGTGGCAGGCCTTGCAAACTATTACAGACTACAAAGGGAAGCACAGCCGATAGCTGCCCAGTGACTCGAGCCTACCAGACCAGCTAAATAACTTATATGCTCGCTTTGAGGCAAGTAACACTGAAACATGCGTGAGAGCATCAGCTGTGAACACGCTCTCCGAGGCCGATGTGAGTGAGACCATCAAACAAGGCCGGAAGGTCAGACGGATTACCAGGACGTGTATTCCAAGCATACGCTGACCAATTGGCAAGTTCACTAACATTTTCAACTTCTCCCTGTTTGAGTCTGTAATACCAACATGTTTCAAGCAGACCACCATAGTCCATGTGCACAAGAACACTAGGGTTACCTGCCTACACGACTACAGTAGAACTCACATCAGAAGCCATGAAACGCTTTGAAAGGCTGGTTATGGCTCACATCAACACCATTATCCCAGAAACTAAAGACCCCACTCCAATTCGCATACCGCACCAACAGATCCACAGATGATGCGATCTCTATTGCACTCCATACTGCCCTATCACACTTAGACAAAAGGAACACCTGTGTGAGAATGCTATTCATTGACTACAGCTCAGCTTTCAACACCATAGTGCCCTCAATGCTCACCACTAAGCTAAGGACCCTGGGACTAAACACCTCCCTCTGCAACTGGATCCTAGACTTCCTGATTACCTACCCTTACCAGGTGGTAAGAGTAGGTAACAACACATCCGCCATGCTGATCCTCATCACGGGGGCCCCTCAGGGGTGCATGCTCAGCCTCCAATGTAATACCTCTTCTCTCATCACTGCACAGCCAGGCACGACTCCAACACCATTATTAAGTTTGCTGATAACATATCAGTGGTAGGCCTGATCACCAACAATGATGAGACAGCCTTGTCGTGAAGAGGGCACAACAAAACCTATTCCCCATCAGGAGAGTGAAAAGATTTGGCATGGGTCCTCAGATCCTCGAAAGGTTTTACAGCTGCACCATCGAGAGCATCCTGACTGGTTGCATCACTGCCTGGTATGGCAACTGCTCAGCCTCCGACCGCATGGCACTACAGAGGGTAGTGCGTATGGCCCAGTACATCACTGGGGCCAAGCTTCCTGCCATACAGGACCTCTATACCAGGTGGTGTCAGAGGAACGCCCTAAAAATGGTCAAAGACTCCAGCCACCCTAGTCAAAGACTGTTCACTCAATTATGTTGGCACAGCTGAAAACTGTTGTGCTAATAAATAAGCATTACAACTGGCCTTCTTTCGACTCGTTGAGTATCTGTAGCATCAGCATTTGTGAGTTCGATTACAGGCTCAAAATGGCCAGAAACAAGCACTTTCTTCTGAAACCCGTCAGTCTATTCTTGTTCTGAGAAATTAAGGTTATTCCATGCGAGAAATTGCCAAGAAACAGAAGATCTCATCCAACGCTGTGTTCTACTCCCTTCACAGATCAGCGCAAACTGGCTCTAACCAGAATATAAAGAGGAGTGGGAGGCACCGGTGCTCAACTGAGCAAGAGGACAAGTACATTAGAGTGTCTAGTTTGAGAAACAAATGCCTCACAACTCCTCAACTGTCAGCTTCGTTAAACAGTACCAGTCTCAACATCAACAGTGAAGAGGCCACCCTGGGATGCTGGCCTTCTAGGAAGAGTTCCTCTGATCAGTGTCTGTGTTGTTTTGCCCATCTTTATTGTCCAGTTTGAGGTAAGGCTTTTTCTTTGCAACTCTGCCTAGAAGGCCAGCATCCCGGAGTCGCCTCTTCACTGTTGCCATTGAGACTGGTGTTTTACTATTTTGGGGGGAGGTATTTTCTTAAAATGTCATTGTTGTATAAGGGCTTGTAAGTAAGCATTTCACTGTAAGGTCTACCTACACCTGTTGTATTCAGCGCTTGTGACAAATGCAATTTAATTTGATTTGATTTTAAATGCTATCAGAGCACCGTCAAAATACTATTAGAAGAACTGTATCAGGATTCAATCTGAACATAGAGGTGTCAAAGCAGACCCAGGCTATGGTTCCTCAATGCAGGAGCTTTACCGAAATGAAACATCAACTAAGAAAAGAGCAAAATGAATCTTTCTCCCTCTCTCTCATCGTTTATTTCTCTCTCTTCCTCTCTTTTACTCCCTCCTTTTGATCTTTCAAGTTTGCTGTAGTGTGGTTGAGAAGAATGTTGTTGAAATTGGGGAAATCATGTCTTCTTTGATGTCACAATGAAAATACGAAATGCCCTGAGGCTGATAGACATATTACGCATGCACTCGCGCGCACGCGCACACACACACACACACACACACACACATACAGTTTTTTATAGTTACCCTTGTGGGGAAGCACAATTCAGTCTCATTCAAAATCCTTTTTTCCCTATCCCTAACCCTTACCATAACCTTAACCCTAACTTTAACCTGACAACCTAGCCTTAACCTTAATCCTGAACCTAACCCTATCTCCTAACCCTAAAACTAACCCTTGCTCCTTAACCAAACATACATTTTAACCTTTGCCCGAAACCCCCTACAAATAGCATTTGACCTTGTGGAGACTAACAAAATGTTCCCCGTTGGTCCAATATTTGTTTGTTCACTATTCCTGTGGGGACTTCTGAGGACTTTGTCCACACACACACACACACACACACACACACACACACACACACACACACACACACACACACACACACACATACACACACACACCTAGGCAAGACAACACAGTATCAGACAAACATGCATGTTGTCGTGATAGAAACACTCAAAATCTTTATTCACACACAATGTTCTCATGCGGAGGAGAGGAAGGAAAGCTGGCTGATATCTTTCATAGAGACATCAGGGACTGCAACCTAATCTGTTTTACGGAAACGTGGCCTTCTTCCTCGATTTTGTCTCCATCCATCCAACCCACCGGGTTCTCTGTCCATCGTGTGGACAGGAAGAATGAACCCTCTGGGGACAATAAAAGCAGAGGGGTATGTTTCATGAGTAATAGCTCATGGTGTGGTGGTCGCAAAATACAGGAAATCAAGTCCTTTTGTTTTCCTGATCTGGAATACCTCACCATCAAATGCAGACCCCGTTATCTACGAAATAATTTAAGGCTGTTATTGTTACAGCCGTGTACATTCCCCCTCATGCTGATGTAACTGGTGTGAAATGGCTAGCTAGTTAGCGGTGCGCGCTAATAGCGTTTTAAAAAAAGAGGAGATAGAGTCCTCCATCTATCAGGTTTCAGGTAAGAAACAAATGCAGACTGTGTTGAAGTAACAATGTTTATTACAGCAACAGGGGCAGGACGGCAGGCAGGCTCAGGGTCAGGGGCAGGCAGAGTGGTCAGGAAGGCGGGCTCAGAGTCAGAACCGGCAAGGGTCAAACCAGGAGGGTGAGAAAAAGAGAGCCTGGGAAAACCAGGAGCTGAGAGAAACCGCTGGTTGACTTGACAAACAAGACGAACCAGAAACCGACAAACATAGAAACAGGTATAGGTACTCAGTGGATAATGGGGTAGATGGGCTACACCTGTAGGGGGGAGACAAGCACAAGGTCAGGTAAAACAGATCAGGGTGTGACACCATCGGTGTCTTGAGAGGAAGTTGAGCAGATTTGGTTAGATTTCATTTTATAACATGAGATAGAAATTAATTTGTCTATGATCTTCAGAGTTTTTGGGAGGAATTGAGATACATTGTCTCGATAAAGTAAGCTATCAACAGCGTTTATGTTGAAATTAAATGATGAAATGATGTGGTCCGTAGAATTGAGAGATAGTGGTGTATTTTTTTTCGATAGTCAAAATGCCTGGGCGAGGTGCTCGAAAGACAATAAAAATAGCATAGGTGAGATGGGGTCACCTTGTCCGCTACTTCTAATTATTCTGAACGGAACAGACCAGGTACTGCCTGTTATTACTATGGCTGAGGGATTGGCAAATAGTGTTTTAATTATATTAATGAAAGTCCCATAAATTCCCAAATCGACCCAATATATGACAATTCTAGTCTATCAAAAGCTTTTTCTGCATCGAAAGATAGAACTGCCAAATAAGTTTTAGTTTCTGATGAAGAATGTACACTACATGGCCAAATGTATGTGAAAATCCCTTCAAATTTGTGCATTTGGCTATTTCAGCCACACCCATTGCTGACAGGTAATTTTTTTTTTTAAATCAAGCACACAGCCATGCAATCTCCATAGACAAAAATTGACAGTAGAATGGCCTGAATTGAAGAGATCAGTGACTTTCAGCGTGGCACCGTCAAAGGCCAACTTTCAAATTAAATCACATAAAATTTTATTGGTCACATACACATGGTTAACAGATGTTATTGCGAGAGAAGGGAAATGTATGTGCTTAAAGTTACGACAGTGCAGCAATGTCTAATACACAAATCAAAGTAAAGGAAAGGAAAAGGAATATATACATACAGTACAGTTGTTTTGGCAAGTCGGTTAGGACATCTACTTTGTGCATGGTACAAGTAGTTTTTCCAACAATTGTTTACAGACAGATTATTTCACTTATAATTCACTGTATCACAATTCCAGTGGGTCAGAAGTTTACATACACTAGGTTGACTGTGCCTTTAATAACAATAAGGCTTATATGGGGTTTATGATATGGGGGTTTGTGATATATGGTCAATATACCACTGCTAAGGGCTGTATCCAGGCTTTGAAAATTCCAGAAAATTAGGCCATGGCTTTAGAAGCTTCTGATAGGCTAATAGACATAATTTGATTCAATTGGAGTTGTATGTAGGTAACCCTGGATGTATTTCAAAGCATACCTTCAAACTCAGTGCCTCTCTGCTTGACATCATGGGAAAATCAAAAGAAATCAGCCAAGACCTCAGAAAAAATGGTAAACCTCCACAAGTCTGGTTCATCCTTGGGAGCAATTTCCAAACTCCTGAAGGTACCACGTTCATCTGTACAAACAATAGTACGCAAGTATAAACACCATGGGACCACACAGCCATTATATCGCTCACGAAGGAGACGCATTCTACTATTATTCTGAAATTTCACATTCTTAAAATGAAGTGATTGATCCTACCTGACCTAAGACAGGGTACATTTACTCTGATCAATTGTCAGGTATTGTGATAACTGAGTTCAAATATATTTGGCTAATGTGTATGTAAACTTCCAACTTCAACTGTAAATATATCGGTAAGCAATGGCAGAGCGGCACAGGCAAGATGCAATAGATGGTATAAAACACAGTATATACATACTGTACGAGATGAGTAATGCAAGATATGTAAGCATGATTAAAGTGACTAGTGAACCGAGTGGCCAATGATTTTAAGTGTGTATGTAGGTAGCAGCCGCTACAGTCTGATGGCCTTGAGATAGAAAATATTTTCTGTCTCTCGGTCCCAGCTTTGATGCACTTGTACTGACCTCGCCTTCTGGATGGTAGCGGGGTGAACAGGCAATGGCTCGGGACTTGATGATATTTTTGGCCTTCCTGTGACATCGGGTGACGTAGATGTCCTGGAGGACAGGTACAGTAGTTTGCTCCAGGTGATGCCTTGAGCAGACCACACCACCCTCTGGAAAGCCTTGCGGTTGTGGGCGGTGCAGTTGCCGAACCAGGCAGTGAAGCAGCCCGACAGGCCGACAGGATGTTGAAGAGGCGCTTTCTTCATCACATTGTTTGTGTGGGTGGACTATTTCAGTTTGTCTGTGATGTCTACGCCAAAGAACTTAAAACTTTCCACCTTCTCTACTTCGGTCCATTCAGTGTGGATAGGGGGGTGCTGTTTCCTGAAGTACACAATCATCTCCTTTTTTTTGTTGACTTTGAGTGAGAGGTTGATCCTGGACGAGCCTCTCAAAGCACTTCATGATTACAGTAGTGAGTGCTATTGGGTGATAATCATTTAGTTATCTTTTCCTTCTTGGTTACAGGAACAATGGTGGCCATCTTGAAGCATGTGGGGACAGCAGACTGGGATAGGAAGAGATTGAATATGTCCGTAAACACACCAGCCAGGCTGGTCTGCACATGATCTGAGGACGCTGCTGGGGATGCCGTCTGGGCCGGAAGCCTTGCGAGTGTTAACACGTTGAAATGTGTTACTCACGTCGTCCATGGAGAAGGAGAGCCCACAGTCCTTGGTAGAAGGCCCTTGAGTGCCTTGCGGAGAGAATAATTACACCGTTTGTATACGGCAATATTCCCAGTCAACTTTCCATGTTTAAATGCGATGGTTAGCTCTTTTGTGAGAATACCTCCATCTATACGCGGTTTCTGGTTAGGGTAGGTTTTACTAGTCACAGTGGGTACAACATCTCCTATACACTTCCTTATAAACTCACTCACAGAATCAGCGCAAACATCACGTCAACATTATTCTCTGAGGCTACCCGGAACATTTTCCAGTCCGCGTGATCAAAATAATCTTGAAGAGTTGAATCCGATTGGTCAGACCAGCGTTGGATAGTCCTTTGCACGCGTCATCCTGTTTGAGTTTCTGCCTATAGGAAGGGAGGAGAAAGATTGAGTCGTGGTCAGATTTGCTGAAAGGTGGGCGGGGGAGGGCCTTGTATTCTTCGCGGAGTTAGAGTAGCAGTGATCCAGTGTTTTACCAGCACGAGTGCTACAGTCAATATGCTTATAAAATGTAGGTAGCCTTGTTCTCAAATTTGCTTTGTTAAAATCTCCAGTTGCAATAAATGCAGCCTCAGGTTATATGGTTTCCAGTTTGCATAAAGTCCAGTGAAGTTCCTTGAGGGCCATCGTGGTATCGGCTTGAGGGGCGATATACACGGCTGTGACAATAACAGAGGAGAATTCCCTTGGGAGATAATACGGTCGGCATTTGATTGTGAGCAATTCTAGGTCATATGAAAAGAGTTCCTGTATGTTACAATTACACCATGAGTCGTTAATAATGAAACACACACCCACGCCCTTCTTCTTCTCAAAGATGTTTATTCCTGTCTCTACAATGAACAAATAATCTATGTGGCTGTACCAACTCCGACAGCATATCCCGAGAGAGCTATGTTTCCGTGAACAGAGTATGTTACAAACCCTGATGTCTGTCTGGAAATGAACCCTTGCCCTAATTTCATCTACCTTGTTAACTAGAGCCTGGATGTCAGCAAGCAATATACTCGGAAGCGATGGGTGGTGTGCGCGCCTCTGAAGTCTGACTTGAAGACCGCTCTGTCTACCTCTTCTCTGGCGGCGTTGTTTTGGGTCAGCCTCTGGAATCAGTTAAAATGCCATGAATGGTTCGGACAAAGGATCTGCTTCGGGAAAGTTATATTCCTTGTCGTAGTGCTGGTAAGTTGCCGTTAGTCTGATATCCAATAGTTCTTCCTGGCTGTATGTAATAACACTTAAGATTTTCTGGGCTAACAATGTAAGAAATGACACATAAAAAAAACGAAGTACTGCAAGGTTTCCTAAGGACTAGAAGCTAGGCAGCCTTCTCTGTCGGCGCCATCTTGAGTCAGTTCGTCTAATTTCTGACCTGCTAGAGCTGCCCTGGTCAACTGTAAGTGTTGTTATTGTGAAGTGGAAACGTTTCGGAGCAACAATGGCTCAACCCTGAAGTGGTAGGCCGCACAAGCTCACATCAGAGAACAGAACCGCAGCGTGCTGAACTGCGTATCCTATAAAAATCATTTGTCTTCGGTTGCAACTAACATTACGAAATTCCAAACTGCCTCTGGCAGCAACGTCAGCACAAGAACTGTTTGTCGGGAGCTCCATGAAATGGGTTTCTATGGCCGAGCAGCCACACAAGCCTAAAATCACCATGCACAATGCCAAGGATCGGCTAGAATTGTGTAAAGCTCACCGCCATTGGCCTCTGACATAGTGGAAACACGTTCTCTGGACTGATGAATAGCGTTTCTTCATCTGGCAGTCTGATGGACTAATCTGGGTATGGTGAATGCCAGGAGAGCCCTACCTGCCCCAATGCATAGTTGCAACTGTAAAGTTTAGTGCAGGAGAAATAAGTGTCTGGGCTGTTTTTCGGTCTCGGCCCTTAGTTCCAGTGAATGGAAACCTTAACGCTACAGCATACAATGACGTTCTAGATGATTCTGTGCTTCCAACTGGGGAAGGCCTTTTCCTATTTCAACATGACAGTTCCCCCGTGCACAAAGCGAGGTCCATAAAGAAATGGTTTGTCTAACTTGACTGGTCTGCACAGAGCCCTGATCTCAACCCCATCAAACACCTTCGGATGAAATGGAACGCCAACTGCAACCAGGCGTAATCGTCCAATATCCATGCCCAACCTCATTAATGCTCTTGTGGCTGAATGGAAGCAAGTCCCCGCAACAACCTTCCAACATCTCCACTCCTCCTAGCAGCAAAGGGGGGACCAACTCCATATTAATGATTTTGGAATGAGATGTATGACGAGCAGGTGTCCATATACTTTTTTAGTGTAAGATATGTAATAGATGACGGAGGTTATGTGAGGATAATTGTTTTTTAACAAACCCGCTTTGGTCCAGATCTACCAATTGGGGTAAGTAAGTTTCAAGATTGGGCGACAATTTTTTAAACAAGTTTAATATCTGTGTTTATCAAAGTGAGAGGGCGGCAAGCAAAAATGAAGTGTTTATGGACATATTCAATCTCTCCCTATCCCATTCTGCTGTCCCCACATGCTTCAAGATGGCCGCCATTGTTCCTGTACCCAAGAAGGCACAGGTAACTGAACTAAATGACTATCGCCACTTAGCACTCACTTCTGTCATCATGAAGTGCTTTGAGAGGCTAGTCAAGGATCATATCACCTTAATAAAAGCAAAATTAGTGCTGTGTTTACATCCCTTCCAAATGAACCTTTGTAAACGGCTCTGTTAATAATTTCAAGTAGCCGTGGTTCCAATAGACATAACCAGGTGATTTGCCTTTATTAATGTTATCCAATGCCCTTTTAAGTTCATGGAGAGAGATATGGGCTCCCAGCAAGCTGGCTTCCTCAGTTGAGAAGAGGAGTTCTTACAGTTTTTTTGGATTGCTTACACACTAAAATTAAAAGTAATACACTATTAGCAAAACCTTACACTCAAGAAGCAAAACATCAGCCCATATTTGCACAACTACAAGCACATTGTCAACCTCACAATTGTTGCAAAACTCTACACACAGTGATTTGCAAAACACTAAACACACTTAACATACATTACACTCAAAAATCTATCATGAAGTCACGTCCTTGCAATACCAAAGCACTGACTGTCAAATAACCACACCGTCCAACCAATTGGTACAACACAGTCATCAGGTGTGCAAACACTCGTTTGCTTAATTGTAGACACACCAATCAGGTGTATGAGCACTATAAAAGTAGCAGGTGAGTTCATCGGTCTTCAAGCACAATAGAAAGAGTCAGAGAAAGAGGAGGAGGAGGAGGAGGACAACGACGACGACGGGGACGGGGACGGGGAGGAAGAGGAAGACGGGGAGGAAGAGGAAGACAAGAAGGTGCTCAAAGAGGACCAACTCTGACAAATGAGATCCGCGCAACACTGGTTGACCACGTTGTCAACCACGGCCTGACGCTGAGGGAGGCTGGACTGCGAGTACAGCCAAATCTAAGCCGATATACAGTGGCAAGTGTGATGAGAACATTTAGACTGGAAAATAGGTATTGTAAAAATATCATCATATCAAAAACATCTGCACGGTTTCAGTAACTGCTTACAGTATTGTATTCTATGCACTATCAGCACTTCTGTTACCTTTTCCTGTGAAATTACTGTACTATTGTATACTGTTTTTCTTCTACATAGGATTGAGGGTCAGGAACGACAAGGAGGAAGGCCTCCTATGTTCACAGAACAGCAAGAGAGGGAGATAGTAAACATGGTTTTGGCCAACAATGCTATAACACTCAAGCAGCTCCAAGCTAACATTGTCAATAACCACACCATTTTCAACGATATCCATCAGGTCTCAACATCAACACTGGCACGCATCTGAAAAAAACCCATATTCAAATGAAGCAAATTTATCGAGTGCCTTTCGAGCGCAATTCCGAAAGGGTGAAACGACTGCGGCATGATTATGCAGAGGTATGTATTCACTTTAACAGTGATCTTGCATACTGTCTCATAATCTTTTACTGTACTGTAATATGTATACTAGATCTAGACTGAACTACACAATTTTGCCTGACACTGTTTTTCAGAGAGTTTTACGAATGGATGGAGAGGAGATCCAGATGAGGCTGGGTTCAACCTGACGAGAACACGAAGGAGGGAAGAAGCATCATTGGCCACATGGCTATAGTCAATGTCCCAGGGCAACGTGGGGGTAATATAACACTCTGTGCAGCCATTACACAGAATGGGGTCCTCCACCGCCATGCCCATATGGGCCCTTACAACACAGCACTCATACTTACATTCTTGGACCAATTGTACAACATAACAGCAGTAAATCAAATCGATCATATGCAATACACTGTTGTCTGGGACAATGTGTCTTTCCACCGCTCTGCTCTGGTTCAGAACTGGTTTCAGCAACATCCACATTTCACCGTCCTATATCTTCCACCATACTCTCCATTCCTCAACCCTATAGAAGAGTTTTACTCGGTATGGCGGTGGAAGGTATATGATCTCCGGTCTCCAGGCTGAGGTACCCCTCATCCAAGCCATGGAGGAGGCCTGTGACCAGATGGAGGTAGCAGCAATGCAATAATGGA
This sequence comes from Oncorhynchus masou masou, assembly GCF_036934945.1. Taxonomy (NCBI): domain Eukaryota; kingdom Metazoa; phylum Chordata; class Actinopteri; order Salmoniformes; family Salmonidae; genus Oncorhynchus; species Oncorhynchus masou. The sequence goes on along the minus strand of NC_088226.1, from coordinate 38,640,828 downwards.
TTCGTCATTCAAGACGTTTCTTTCCAAGGTGTCTTGCTAATGACAACATTGCCTGCGATGTTGATGAAATTTTTTGGCCAGATCCAGCTCGGCAAAGAGACAATGTGTAGTTGTTTTTTAAAAGTTAAAAAAAAACTTACAATACGTAAAGTGACGTTTGGTTACACTATTACATTATATTTGTACTTTGTTGATAGTAGCCTACTCTAATCATAGGGAAGTAGAAGTGCTAAAAGTGTTTAGGGTTTATCACAGCAGAGTGTAACTCGTGCAAACAGAGTATAGTAATGTGAAACGTGTGTGTTTCATATGGTAACAAAGTGTGGTTTTTAAAAAGAAGTGTATAGTTTTTACAAGAGTGTTTAATTTAGCAAAGGATCTGTAGTGTTTTGCTAATTGGGTGTGTGGTTGTGCTAATTGTGTGTAGTGTTTTGAAAACACGGGCCCCTGTTTTGAAAATCGTGCTTAAGCAATCAAAAAAAAACTGTATATCTTTTTTAAATGACTCAAACTGGCTTTTTGTGGATTTACAATCAGAGATGTACAATTCTTTATAGAAACAGGAGACTCTTTGGTTGATTCATTTTGGTTCAGATAGTAATTCACCTGATTCAATAGTTGCAATATCCGCTAATTGATCATTACTGAGAAGCTTGTTAGCCAATAGACAACGAGTAGCAGAGCGTTAGTAAAATCACTGGGGAAGCCAAGCCAGATAAAGAAAGCCATATTGCAATCTATGTGTTGTGATAATTCTGTTGTTTGCTCTATAACCTGTTAGTTCATATGCATTTTGACCGTGATATATATGCCTAAGGCCAAGACAATAAGAAGACAGTGGCAGAATAAATTCAACCACACCTTTGCTTTATCACAAAACCGGAGAGCAACATCTGTCATGTGAAGTCCACAAAACATGTTGCATGTAACAGACAGTTACATAACCTACAGCAGACTCAAGCAAGTTCATGTTTCTGACATTTTCGGACTATTAAACAACTATTGATTTAGAACCGCAGTCGCAAAGATAACAGGGGCTGCCTCCACTCTTCCAGCACCAGTCTTCCAACACCATTTCAACATCATCAAATCACCTATGCTTTGTCTAATACACTGATAACTGAAATATACCAAAAACAATTTAGTCCATCAATGTAAGCTAAATATGATGTGGCTTTCCATGGTTCTGATTTCTCTCTCTCTCTCTGTGTGTGTGTGCGTGCGTGCGCGCGTGTGTGTGTGTGTGTGTGTGTGTGTGTGTGTGTGTGTGTGTGTGTGTGTGTGTGTGTGTGTGTGTGTGTGTGTGTGTGTGTGCGTGCGTGCGTGTGCGTGCGTGCGTGTGTGTGTGTGTGCATTCGTGCAAGTAGAAAAAACATGTTGACTCACCTTACTTATAGAGAAACGACAATGCCATCCTCCTCTATTGCATGTTGACAAAACGGTCATACAGTACACGCTTCTTTTGTTTGTTGTACTCGGCTACCTGGCTAAAATGCTTGCTCGCTAGCCTAACTTCCTTTAATGGACAATGGTGAGCCAGCTAGTTAACATTAGCCTTATACATCTAGCTACATATTGAACTTCTATCCTCTCAGGACACGGGCACAATGTATGAAATGTATTGTTACTTTTTATGAATCATTTCTATACAACACATACAACATATCACACTAACCAAACAACAACAAACAAAACACCACCTGTAAACACATGACAAGATGGTTCTCTCTCCTATCCTCTCCTCCTCCTAATTTGACTCACATTTCCATACTTTCCTTTTCTTTGTATATGACAATTTCATCCTAACAAAAAATGTAAACACAAATGTTGTATATATGGTAGGGCTGCAATGATATTTCAAGAACAATAAATAAATAGGTCATTCATATTAAGAAATGGTAAAGTTAGTCATGATAAAAATGTCAGCAGTTTCTGATTATGTACATTATTATAAATGTACATATTAGTGATTGGTATATCGATTTTGTATCAACAATTTTGTATCAATACCCATGATTAGTATTAATTACATATTATAAAGAAAATCTTCCACCATTTTCGTTCACTCCAAGACAACTTCAAAAAAATGTCATATTCCTTTAGCTTTCCATTTACATTGGACAATCATTTATTTAATTTGACAGTGTTCATTGACAGTTTGAGCCATTCTGCAAGAGTGACTGCTCCTCTTTCTAATGCCTTAAAATTACCCTTTTAGCAATGAGAGTTAGTGACCGGGGCATGGAAGCAGTTGGTGTATTTTCCAGAGAGGTTCATTCCCAGAAACCTAGAGGATGCATTTGTCTTTAGTCCATTTTCTATTGCTCCTTGAAATAGAGAGAGTGTATTATTTTCCAACATGTTTCCAATTTAGGATACTTGACCAACATACGAACAAGCCCAGCATCATCTGATATACATCTCCAACATTTGCTATTGGTTATACATTTTGATTGTACATTGTAGAGGGAGTAGGGTAAGTTATATTAATTATACTGAACAAAAATATAAACGCAACATGTAAAATTTTGGAACCATGTTTCATGAGCTGATATAAAATATCCTAGAAATGTTCCATATACACAAAAAGCTTATTTCTCTAAAATGTTGTGCAAAAAGGTGTTTACATCCCTGTTAGTGAACATTTCTCCATTGCCAAGATATTCCATCTACCTGACAGGTGTGGCATATCAAGAAGCTGATAAAACAGCATGAGAATTAAACAGGTGCACCTTGTGCTGGGGACAATACAAGGCCACTCTAAAATGTGCAGTTTTGCCACACAACACAATGCCACAGATGTCTCAAGTGTTGAGGGAACATGCAATTGGCATGCTGACTTCAGGAATCTCCACCAAAGCTGTTGCCAGAGAATTGAATGTTAATTTCTCTACTGTAAGTTGCCGCCAATGTTTTTTTAGAGAATTTGTCAGTACGTCCAACCGGCCTCACAACCGCAGACCACGTGTAACCATGCCTGTGCAAAACCCCCACATCCGACTTCTTCACCTGCAGGATCATCTGAGACCAAACTTTCTGTTTTGTGGGGAAAAACTCATTCTGATTGGCTGGGCCTGGTTCCCAAGTGGGTGGGCCTATGTCCTCCCAGGCCCACCGATGGCTGGGCCTCTGCCCAGTCATGTGAAATCCATATATTAAGGCCTAATTTATTTATTTCAATTCACTGATTTCCTTATATCGAACTATAACTCAGTAAAGTCGTTGTAAATTGTTGCATGTTGCGTTTGTATTTTTGTTCAGTATCTATTATTCTGAACTGTTTGTGTGTTCGACTCTCTGCACATTTTCAAGCAGTTTTTCCACAACTTTTTCCATTCAATTTCTTGTATATTCATCTTCATATTCATCTTCTTTACCCCATTTCTCTCTTAAGGGAAGGTGTAGTCCCCTTGTTTTTTCATTTAAGAATGCATACATTCTAGATGCCAGGTGATTTTTGGAATAATGTTTTTGGCCAGTTGAAATCAATGGATGAGTAACTTTCCTCAGTCGGTTTGCTAATAATATTTTAAGTATCTTAAAATCAACAGTAAAGCGATTGGTCTATAGTTGGAGCATTGAGACAGGTCTTTCCCCCTTTAGGAATGAGTGTGATAATTGCCTCAGCAGTAGTTCCATTCACAATACCATGAACCCAAAATATGTTATAGTTACAAACTTCTAATAAAATGTTGAGGTATATCCATCTCTTCCCAGTGCTTTTAATTGTAGTAGCTCTAAAATGCCATCATGGATTTCCTGTTTTGAGATTGGTTCATGAAATTGGTACTCATTGTGCAACTTTAGTTGGAATCAAAAACAAACTCAAGGTCCTTCTTGGTACCAGAAGTTTTGGGTTTATACAAATGTTGGTAGAAATTAAAGAATGTTAATTTGTTCATTTCAACTGTTTCAATCTATGTCACATTTGGTTTCTTTACGTAATTAATTATTTGTGCCATAGACTTCACATTCCATGAAACTATGTTAAATTTAGAACATTTATTCTGTCAACTGACCATAAATAAAGATGAGTAAACAAATTACCTGTAGTACCATAGGATGAAGTAAAATATACAAAACATGACAATACATTTGTAATATGTAATGCTGATGAAATGTAATTTAGATAGAGCTTGTGCTAATAATAATTCAAAACAAAAAAAGGAGGAAATAGAGACAACATTTTCACAACATACCAAACACACAATATTCACATATATCCATTGTTCCCTCTCTACTCTCCTCTCCCCTGCCCAATGATCCAATTCCTGAGTAAACAAAACCACTTCTACATCTCCCAAATGTATTTCTATATGAAAATGTATTTTATAGTCTTATTTTAAGTTTTAAACCAGATTAGTTCATCCCCTTTTCATTTGTTATGTATCGTTGATTCTACAAGGCTGTCCCCCAAAAGGGATTTTAAATGGACATTCTGGGAAAAGAGATAATAAACAGATGAAATTACAATAAGACATGTAGGACTATCATTCTTCTCTTGCATGATCCTGTTTTTCAATGTCAGTTTAATTGTGTGGACAAATTCTACAACAACAAAAAACGAGGGGGATTTGCACATTATTCCTCATAAATAACACAAAGAACTTTACTTTGAGCAGATGAACTTTCAAGATGGTAACAATATGTACAATAGCAATGAAATTGGACTCCTCTGGACACATGAACATTGTCCGCAATGTATGGATTTATGGTTGGATCAGAATCACCTTTATAATCATTGGACAGTACAGAGAATTAAGTAAAACCACATGTCCAAATCCCTATCTCCATCAATGGCAAATTTAGGAAAAGGACGATTTTAGCTAGCTACCCTCGGACAACAACACAATTAGATGCAACAAGTCAAGTTGTTTCTGTCAATGATGTTCGGTTCTCGATGTGATATGATTGGAGTGAAGTCAAATCCAAACTGGCTTCCTTTGACACTTTTTTTGTGCACCAGGACCATTCACAGTTGTGCTTAATCAGTTTAGCTCAACGCTGATTGGTTATTATATTATACTTTTTATCAATGGAAGCCAAATGCTTGCTGGTTTCAGTTGCATTCAATTCTATGAAGGCAACAATGTCATTATTTTTTGGACCAGACCGCATCAGATAAATGGCCAACACAAAGGGACAGAGGGGCGCTTTTTTGCTCGCGCTGATGTTTTTTTCCTGTGAGATACATTCAGCCTCATGCAAATTGAAGGAAAATTATGAAACACAGAGAGATGAAAGATCCATTATTTTGTGTTTATAATTTTTTTTATTGGTCACTTATTTGGAGAAGCCTGGCTTCCCTTGGCATTCATGGAAGTAATTAATGTTTTATTTTATTATTATTTATTAACCTTCATTGAACTAGACAAGTAAGTTAAGAACAAATTCTTATTTACAATGACAGCCTACCTCAGCCAACGCTGGGCCAATTGTGCACCGCCCTATGGGACTCCCAATCACTGCTGGTTGTGATACAGCCTGGAATCGAACCAGGGTCTGTAGTGATGCCTCTAGCACTGGGATGCAGTGCCTTAGACTGCTGCACCACTCGGGAGTCCAATAAAATGTGTGTATTGTTGTTGTATTGCTAGATATTACAGCACTATTGGAGCTAGAAACATAAGCATTTCACAGTACCTGCGATAACATCTGCAAATCTGTGTACACGACCAATAAACTTGGATTTGATTTGATATTGTGTCTGACTTCTCAGCATGTAGACTACCCACATTTCTCCTTCACCCTCCCTTTATTCTCTCTCAATTTCTTCTCTCTCTCTCTCTGTGTGTGTTTCTTTCCCCCTTTCCTCACCTCTCTCCATCTCCATCTCTCAGAGCATTCTGCTGACTCTCGGAATTATGATCTGTTTCCCGTCTCCATGATTAGTAGAATGCAGGACCAGAGCAGAGATCCTCCTCTCTGTGTGACCCCCTCTCAGTAACAGACTATGAGCCTCTGGAACAGTAGTCCAGGTCTAAATAGTGTGTGTCCATTTATTTTTATTTAACTAGGCAAGTCAGTTAAGAACAAACTCATATTTACAAAGACGGCCAAACCCGGACGACGCTGGGCCAATTGTGCACCACGCAATGGGACTCCAAACCACAGCCAGATGTGCAGCAGCCTGGATTTGAACCAGGAACTGCAATGATGCCTCTTGCACTGAGATGCAGTGTCTTAGACCACTGCGCCATTCAGGAGCCCATTGCATTTCTAAACTTTTTAAAACCTCATATACACGGCACTCATAAACAAACACACATCACACACACACATGGTTGTCTGGCTGCAACATCAATCTGGCCCTCGCTTCCTGCGCTGGTTATCTTGACAGTAAGTACTTCACATTTACAAATCTCTTTGGAGCTGAGGGGCAGGCAGAATAGTTAGCAGCGGCGTTGGGACACTTAGTGTTATCTGTTGCTAGCCTCCACGCTGCTCCTCAAGGGTGTTTAGAGTGTGTGGAGTGTGTCCTCAACCACGTAAATATTTATCACACAGATATCCCAGGAATTTTAATGAGCACTGATGGAGAACAATCATCACGGAAGGAGAGCAGGGCGGGGGAGGGGGTATGAGAGAGAGAGAGAGACTGGTCTCTTTCTTTGCTAATCAAGATGTCACACTCATAGGTTTACTCAATCGACAGGGAGGGAGGGATGGGTGAATGGAAGTGAACAGTGAAAGATGAGTAACTTATCGGTAGAGTGGAAAGGAATGAAGAGCTGTCACTTATCCACACCTGCATACCTGAACTCTCTTTCATTTGCTTTCTCTCTCCCCCTTTCTCTCACTCTCTTTCTCACAGCGTCAAACCCTTGCTTACACCTGGGTCAAAATGCTAATGAACTATTTCACAAGTGAACTTTCTCACACAATCAACTACTATACATCCTCAAACAAACACACAAAACACTTCCTTTCAACTTATGGTCTGGTCATCTGAGTCTAACCTTGGGAGCTGAGACCGTGGGTTCCAGATATTCTCTCTCTCTCACACACACACACACATACACACACACACACACACATGCACACACACACACACATAAATACACACACACGCACACACAAATATACACACACAAACTCACTCCAGACTCTCAGAGTTCTCCACAGAGATCTCCACTGCTCTGTCTCTCTGTTGGATGTCTCTGTATCCATCCTCATGTCCACAGTCATACAAATACCAGAGCTACTGTTACAGACCTCTCCAAGCCAGATCAAAGCCTCAGAGCCTGTCCCCTGTGTATGTGTCCTCTCTGAGGATGTTTGATGTTCCTCTACAACGGGTCTGTAACCCAGACCTCTTTTGCCAGCTCTCAGAGAGACTGGGACTGGGTGTGTATGTGAGAAATAAAACTTCCCAGTGTATGTAGCCCATGAACACATGTGTACTTCACCCCGGGACTATAGTGAGTGTGTAGCCACTGATGTGAATCAGCCAGGGATTTATTAACAGGTCTTTCAGTGACACTGGAATGCCTTAGCTTTACATTCTAACTCAGAGTGCTTTAATCACCTGTGGCCTATATCACGTTCAGAGAGTGGTTTACACCTTTAATAGTAGAGAAGATGATGGTGAGGAGGGTGAAGAGGAGGAGGAGTGGGATTCAGATGTCGACGACGATGATGGTGACCATGGTGATGACAATGATATTGATGATGGTTCGGCAACTGTTTGTGGCAATGAGGTTATTTCGCACGTAGTGCAATTGTTTTCTTTGAATGCTTCATTTAGTTATTGGTAAAGAAAAAATAGGAGGATCCCTCTGCTGCAGGAGACATAAGAAAGCCTGATTAAACTTCTCAAAAACCAAACCTAAACAAGCATAAATCCTGGGAAAATGTTATTTTGATCAATTAAACTAAATCTGATCTCTTTGGCAATACAGATCAGCGCTGTCGTTACTGACGACCAAATTAAACATTCAATGAAAAGAACACCCTCTCTACAATCAAACGTGGGGAGGTTTGATTATGCTGTGGGGTTGCTTTGCTGCCTATGATACTGGGGGCCTTGATCAGGTGTTTTGGAGTCCAATGTTGAACCCAGTGTCCAAAGACTAGGTCTCCATTGAAGGTGGTGTGTCTTCCAGCTGAGCAATGACCCAAAACACACATCAAAAACACCAAGGAATGGTTAAAAAAAAATAGACTGTTCTGGAGTGATGCAGCGAAGAGTCCAGATCTGAATAACATGCCAAATCTATGGCGAGAGATGAAAACAGAAGTTGGTGGAGGGCACACCTCAAACAGAAGAATTTGAGCAGTTTGCTACTGAACAGTGTGCCAAGCGTTCAGTAGAAAGGCACAGCAAGCTCAGGGATGCCAATCATTTTGTCCATGCCATTTGTCTTCATTTTCTAAATTAATATTGTAGACTTAAGTTGACATTTATTTAAGTTTACAAAAATTGAATTGGTTCTGCAAGGTTAGAAACCCAATAACAAGGTGTGGTGACCAAGTATTTCTTTATTTTATTCACTTTTTTAAGAAATCGGGAATTACTTAAGAAAAGTGCAAGGGTGCCAATATATTTGCTGAACTGTACATTTATCACAATCATTTTAAAGTTCCTACAAATGTACTATTTACTCAAATCCCACTATGTCTTCAGAGAGCAGTCTAAACATAGCACATAACCTAGAACGCATTTCTGTTATTATCACTGTTGCATATTTCCAGACATGTGCACTATTTTAAACAGGATATACCACAAACCTGGGTTCTGTTCCAAATCGGATCCATATGAAGATTATATTGTTCCCCATCTGTTAGTAGTTCTTGTTATTATTCGGTACATGTATGCTCTGTCTGTTAGGGGTAAGCTGGCTCGGCCGCACAGAACGCTCTTGTTTTAAATCTCTGAGAAGGTAGAGTTTTTCTTCAGGCATGTAAGTGTGTTTATAATTGTGTAATAGACATATGACCCCTCACCTGTGATTTCCGCTAGAGATGCTGAGCAATGCAGGAGCACTGAATCCAAAGTTTGTGTTCTCAATGTGGACTTCAGTGTTTGATTTGAAAGCTCATTATCAGTGTAAAGGTACTGTATCAAAGGTCTAACAAACATATGGACTTCTCTTCTCACTGACCAATCATAGAGATGCAGGAACAGAAGTGTACAGAATCTCAGGCAGATGTGTCAGTATCTCAGGCAGATGTGGATTATCATGGTTGTCATGCTGAGGTCGGGCATGATGATGCAGTATTAATACTAGCCCTCAGCAACGCCACCTCTGGCCACATCATGACACTGCATGGGATATTATAGTGAGCATAGAGCTCCTAGAAAATTATTAAGTATTGTAATTCCTAATTCTATAATAGTGAGTCAGTCCCTGGAGTGGCTGGGATTCCATATAAGGAGGTATTTCCCCTATTTATCTCTCCTTCCCTTCACAATGTTTATATTCATCATTATTTTGCATCAGATCTCAACATGGCTGTAGGATATTTTGAATAATTCCATTTCACTTTAATATGTCTCATCTGAGAATGTTGTATCTCACCTATTATTTTAATTCATAAAGGTTTGTTCTAGACATATGTTTATTTGTGCTTTATAACAGATGGCAGGCTGGTTATAAAATGTTTTAGGAGGTTTCAAGTGCTTTTTAAAGTTTGAAATCAATTGGGGTGGACTCACCTTGAAACCCTTCGTTATTTGTGATAAATACAGCTGATATTAATTTCACTTTCAAAATGTTCTCCTTTTAAAATAGAACATAATTAATGTTATTATAGAGTCACTCCATTAAAAACTTCTATAATTCATATAATTATGTAACGTTATATAATTATGATACTTAAATGATAAATTATGTTCATTGCTATAATAATAAGTTATAAATGTGGCTGTTTATAGCACTGGAACCCAACTGAATGTGATTAATGTAGTGTAACTCTCTAGGACTGCAAATGGACTTAGTGAACTGACGACTAAAAGAGGACAAGAGCTTTTATCAGATGTCTGATGTGAAGACTAATATCACTGACAAAAGTTATACAAAATAAAAAATAAAATAACTAACTAAACATTTTCTGAATCAACTGCAACAAAGTTTGTGTGTGCACGTGTGATACGAGTGTGTGCATTTGCATGTGTGTTTGAGACTGTTAGACATGATGATTGAGGGCTGTGGAGCAGCTCAGAGATGTGGGTCCCTGGTCTATAAAAGGCTGAAGTATGTGTGTCCCTGAGTAGGACCAGGCTAGTCTAAGGCTGATGTAGCGTTCCTCTGTAATAAGATCACCCAGAAACAGTCATTTTCAAGCGTTTTATTGTCAGAAAAAAAAGACCGCTCTGCCTTTATAAGTTCACTTCTCTATTTAGCCATGGGCATGAGCACATTGGGACTGACACATACTCTCTTTCTATAAACATGTAACCACACAACTGTAAATCTAAATCTTAACAATAAGTGTGAGAATTTAACAGGGTTGTTCAAGAAACTTGTGTATGATTCAAAGATACACATTGATTTTTAGGATAACAACTAATTAAGCAAGATGGCACCAACAGACAGGGTATCCTGGCTTCCAGTCCTTAACAAACTATGCAGTATTTTGTTTTTTATGTATTATTTCTTACATTGCTAGCCCAAAAAATGTTAAGTGTCATTACATTCAGCCGGGAAGAACTATTGGATATCAGATCGATGTCAACTTACCAGCACTACAACCAAGAAAACAACTTTCCCGAAGCGGATCCTTTGTTCGAACCACCCAAGGTATTCAAACTGATTCCAGAGGCTGACACAAAACAACTTTGCAGCAGAAGACTTAGACAGAGCGGCCTTCTGTTCAGACTTCGAAGGCACCGACAACACCCACCACTTCCGAGTATATTACTCGCTAATGTCCAGTCTCTAGTTAACAAGGTAGACGGAAATAGAGCAAGAGTTGCTTTCCAGAGAGACTGGGATTATGGGATTCTGGGATTGTAACATACTCTGTTTCACGGAAAAATGGCTCTCAGGGGACATGCTGTCAGAGTCGGTACAGCCACCGGAATTCTTTGTTTGCAGCGCCAACAGGAATAAACATCTCTCAGGGAAGAAGAAGAATGATTAATGACTCATGGTGAAATTGTAACAACATACAGGAACTCAAGTCCTTCTTTTCACCTGACCTAGAATTGCTCACAATCAAATGACAACCTTATTATCTCCCAAGAGAATTCTCGTCGGTTATTGTCACAGCCGTGTATATCCCCCCTCAAGCCGATACCACGACAGTCCTCAAGGAACTCCACTGGACTCTATGCAAACTGGAAACCATATACCCTGAGGCTGCATTTATTGCAGCTGGGGATTTTTAACAAAGCATATTTGAGAACAAGGCTACCTAAATTCTATGAGCATATTGATAGTAGTACCCGGGCTGGCAAAGCACTGGATGACTGCTACTCTAACTTCCGTGATGCATACAATGCCCTCCCCCGCCCTCCGTCCGGCAAATCTGACCACGACTCCATTTTGCTTCTCCCCTCCTATAGGCAGAAACTGAAACAGGATGTACCCCTGACAAGGTGTAACGGTTTTCTTGCAGTGAAGGAGAGGCGGACCAAAATGCAGCGTGGTTTCTATTCATGGTTCTTTAATAAAGAAAACTACACATGAATAGACTAACAAAACAATAAACGTGAGAAAACCTAAACAGCCCTATCTGGTGCAAACACAAAGACAGGAACAATCACCCACCAACACACAGTGAAACCCAGGCTCCCTAAGTATGATTCTCAATCAGAGACAACTAATGACACCTGCATCTGATTGAAAACCATACTAGGCCGAAACATAGAAATACCCAAATCATAGAAAAGCAAACATAGACTGCCCACCCCAACTCACGCCCTGACCATACTAAATAATGACAAAACAAAGGAAATAAAGGTCAGAACGTGACACAAGGACGATTTAACGCTGGTAACACCAATCGGAATCCATGCTTCAAGATTGTTTTGATCACGCGGACTGGGACATGTTTCGGTTAACCTCAGAGAATAATATAGATTTATTTGCTGATTTGGCAAGTGAGTTTATAAGGAAGTGCATAGGAGACGTTGTACCCACTGAGACTATTAAAACCTACCCTAACCAGAAACCATGGATAGATGGTGGCATTCGCTCAAAACTGAAAGCACGATCCAGCACATTTAACCATGGAAAGATGACCAGGAATATGGCCGAATACAAACAGTGTAGTTATTCCCTCGGCAAGGCAATCAAACAAGCGAAATGTCAGTATAAGGACAAAGTGGAGTTGCAATTCAATGGCTCAGACACAAGACGTATGAGGCAGGGTCTACAGACAATCACTGACTACAAAAAGAAAATCAGCCACGTCACGGACACCGACGTCTTTGCTTCCAGACAAACTAAACACATTCTTTAACCTGCTTTGAGGATAAAAAAGTGCCACCGATGCGGCCCGCTACCAAGGACCGTGGGCTCTCTTTCTCCATGCTCAATGTGAGTGAGACATTTAAACGTGTTAACCCTCGCAAGGCTGCCGGCCCAGATGGCATCCCAAACCGTGTCCTAAGAGCATACGCAGACCAGCTGGCTGGTGTGCTTACAGACATATTTAATCTCTCCTTATCCCAGTCTGCTGTCCCCATGTGCTTCAAGATGGTCACCATTGTTCCTGTACACAAGAAGGCAAAGATAACTGAACTGAATGACTATCGCCCGGTAGCATACACATCACGGACAAACTGAAATAGTCCACCCACACAGACAGTGTGGTGAAGAAGGCACTAAAGTGCCTCTTCAACCTCAGTAGGCTGAAGAAATGTGGCTTGTCACCTAAAACCCTCACAAACTTATACAGATGCACAATTTAGAGCATCCTGTCAGGCTATATTACTGCCTAGTATGGCAACTGCACCGTCCACAACCGCAGGGCTCTCCAGAGGGTGGTGAGGTCAGCACAACGCATCACCTGGGGCAAACTACTGTACCTGCCCTCCATGACACCTTCAGCACCCGATGTCACATGAAGGCCAAAAGATCATCAAGAACAACAACCACCCAAGCCACTGTCGCTACCATCCAGAAGGTGAGGTCAGTACAGGTGCATCAAAGCTGGGACCAAGAGACTGAAAAATAGTTTAAATCTCAAGGCCATCAGACTGCTAAACAGCCATCAATAACACAGAGAGGCTGCTGCCTACATACAGACTTGAAATCATTGGCCACTCTAACAAAGGGATCACTTGTCACTTTATTAATGCCACTTTAATAATGATGTTTACATATCTTGCATTACTCATCCCATATGTATATACTGTATTTTATACCACTTATTTCATCTTGCATAGGCCTCTTAGTCATTGCTCATCCATGTATTTATATGTACATATTCTTATCCCATCCTGTTACTTGTGTGTATTAGGTAGTTGTTGTGGAATTGTTAGATTACTTGTTGATATTGCTGCACTGTTGGCACTAGATGCACGAGTATTTCATTACACTTGCAATAACATCTGCTAACCGTGTGTATGTGACCAATCAAATTTGATTTGATTTGATTTAAATGTTTAGACTGTTAAAATGAGGAGGGAGAGTGAGATGAGAAAAGAATGTCAGGAGACAAACAGAAAGGGTAAGGGATACAGAGAGAGAGAGAACAAGTGAAAACGAGAGAGAGAAGGGTGTCTTTTCCAGGTTGTATCTTTGGTGGTCTCAGGCAGGGTCTCAGTGGATTGTGAACCTAGTGCAAAACACAACAGGGAAACAGAGGAGGGAGCAAGTAGGGGATGAGGGAGGGAGGGGTTACACCACTGAAGTCCCACAATTCATCATGCTCTGGCACCGATAGGGGCCGTCTGGATGAGAGGGAGGGGGGAGAATCGGGGGAGTCTGGGATTGATGGCCAGTGAGACTTTGTGACCTCCCTTTCCCCGAGAGAGGGGATACTGCCGTGTGTGTGTGTGCGCGCGTGTGCATGTGCGTGCGTGTGTTGTGAGAGAGAGAGTGAGACACAGGATCTGAATTTGTTAGACACAGGATCTGTGTTAGACACAGGATCTGATTATCTGTGTACATCCTACAGACATCCTAGTGAGTTGAGTTTGATATTGAGAGATAGTGGAGGAGCCTAAGTCTTTATAATAGGAAGTCTCTATTGAACTCTGACTGTAAAATGACTCTGTTCTAAACACCATTCTCTGGCCATGAAACATGACTGAGATATTTTTGTTTCTCTCTCTCCTTCTTCCTTTCTCTGTCTCTCTCTGACAAGGAATACCTGTAAGGTGACAGCAATGACAAAGTTAATCTGGAAAGCAAAGATCACTTTTGAGGTGGGTGTTGCGCTTTACTCTGTGTGTGTCTGTTTGTGTTGTTTTGGAACCGACTAGACAGCCTACTTTTAACACTGTTTCTGTAACCTAAGTTAACGTGTGCATTTATGTGAGAAATCAGCTTTTGAGGATGGAGTTGGATGCACATTTTTTTATTTTATCTTTATTTAACTAGGTAAGTCAGCTAAGAAAAAATTCTTACTTTCAAAGACGGCCTATGAACAGTGGGTTGAGACATGGCCCGAAAGAGACAGAAACCTTACCTCAGGTCTAGGGACAGTGGGACCTTGACGATCTTAATTTTCAGCACTTGATTTGCTTATCTAGCTTTGGCTCAGCACCTAGATCCGGTTGCTGCCACCTGAGGGATGGCGTGTGGAAGTTTTATCCTGAATAGTGTGTTTGTCTACAGTGCCTTCTGAAAGTATTCACACCACTTGACAGCTTCAAAATGTTGTTGTGTTACAGCCTGAATTTAAAATGAATTGTCACTGGTCCACACACAACACCCCATAATATCAAACTGGAATTATGTTGTTTTTTTTTATTTTTTTATTTTTAACAATCGAATTACAGATGAAAGGCTGAAATGTCTTGAGTCAATAAGTATTTAACCCTCTTTGTTATGGCAAGCCTAAATATGTTCAGGAGTAAACATTTGCTTAACAAGTCATATAATATGTTGCATGGACTCACTCTGTGTTCAATAATAGTGTTTAGCATTATAATTTGTCATTACATTACAACCTCACCTCTTTGCCACATATATAATTATCTGTAAGAAGGGCACCTGTTGGTAGACATTGAATATCCCTTGGAGCAAGGTGAAGTTATTATTTACACTTTGTATGGTGTCTCAATACCCCCAGTCACTACAAATATACAGGTGTCCTTCCTAACTCAGTTGCCAGAGAGGAAGGAAATCACTCCAGGATTTCACTATGAGAACAATGATGACATTAAAACAGTTACAGAGTTTAATGTCTGTGAAAGGAGAAAACTGATGATGGCTCAACAACATTATAGTTACTCCACAATACTAACCTAATTGACAGAGTGAAAAGAAGGAATCCGGAACACAATCCAAATATTCAAAAAAAAATGCATTCTGTTTGCAATTTTGGCACTAAAGTAATCCTGCAAGAAATGTGGTAAAGTAATTTACTTTTTGTCCTCAATCCAAAGTGTTATGTTTGGGGCAAATCGAATACAACACATTACGGAGTACAACTCTCCATATTTTCAAGCATAGTGATGGCTGCATCATGTTAAGGGTATGCTTGTAGTAATTAAGGACTCTGAAGTGTTTCAAAATAAAAAAGAAACAGAATGGAGCTAAGCACAGGCAAAATCCTAGAGGGAAGTCTGGTTCAGTCTGCTTTCCATCAGACACTGGGAGATGAATTCACCTTTAAAACACAAGCCCTAATTTAAATTGGAGTGGTTTACCAAGAAGACAGTGAATGTTCCGAGTTACAGTTTTGACTTAAATCTATTTGAAAATCTTTGGCAAGACCTGAAAATGGTTGTCTAGCAATGATCAACAACCAATTTGACAGAGCTTGGATTTAATTTTTAAGAATAATGGGCAAATGTTGCACAAATCCAGGTGGAAAGCTCTTAGAGACTCACAGAAAGACTGTGAAAGACTCACAGCTGTAATTGCTGCCAAAGGTGCTTCTACAAAGTTTTGACTCAGGGGTGTGAATACTTATGTAAATTAGATTGTTCTGTATTTAATTTTCAATAATACTTGGTGAGAGAGAAAAAAATATCAGCGAAATGCTGTAACATAACAAAATGTGGAATAAGTCAAGGGATATGAACTGTACACTGTATGTCCTAACACTAACAATAACCAAACACTAAACTTCCCCCCCATATTGTGTGTGTGTGTGTGTGTGTGTGTGTGTGTGTGTGTGTGTGTGTGTGTGTGTGTGTGTGTGTGTGTGTGTGTGTGTGTGTGTGTGTGTGTGTGTGTGTGTGTGTGTGTGTGTGTGTGTGTGTGTGTGTGTGTGTGTGTGTGTGTGTGTGTGTGTGTGTGTGTGTGTGTGTGTGTGTGTGTGTGTGTGTGTGTGTGTGTGTGTGTGTGTGTGTGATGGGACTGGAGATGCACAGCATGCTGGTCTTCTTTGATGACATTCTTCCCAGCCAGCCTCTTGTGTTGTCAGTCTACTTTTTTAAACACAACTTAAACTGGGGAAATTAAGCAGCTTTTAAGTAGCAAAACTAATGCTTCATACCTGGTTATGAGCCTAATAGAGCAATAAGAAGTAGCTAAACTCTGATTAAACCAACCAATTTGGACAAATCTCCCACTTACCAACACAGTAAATGACATCAACATGACTAAATAAAGAGAAAGCAGTTATCTGAACAGATTTGATTCATACAAATTATGCTGTCTCCATTATTTCCCTTATTTTTGTCTTAGGGCTTTTGCATTCCAACCTTTTTTCCCCAGAATCTATAAACTGTTTGGTTGTCAGTGTTTGTAAATTCATATTTAGGCTACTATGTAGGTTAAGAGTACATAATATCTGTTTCTAAACTAAACCACTATTGTACTCTTTAGGAGCTGGTGAAAGAGAAAGTTGATGCTGACATCCAACTCATGAAGAATACTACAAACACATAAAACAACGTCCTGTAAATCAATGCAAACCTAGGGAATCAGCTGAGCACTCCAGACCACACGGTGCTCTACAGTCGCTACAGTACGTTAGAAGGAATATTACAACTCCTCTGGAAATAATTGTTTCTTCACTTTTCTGTCCCAAATTAAGTCTATCCATCTGTCATTTGTAAAATTACCCAGAAATATTTTATAGATTTCATTCAACGTTTGTGCAATCATTTGACATATGTATTTAAGAATATAAATACAATAAAACCTGTTATTTGATATATTAGTTGGCCCTATACTTTGTGAATATTTTCTTGACTGTTGATACCCAAACGCTTCAGCACTTTCACCTTAAAATTTTAATTATCCTAAGTGTTTATGATTTGGATGATAATTCGCTCTTCAACGTTATTCCACAAATATGTGGATAGACCAGAGGACACGTGTACAAATGTGTGTCTGATAAATAGGGGAGAGATGTTATGTCTTTGGTTAAATCTTGTAAGGGTATTTTTGAGGTAAAACCTCAAGCTTGAGGCGAGTCAGAATATTGGAGTAATGTTGTCTGAGAGAGTCTCGCGCCCAGGTTGCTCAGAGGTCGATCGAGTCCCAGCCCCTGTCATTTCCCTTCCCCTGTCATTTCCCTTCTCGCACTCGGCGTTCCTCGGTTTGCCCCGTGAGCACACTGCCCCTATTAATTCCTCAGGAAATGCGCTTCCTCGAGGCCTGGCCCTGGATCCCACTCCTGCAGAATGTGTCTCAATCTAGACGTTCTGTGTGCCCGGTCCAAGCACAGCGCTCCCGAGAGGCTGCTTCTACTCTACATAATGACCTCTGTCGTTTTGTCGTTGACTCCTGCTGGAATATGTGGAAAATGAACCGCTTGATTAATCCCGCTAAAGTCGATGTCCGCGCCCCTGCGGAAATCGAATTAGCATAATAATAAAAAATCCCAATAAAGTATATCAGTTTAAGACAGAGATATATTTTTTTATTGCATTGGGTGAGTCTCAATCTACTGCATCCGCCTATGTTGCACTTCTGCATTTGCGGTGAAAGGTGACAGAGCTGGAGCAGTGTTTGTCAGACCATGAGACATTCCAAAAATCGGTCTTCTTACAAAAGCGTCTGTAGATTCCGAATGGTTTGACCTTCAAACTATTATGAAGAGATTGAAAGATGAGACCCTCACGAGCATGTGCATGTCAGTTGTTTTACTCTAGGAAACCCACAGGCCTCACAAGACCAGTCTAAAGGTCCCATACCCGTTTTAAAAAATGAAAATATATATGGAGACTGTTTAATGCCAAAAATATGGGGTTAGATACACACATACACATATATATATATATATATATATATATATATATATATATATATATATATATATATATATATATATATGCATGTATGTATATGTTTCCTGACATTTCTTATATCCCTTAGATATAGGAGAGACACTTCAGAACAAACTTCACTTTGTTATGTTTTTGGGACTGTTGTTCCATCTAGTGAATATGTTATTCAATGCGTTTGTTTGGGTTAATAGCAGTAAGACCCAAAATAACTTTTCATAAATAAAACATATTATATATTTTTGGGATACTTCAATGGGTATTAATATCAAGTAGATAAATGATCCTTGTTATGACCTTCTTAAAACGATTCCATATAACGTCGGGAACCCTTTGACATTTTTTCTTAATTTGAAAATGTAAGGTTTCAAAGTAAGTTTGCAAAGAGGGAACGAACTGATTTGTATAGATCTGCCTGCCTGCCTCTCTCTTTTTTTTCTTAAAGACATCACCTCGAACATTTAAACTCACAGTTTGACCATTGGAGACAGCGCTGCATCTGTGTGGACCTGTAATTGGTAACAGATGGAGCTTTGAGGTTGGCCCTGGAGCCCAACAGAACCCGGCTGCGAGCGAAAACACACCAGTTTCCACTGTGCCGAGTCTCCTCCTCGCGCCCTACCGGCCCCACACAGGTGCACGGGCCCAGCCGCGCGCCACCACTAACTGCAGCAGCACTGTGCTGGTCGAGGCTCGTCTTTCAGAACGCACGGGAACTGAAGGCAGGCGACCCTGTTCCAGGCTGGACTTACTAGAAAAGAACGCGAGAGGAGCGTGTGCCATCACCATATTTTTCAGAAGAACTTGGCTATGAAAAACTCAAATAATAATTTCGACAGTAAAGGAGTAGAGCAAAATTAAATTAAATACTCTAACAATCTCCTGAAATGGTGGTCTTTAAAAAAAAACCGTTTTTATCGCTCTCTGTTCATTGCCCTTAGGCTATTCCTAATGTGTGAAATGGAGGGTATAGCGTTGTATTGCTAATATATTTGCCGCAATTTGAATATAAGGTCTCATTAAAATGTTTGGTTTCATAAATATGATCCAAATGTAATATATACAGGCCCGAGACAAATCATTGCCTTACCAGTTTGGAATGCATTCTCAATGTGTTTTTGTTTTTCGTGTCATAGGTCACGGTTTAAAATCAGCTATCACCTGTTCTTCATAAAGCAATAGAGAATTAATGAAAATACACCACGTCTATAGCCTAGTAGGCTATAGGCTATACACTCTTTAAATAAATCAAAAGTGAGAGTGAAAAGAGAGCGTGAATATAGAAACACTCCAGCGGAAATGGCGTCCTTAAGTCATCTGAACCCTATTAGTGCTTAGCATTTCTGACATTCTCCACTGCCTCGATAAATAAACAAGTAAAGGGGAAATTGTTTGTTAAGTGGAACTCTGTAATTGGATTTATCTCTAATAAAACATAGCAGATTGAGATTACCATCAGAAAGGGCCCCAAATACTGATGCGGTATGAACATTAATCTAAAATGTTGTTTGTTTGTCTTTTTCCTGTAAGATTATTTGTGTGCTATTTCTAAAGGCTGACTGTCACCAACTGATGAGCGAATAGAGAAGCATGAGATCGTCTCGATTACCTGAGAACCCGTACAAAAGCCTTTAATTGTTCATTTTCTTGTCACTTGGATAGCCTATATGTCTAGTTTATAGCAATACTGTATCGAGTAGCCTAAATTCATAGTTTACTGTTCGCTGTTTACATAGTGATAATTACTGTTTCGTGTTCTCCTTTTCTTGCCAACATATTGACTCATAATCATAATCCTTGAATTGGTGTTTGGCATATCGGTTTACGACAGTTGATAGGTATAAGCCTTGCTCAATTACACTATTGTAATAGAACCTATCGTGTCTTAGAACCACTAAACGTCCCCACGAAGCAGTGGCAATCTTCACCGTCACTTCTGATTTTTCCGATTGGTTTAGAAAATGGCGCGCCTTCAAGCGTTTTGATCTCCCCAGCTCCTTGGCTCCCCCGGATTTTGCACCGAGGCCTGCCCGCATAGGACGGGCCTGGGCGATGAGACAGACGTCACACTCCTGTGGTTAGATTTATCCCCACCACGACCTTAAACAGTGCTTGGTAAATTATGTCTTAATGTATCAGACGTGTGAGACAGAGCGGAGATTGAATGACCGTAGATTATTTTTTGGGACATGTTCATGCATTGACGTGTTATTGAGTGGCGTAGCCTACAGCTTTATCTTGAAGGCGGCCAGAAGTGTTGGGTTTGTAGGCCTTAACAACTTAATTGAAAGGCGAGGGGAGGGTCTCAGCGAAGCGTTACACATCCTCTCTGTGTGTGTGTGTGTGTGTGTGTGTGTGTGTGTGTGTGTGTGTGTGTGTGTGTGTGTGTGTGTGTGTGTGTGTGTGTGTGTGTGTGTGTGTGTGTGTGTGTGTGTGTGTGTGTGTGTGTGTGTTGTGTGATATTGCTGTTGCCTGGCAAATTGATTTGATAAACTCTTGCCCCTGACGCTCATACAGCCCATGTCAGTCTGTGTGCGCATTGAGCGAATGGTCATGACATTCCAACAGACATTCTCACGTTCACTCATTGCGTGTTTAATTACGTGTTTAGCTCATTGTGGAATGTGCAACACCTAACAAATGGTCAAATACAGTTTAATAGTCATGGGGAAATTGTGTTGTTGTGGTCATACTTAGGCTACTTTAATCAAGGCTATTGTTAGAATATTGCCTGCGTGGTCAGCAATCTTTTCCTATACTAGGCTGTTTGTTTTAACCTAATTCTTTCATAACTATAATGCATAATGCATAGTTTGAAAGTTCAACTCCTTTATTTCATATCTGTCCAAATTCCTTTATTTCTTGATAAAATTATTTTTCTAGGATTAAATCAAGAGTTAAAACAAGTCCGGTTATCGTTATTGCAGCAGAACTCCTCGCCTTGATTAAATATTATCTGTGTCCATAAAATGAGTATTTAGCAACCCATATTTAATTAACGTGTAATAACTTAATTTTAACCTCAATATTAATAACGTGTTCATTTGCATAACGGCTTATTTTATCTGAAAAACTGATCACATGGATTATTTTTGTCATAAAGGCAAGCACTCCCCTCACTATCTGTCAACCTAAATAAAGTTCAAATCAATAGTAGACCTACAGAGTGTATTATTTCACAACACTTGAACCTTCTTTAAAGATATGCCTGTCTCCACAAAATAATTATGTGGAGACAGGCATATCTTTAAAGAAGGTTCAAGTGTTGTAAAATAATACATTATTTTTGTGTAAACGCCTAGGCTATAGTGTAGCCTATTAGCTAGTGCTGTGCATGTATGTATTTGTGCGTGTGGAGGAGGGTGGCCAAGTAACCTAATCGATTAGTCATCTCTGTCTTGTCAACAGTAATAATCCATGATGTATTCTGAGGTTTGTGTAAACAGCGCGGGAGAGTGTTTTAGGCCAGAAGTGGTAGGCCTATAGGCACTAGGCAGCTTCAGAAAGCAACCGGTGCTCATATAGTGGCAGCACGTCGCTTCGCCTTTTTATGAAGCATTGTTGACATCCTCCCCATTGACCTCTACCTCTCGCTCTGCCTTTTCCGTCCCATGAAAAATTATTCCGCGCGCTGATTGAATTTTATTCCTTCCTGACCTGGCCCGTTCGTGACAGCGCCATCCATCTTCGTGCGCCGACTTGAAGTTCGTTTGTTACTTCGAAAGAATCTGATGAATTTTATTAGCGCGATTATGGCAACATTTGAACTATCTGCCTATTGAAATATTGCTCGGCCACTATTATATTTCAATCTAATTATATGTGTATTGTTGTGATACAGCCTATGCCAATGCATAGATCTACATGTATAGTTGTTTATTTTGTGTTGTCGTGATAAACACGGTACAGCCTCTAACCAGTAGACTACAAGGAAGTTGTTTTTATTAGGCTACTGATACACCAATAGTTTATGCGCCATAATAAAATGTGGATAAAACCATCCAGGTTAATAAGCAACATTAGCAGTGTTTATTACTACAGACTAACAGCCTGGAACAGGTCGACGGACTGGAAAGATTTTGGTTTGGGCTGTCAAGCAGCCTAGATTAAGTGGAGCATTTGTGCTGCGGTGTAGTGTTGCCTGTTCACTTGCTCCATTCTCGATCCAATAGTTTCCCAAATGCAAGCAATCACAACAATGACACATTTTCACTGACAACCAGAGATAAGTCAATCTTCGACCCAGTCCTGCCTCCCCGACTTGCCCTACAGACACACCTGCATTACATTTGGGCTTCAGCAAAGCGATGATGTCAGAGAGTAAAACTATCTCCTCTCCTCCACTGTTCTTTAATCCACAGAGCCCGGGGCCGACTGGCTGCTGGTTCTGGCTCAGCGCGGAGGTATGTGATATAATGCATATAGGCTAAATTCATTATTGTCATATGTTTGACTGAGCCCCAGGTTGTGTCCCAAATGGTACCCTATTCCCATATATAATGCTCTACGTTTGACGCCCTGGCACTAGGGAATAGGGTGTCATTTGGGAGGGCCCCCAGTCAGTTACTCCGTGTAATAGTCAGACCCAGGGCCACATGCTTAGAGGCCGCAGATTAGGGAGGGAGGGAGAATATTGTCTTTGACACAGTAAGCAAGCAGATGCTTTCTGACATCCCTGTACACTCAATTAACGAGCAAATTGCCCAAGCTGTAGTGACTACCAATTGTTACTCTATTGGAGCAACTGATGTTAGTTTTTTTTTTTTTAAGGAAACCACTACAATTTTGTTGTGAATTTGTATTAACTGCAAATTTGTTGTATCTGCAATTCAAACAGTCAAGCTACAGTAATATCTTAGCAGTGATTATTTTAAAACATCTTACATGGTACAAATTGGTGTGTATTTAATTAAAGGAAATAATAATAATAATAATAACGATATAGTAATGCAAAAGAAGATAACACATTTTCACCAGATCTTGTCCTAAAGCATTATCAATACATTTTCTTGAAACCGACATACACATTTTTTTAACAATATCTAGATTAACAATTATACTTTTAATTCCTAATTTAAATGAATTCAAAGTCTCTCTCTCTCTCTCTCTCTCTCTCTCTCTCTCTCTCTCTCTCTCTCTCTCTCTCTCTCTCTTCTCTCTCTCTCTCTCTGTGTTGTTGGCAATGTTTTATGTAATCTTTAACAAGTTGCTGCAGCAACCTAACATCTGGCAAAGATAATATTTCAGGTATGCGTGGTATAACTAAGCGTCCGTAAACACACGTGGCCACTCCAAACAACAGCCGGATACCCTGGCACCGGGGAGCTAGTAGCCTAAACAGCGACCTAGCCCTCCATCAATAGCCGTGTTACAACGTTTGGCTTCTGGCTCGCCCTGCACCAAGGACCCGTTAAACTAAAGGAGGCCTGGAGGTCAAGATGATGACAGAGTATTTCATCTCAGGGGGAAAAAAAGCCAAGCCAAGCTTACATATGTTGTCACCAAATTGACTTCACATCCCTCCTCAATATAGCCTTATGATTTTAGAATATAAATTACTACGGTATCTTAATTGCACAAACACAACATTTGTTTGTGTAGTTATGTATCTCTCACTCTCTTACCTCTGTCCCGTATCTCTATCTCAGATTGTGTGCTGTAGTTCTGTGGAACATTTCATTTCTGCTGACGACACAAATATAGGCCAAGGCAGACGAGTAGGCCCAGTAGCCTACAACTTATTTTAGATTTTTATAACAAAGCAAAAATGCCCAAATATTGCAAACCCTGCATTCAAGATAGTCCTAAATGTAGAAACAAAACGAGCATTTTGCTCATCATTATTTTGATTGGATGTTTTGGACCCACCAATCGTATTTCCCCCTCTAGCACATCCCATAGCCTAAGGAGAGGTATGTTGAAACATTTGTTATGTTACCATAACAATAGCCTATCCTTTCACAGGAATAACTAACAATTACACGGAGATATATCACAAACCCTGAGTACTTGCATAATACACTACAAGCCCAGGAACAAACATATAGCCTATATTACATCCTTTCGGATTACAGTGCGTGTAATACATCAGAACAATCGGATTAGTCGCTGTAGCCTTGTGTGTGTGTAGTATTGCTTTACGTTGTAATAATACTGGGACTCATACAATTGTCACCTCGTTGAAACGGTTTGTGTTTTTACAGGGATTTCTCAAGAAAATAAACCAATGCAACTCACTACAGACTGCAACGTTTGCTAGCAGAACAAAACTGCGTGCTGATGTACCCCAATAGGCCTCATTATTGTAGCAGGGCCATAAGGCCATCACAGTACATCAAGACAAGAAACAGAACGCCTTAATTACTCTAAATAGCCGCCGTAAATGTAGTCACACTGTGTGAGGTGTTTTGTACCATCGTTTCTGTTTTATATAATTAATTCGAAATACAGAAGACAAACGTCCCCTGCAGTTTGTTTATGTTTAGGCATACCTCAGTCTTTTAAAATGACACATGATTTGAACCATAGGCCTATATACAAATGACGTCTATGTACGAACAGAAAATGCAACATGACACCTAATTTTGCAATAATAGGCCAAACTTTTATTTTACATTGCCTCCCTTATTCTAAAGCCAGGACAATATAGGCCTCTATGGCGAGCTAATAAACACGTCAGATTTAAATCAAATAGATTGGCAATTTATTAGACAAACAATGCAATGCCTTCAGAATACTTCTAACAAATGAGACAAAACATTTAATAGAATAGTTCGGTATACAAGTTCCCCTCATTTGTTATAAAATAACAATTCCTTGGACAATTTTAGGCAGCTGAATTTGGAAACTTAGTCCAGAACATCCAACTAGAATCCCTTACTTTCTAATAATAAATTACTATATGCAATTTACAATCAATAACACGTTTATAAAATGGTGGATGTTAAAACAACAATCTTTAAAAAAGATCCCGAAGTGAGAGAGAAAAAAAACTTACGTGTTTTTTGGTGATGTAACACACCCCTCTGTCTGACATACACACCAGAACAAATCTCATCTCTCTCAATATGTTTAGTCCATTCTGTGAGGAATAATGGACCAGTATGAGGAAGGTTTAAGTACAAAAGATGAAAATATATATTAAAGTTATTCGTAAAAAAAAAAACATGGTTTTGTTGTTTTTAGAACTTGCTGCAGTCATAAACGAAAGCTCCGGAAGTACGGTAGATGGATTGACCGGAGGGGAAAGCCATTTGACAGCTATTATTCCCGTTAACCGGGGAGCTATTCAAACCGATCCGTTGAGACTCGAACATCTCTCGCACCGAGTGGAAGTTCTGTTGCTGTGCCGGGTAGCTCGTGCCCAGATGTCCCAGGTCCCCGTACCAGGACGCGAGCCGGCCCTGGTGCGCGTGGTGACCACCATCCTGTCCCACGCTCAGGTTGCCATGCCCGAGCGGGGATGTGGTCGTCGTGGTGATGGAGTAATCGGGCAGTGTCTCGTCCACCGTGGTGGAGGGCGCGAGGTGGCCGCCCCGGTCTCCGGCGTACAAGCTCATGGCTTGCATGTTGCAATGGTATGTAGCGTTAGAGTTCGTGGAGATGGAGTTCTGGTTGCAGTTTGGTGAGTTGTAAGCAGACGTCTGGTTGGGGGAATAGTTGAGCGATAGAGAGGGGGTTATACCTGTCCTAGAGGATGCGATAAGAGGGGACGTGAGCTCCGTGGTGCCCTGGGGCGACCCCCGAAGTGAGGTCATGATGTTGTCCACGCTGAAGCCCTGCGCCGCCGCCTGGATGTGATGGTGATGCTCGGGGCCCTCCATTGAGAGGGACCGGGCGGAGGGCACACTGTGAGGGCTGCCGGTGGACATACTACTACTGCTGCCAGGACTCTCTGTTTTGGGCACAGGTAAGCCTGGGGACTCGGTCTGTGGAGGAGTAGAAGTCCCGTTCTCCGTCTTTATATCCTGGATGCGCACGGGCTGGGAGCCTTGCACGGGCTGCTCGTTCTCCAGGTCAGGGGCTCCTCTCCTTGACGAGTCCTTGCCTTGCCTGTCATCCTTGTCCTTCTGAACATTACTCTTCTTGAACCGTCTGCGACGCCTCAGGAAGCTGCCGTTCTCGAACATGTTATATGAGTCCGGATCCAGAGTCCAGT
This sequence comes from Oncorhynchus masou masou, assembly GCF_036934945.1. Lineage (NCBI taxonomy): Eukaryota > Metazoa > Chordata > Actinopteri > Salmoniformes > Salmonidae > Oncorhynchus > Oncorhynchus masou. Next base: position 38,614,369 of record NC_088226.1, on the reverse strand, counting down.
AGCTGCCTTTACCCGGCTTCTTATCGTCCCGGGCCACTTTGACGAAGCACTCGTTGAGGGACAGGTTGTGCCGGATGCTGTTCTGCCAGCCCTGCTTGTTATCTCGGTAGAACGGAAACCTCTCCATGATAAATTGATAAATCCCATTCAGTGTCACCTTCTTATCTGGTGAGTTCTGTATCGCCATGGTGATGAGGGCGATGTAGCTGTACGGAGGTTTGACCATGTCCTTGGGCTGGTGCTGCGGGGTGTACGGTCCGTACGCACGCGCCATGCTGGCCTGGTACTGGTCTTGGGCCGGGTGAGAGTACATACTCATGGGAGCAGACATACCGGTGTATCCTCCACCGGTCGCGGCCCGGTAGTAGCTCTGGTCACTGCTAATGTAAGGCACAACGCCAAGGGAGTTAGGACTGGAGACGGAGTAGCGCGCCTGCATTCTCTCCTCCTCGCCTTCCCGTAAAGTTTGAAAGAATGAAGAACTCTCCCAAAAGTTTCAGCCAGACGGGGATGGGTAGCTCCGGTTTCCTTCGCAGTCTCCTTTGCTTTATTTTCTGTTTGTTGCGAAGGGAGTTTGTGGAAATATGTTTAGCCTACGCCACGGCTTGCCAGGGTGACTGGAGTGAAGGCTGCGCACAGTCTACTGAGGCGAACATTGAGAAAACTACAGCTCAAGCATCCGTCACGACAGAGAAACTTGTTTTACTCTGTTCACATTTTGGCCTGTGGCTGCTCCTCCCCGAATGCGTTCCAACATCCAATCCGATGGGAGCTCGATTCGAACGTGCACGAGGAAAAGCAAAGGAGAGAACTCCCAGCTCACGTAAGATGATTTGAGGGACAACGCTATAGTATTGCTCAATTTGCCAACGGTTTGTGCAATATTGAACCAATATTGCAATATTGAACCATTAACATAGGTCTATTTAAAGTATATGGCTTAATATTCATATTATCTGTTTTACATACATATTCACATACCGTATATGTTTGTTACAATGTGTAACCTAGTGTGTAAAATGAAAGCGTGTAGGGTAAAATGTACAATTACACGAAGTCTTCAATCATTTCACCTCATTTGAAATTAATTACTTGTTTATACATTTAAAAACGTTTTCTATATATGTTTTTGTATTACCTTGCTATAAATCTATATTGAATATAAAACCAGAAAGTTTATTTTAATTTGGTTTTCTCTTTATGGATGACAGTATAATTTTACTATAATTTTTCCGTGCCAATCTCATGGATTACAAATGAAATTAATCTATAAAACATTATATAATCAATAACAGCAATGCTAATTCAACTACACAACTAACTTGAATTTATGTTATTTAAAGCACAAAATCAAATGTTGGCTAAAAGACCAGGGGTATTTTAGGCTCCCAAGTGGTGCAGCGGTCTAGGCCCTGCATCTCAGCTCTAGCTGCACCACTACAGAACCTTGTTCGATCCCGGGCTGTATCACAACCGACGTGATCGGGAGTCCCACAGGGCAGCGTACAATTGGCCCAGCGTATTCCGGGTTTGACCGGGGTATTTTTAGTAGTTTAATAGAGGTTAAATAAAATCACATGCAATCACTGCCCTGTAATCTTTTCTGATGGGCACAGCACAAAAGAATGAGAGGTGTCAGAGATTCCACATGATGTAAATGACTAACCTGGAGGAGGGATGGATGCCAATTTTATTACCTTATTACTGTCACTGCTTCAAACGCTTTTAACAGGCTTTGATGATCATTCTTAAACTCGGCCTGTATTCTTCCTATAGCCTATAATGAAGAATGCATAGGGTCTTACCACCGGCCTACCACATATTAGCCTACCGATATCAAAAGGCACACTAGATTTAATCGACAGCAACATGCTGATATGATATCAGTGCTCTCCTCTGCTGTTTGGGTCCGTGATGCTGAGTTCATCAACATAAGCCACGATCTAAATATTTCAATACAAGCACGGATTTAGTGTCAAAAGGTGTTAACAACGACATCACTGTATTAGGAATTGCTCACAGGCCATCCCTTTATTAGGAATTAGACTACCTATTGCCTATATGAGTATTACAATATTTTGTTAACAAACAATAATTGTTGTAGGCGTACGTGCATTTTGATATAACTATCTCAGCCAAATTAACTTTTATTCTAATGTAGGCCTGGGTTACTATTACTCAGTTTAGGCCATGTTTGGGGGATATTATTGCAACTGCATTTTAGACGTCTCAATATTTTTTTTATTAGTAGGCCTAATAGTATCATTAGCCAAATAAAATCAAATAAGCTATCTGTAATAGACCATCTACATAACTGTCACATCTGTGTCATTCTAGTGTTGGATCTTGATGGTGGGAAGTAGAGGCGAGATACGCCCGGTGAAATGTCTCTAAACGTCTGTGAGTGTAAGGTTTACTGTTCATTTCTAATTGTTCATTTCACTTTTGTTTACAATCCGTTTCACTTGCTTTGGCATTGTAAACATGTTTCCCATGTCAATAAAGCTATTTGAATTGAATTGAATTGAGAGAGAGAGAGAGAGAGGGAGAGAGAGAGAGGGAGAGAGAAAGAGAGAGAGAGAGAGAGAGAGAGAGAGAGAGAGAGAGAGAGAGAGAGAGAGAGAGAGAGAGAGAGAGAGAGACATCCTAGGGTTGGGGCTAACAGAGCCGGGGATGTTTACCTAATTCACTGACTTTACTTGACTTTTAATGGGACTACCCGCCTAGTTAATAAACACACTGCCATAGTGTTCCCGAGAAAAATACCGTGATAATAGGTCTAATATTATAACTGTTGATTAAAATAAATGACTTGCTGAAATATAGAAACTTGGTAAATTAATGTTAATTTCTTAATTAATTAATATTTGGTTCGATTTGTCATAAATAATAGGCCTCGGCAAGAAATAGGTAGCCTTACAGTACATTATTGTTTCCTATAACATACAAAGCTAGGGTCAAATTACGTCTGAGCAGCAACATAATCATTCAAATAAATGAATAGCTCTGTATTCATTTAGAATAACAATTATATTCGAAGGTTAACATGTTGTTATTAATAGCAATGTTTGGGGGGCTATGCATTATTTGCATGGCCTTTATTTGAATTAGTTTAGTATTCAAAAACTGCATGGCGCATTTAATATTAGATTCAATAAAAATACAGTTATGGCTGCAAAACATTGTATTTTCTGTGTAGAATCAAGTTGACTTATTTTTAATTCACTTAAACAATTTGACAAGATATTTTCAATAATTTCCTTTACTTACAATTCAGACGATTGTGTATTGGTGTAAATTGTAATATTTCGATGGCATCGACAGTATTTTCTCCGTTATATTAGTTTGGGGATCCACATATCAGAAATAGAATGTGGCCGAGAAAGCATACACCACATCCATATTTTTATGTAAAAGTAAGCTAATGTGCTAAATGTGTTACTGTTTTATGATAAGAAAGATTTAAATTCAGATTAGCCACTGGCGTAGAACTGATCGTTTTTCAAATCTTGAAGTCTATGGACAGCTTTTTGGAACTTAAAAATCAATGGAACTTTCCACTCACTGACTGCTCTGGTCTCGGCATTATAATTGTAGTGATATATCACATTTTACGAGCCTGTTCCCTTCTCACATTTTAGGACTAAACGGGGGAGGTGTTCCCAGAACGAAACAGTAAAAGCTCAAATAAATAGACGTGGTATGCTGGTCTAGAATAGCCAAAGAGGGCAAACAGTGTAAGAGAGAAATATGAAGAAAAAAATACCAACGCGACGCAGTCTAGGCTTTTGACCTCGTCGGGATTCTTTCATAAATGCTGAGGGAGTCATAAGACCATAGACATAGCAATACGACTTGGAGGAAACTGTTCAACACAAGCCGCTAGCTCAGCCACCTGCTACAGGGACCAGTGGTTCGTGGGTATGCAGCGCCCCCTACAGACATTGAATGCCATTGGCTTGCATGTCAGTGATGGTCGATCAAGGGCGGCGGTGCTATCGTTTACATAGTTAACATTACGTTTTCGATGTGAACTTAATATTACATGTATAGGTTATGCCATTTCTCTTATTTGAGATAAACAAGATTTAGCTACTGTCGTGTCTAGGCTTAACACATGTACGCTACCCTTCTATAAAATTCGAATCCTGAAGAGGGTGAACGGTTTGACAAAAGGAGACGGGTTTTCATAATAAAAAAGTTATGGATGATGACAGGCGCGAAAATCTGATATCAACTTTGGAGGGGACAATTACATGAAATTTTCTCAAGAGCAATTCCTGAGGGGGACACCAAAAGTACTGCTGTAAAACAGCCTACGTTGTAATATGTTAAATGTATATTGAGGAACCATAATCATAGGTACAGTAGTTAACTGAAGGGTTGTTCCAACTTGTTCAAATGTTTAAATCATTATAATACTACTACTAATAATAGTTATAACACTGTTCCTTATCAGCCCAGTATGTACCTGGTTAAATAAAGGTGAAGTCAAATAAAATAAAGTTCCCTGGCGACAATTTAGCTTTTGCAACAAGACCATTAAATATATTATAGACAATGGTAGAAGAGGGTGTAGTTCTGTTCAGTTTATCGCTAACATTATCACAGGGACTTTGAAGTACTACAGCTGCATGCTGATCTTGGAATAAAATGACGATAGCAAAGATCCCATCTTTGACTACGCCACATAAATGGAATAGGTACTAGCTATCTTGATAGTCAATGTTTGCTTTAGTTTGCGCGCTACCTCTGCAAATTCAGCTAGTGTGTGAACCCTGCCAACATAAAAAAAACATTGATATGGCGCGATTGACTGGATTAACCTCACGACAATTACGTGCATTGAGAGCCTTTCGGACAGTAGATAAGAACCCTCTATTACCTTGACAGCTGAAGAACTGGCAGTGGATCAAACCATTGTGAGGCAAAGGGCGGGCGGGGTCGCATTCTTTTGAAATTTAAAAACGCGCGTGTCTATAATCAGCACAAGTGCTTTCATTGCGTATGATTAATATTATTGAAATTACATAGTTATGTTTTAAGTGATATATTTGGGGGGGACAAATCATATTTTTCCCAGGATGGGGGGGTCGTCCCCTCTCGTCCGCCCTGGGATTTCCGCCTATGGATGATGATGACAGATTTACGGGGTAAAAGGAACGAGGATTGTCAGAAGCTTGATGCTTTTCTACTCTCAGATTTCAATGGTAAGGAAAAGAAAGCATAAAAAACAACGATTCGAGGCTAAATTCATCAGCCGTGTCGGGATTCGACACAGGGTCGAGTATGTTCGATCTTGGTAGAAAATGCCTCCCGAATTTGCTACACTTGTTAATTCCTGGTGGCACATCCTCCAGGAACTAACACATCCTTGACTAATTGCTATAGTGGGTAGAGGCGCAGCTACCCGCTAGCACATCCTCGAAAAAATCACTTTCTTGACATATAAACATATTGCATGTAACTGTTTGTAACATGAAATATGTTTAGTGGACTTCACAGGACAGATGTTGCTATTCGGTTTTGTGATGAAACAAAGGTGTGGTGGAATTTATTCTGCCACTGTGTTTTCTTGTCTCGGCCTTAGGTCTATACGTCACAGAGCAAACAACGCAATCATCACAACACATAGGTTGTACTATGAAGTTTTTCTAATGGCTTGGCTTCCCGGGTGATTTTACCCAAGCACCACTACTACTACATTCACCTCGGTCACACAACTACATGAAGCCCCCCTCTTCAAGAGAGACCCAGTTAAGTACAGTATCTCATAAGGTCTGGATGACTGGCCTACTGCAACCTGTGAGTCGTCACTGCCCCCATGTGTTTTAATTCTCGTATTGCATTCTATAAAAACTTCACAGGTCACCCTGTAAAACTCTCTCAGCACTTTGGCACCCTGTAATGTTACACATGCACGCGCACGCACGCACACACACACACACACACACACACACACACACACACACACACACACACACACACACACACACACACACACACACACACACACACACACAAACACAAAGTGTCCAGTCTCCACCCACCCAAGAGTGCTCTGGAGCACAGCCTCCCGCAATGCGTTTGGGACCACCACTTGCCACCTCTACTCTCCCGTAGCTGACTCCTTCCATGCCCGCAACAGAGGTCCGGCCCATCACAACAACAGGCTCCATCCACTTGCCCTTGTCTTCTTCTGGGGGATGTGGAGTCTTGCTCCCCTGTCCATGTTGGTGGGCTCCTTCGGAAGATGGTGGTGGTTGGGAAATAGAGCCAGGGGTCCGCACTGCCCCATCTATGCGGACCCCGAGCCGTTTCCCTGAGATCTGGGGGATATGGGGCAATTCCGGCGCAGATGGCCTGGCTGGCCACACCCCGAGCAGACCCTGGGCCAGGGCGTGTGTTTCGTGCCACCTGTAACGACACAGCAAGAATGAGTTCAGCCATGTCAGTCACCCAGGCAGGCTTTTCTGACTCTGGGCTGCTCTGACCCCCAGCCTGCACAGTGGGTTTGTCTCCCTGCACCCCGACAGAAGCCCTAGCTGAAACCCCAGCCCACACAAGCTCCCTCTCCGAAGCCATCTCCAAGGCTATCTGCAATGACTCAGGATGAGCCAGCTGGGTCTTATGCACAGCTCTGTAGGAGAGAGCACCTGTATGAACTGGTCCCGTGCTAGCTCACTCTGCACGGAGGGGGGCATGTGAGCATATGCCCGCCGAGAGAGGCTCTCAATGTCATTAGCTAACACCCGTAGTGGCTCTCCAGGCTTCCTGCGTATATTACTCAGTTCAGAGCGCAGCAGCCAGGACTGTACACACTGTCCAAGCGCTTCCTCAGTGCTTCCACTAAATCCCCATAATCACGTCTAATCAATATCAAACAGGACAGAGCATCATCCGTGAGGCATAAAGCCAACTGCAGTGCCCTTTCTTCATCCGACCACCCCCTAAAATGTGCTAACAGTTCAAACTGAGCATGAAAAGCTTCCCAATCCGCCTTACTGGAGTACTTTGGGGTCTTAACAGATACAACGCAATCGGGAACTGGGTGCCACCATGTTTGTTTACATTCTGAGCCCCAGATTCCTTGTATCGTAGCGTTGAAGTCACCCCTTCGGTAAGCCCAACAGAATCCGTGCGAAGCACAGTTGACGAAGCACCCATGCCCGCTTCAGCTTTCATCATTCTAGCGGTCTCCCTCAAGCCGCCTCAGCGCTCCGATGCCCTGGCAATCTCCACAGCCAGATCCTCCGACGTCCATGCACATGCACCTCCATCATCGTCCCCTACCCCCACCTTCACTTTCGGACTTCCTCTAAGCATTTTAAACCCTCGTTCTCACGTACGTTAGCTAGCCCCAATTGTCAGCTAACTAGTTGGCTAACTTTTATCTTCGTTTTTACTTCTGACACCAATGTAATGACCGAGATAGATCATAAAGGAACAATTGTACAAACAGAGGTTTGAGTTTATGAATTTACGGTTATCTTGACAATTATCTTGTGAAGACAAGACGTAAGAGAGAGAACAATGGCTAAACATGGTCTTACCTTGCAATGCTCCACCCTCCCCCCCAAGCCTCTCCACCAACCACCAGGATGCCGGCATCAAAACATTTCAGGCATTCCCGTGATTGGCAGAAATCAGGTTGAGTGGCATGCTGGACCCCATGGACACTGGGTACTGGTAAGTACAACACAACCAACTAATAGAATAACACATAACACACATTAGTCGCTACAGTACCATAGCTAAGAGCTGTTCTTATGCACGATGCAAAGCGTAGTGCCTGGATACAGCCCTTAGCCGTGGTATATTGGCTATGTACCACAAACCCAGAGGTGCCTTATTGTTATTATAAACTAGTTACCAATGTAAATAGAGCAGTAAAAAGAAATGCCCTGTCCTATTTGTGGTATTTATTTTTTTACTGCTCTAATTACGTTGGTAACCAGTGTTTAATAACAATAAGGCTTATATGGGGTTTATGATATGGGGGTTTGTGATATATGGTCAATATACCACTGCTAAGGGCTGTATCCAGGCTTTGAGCTGATATACGCTGCCATGTTCATCCTTGGGACTATAAGGTTCTATCTGACATTTTGGTAAAAAATAAGTTATTTACATAGTTACTCTTTAGGTGGTCCTTTACGTGTCAACCTTAATGGATTATAGTTTTGAGATCTAAGGGTGGGGGGAACCAGTGTATTCTTCAAGCATGTCAGGGAACTCCTGTCTTATACTGGAGAGTATATACAGTGTGGAGAACAAGTATTTGATACACTGCCAATTTTGCAGGTTTTCCTACTTACAAAGCACGTAGAGGTCTGTAATGTTTATCATAGGTACACTTCAACTGTGAGAGACGGAATCTAAAGTAAAAATCCAGAAAATCACATTGTAGGATTTTTAATGAATTTATTTGCAAATTATGGAGGAAAATAAGTTTTTGGTCACCTACAAACAAGCAAGATTTCTGGCTCTCACAGACCTGTAACTTCTTCTTTAAGAGGCTCCTCTGTCCTCCACATTAATGGCACCTGTTTGAACTTGTTATCAGTATAAAATACACCTGTCCACAACCTCAAACAGTCACACTCCAAACTCTACTATGGCCAAGACCAAAGAGCTGTCAAAGGACACCAGAAACAGAATTGTAGACCTGCACCAGGCTGGGAAGACTGAATCTGCAATAGGTAAGCAGCTTGGTTTGAAGAAATCAACTGTGGGAGCAATTATTAGGAAATGGAAGACATACAAGACCACTGATAATCTCCTTCGATCTGGGGCTCCACGCAAGATCTCACCCCGTGGGGTCAAAATGATCACAAGAACGTTGAGCAAAAATCCCACAACCACACGGGGGGACCTAGTGAATGACCTGCAGAGAGCTGGGACCAAAGTAACAAAGCCTACCATCAGTAACACACTACACCGCCAGGGACTCAAATCCTGCAGTGCCAGATGTGTCCCCCTGCTTCAGCCAGTACATGTCCAGGCCCATCTGAAGTTTGCTCGAGAGCATTTGGATGATCCAGAAGAAGATTGGGAGAATGTCATATGGTCAGATGATACCAAAATAGAACTTTTTGGTAAAACCTCAACTCGTCGTGTTTGGAGGACAAAGAATGTTGAGTTGCATCCAAAGAACACCATACCTACTGTGAAGCATGGGGGTGGAAACATCATGCTTTGGGGCTGTTTTTCTGCAAAGGGACCAGGACGACTGATCCGTGTAAAGGAAAAAATGAATGGGGCTGTGTATCGTGAGATTTTGAGTGAAAACCTCCTTCCATCAGCAAGGGCATTGAAGATGAAACGTGGCTGGGTCTTTCAGCATGACAATGATCCCAAACACACCGCCCGGGCAATGAAGGAGTGGCTTTGTAAGAAGCATTTCAAGGTCCAGGAGTGGCCTAGCCAGTCTCCAGATCTCAACCCCATAGAAAATCTTTGGAGGGAGTTGAAAGTCCGTGTTGCCCAGCAACAGCCCCAAAACATCACTGCTCTAGAGGAGATCTGCATGGAGGAATGGGCCAAAATACCAGCAACAGTGTGTGAAAACCTTGTGAAGACTTACAGAAAACGTTTGACCTCTGTCATTGCCTACAAAGGGTATATAACAAAGTATTGAGATAAACTTTTGTTATTGACCAAATACTTATTTTCCACCATAATTTGCAAATAAATTCATAAAAAATCCTACAATGTGATTTTCTGGATTTTTTTTCTCATTTTGTCTGTCATAGTTGAAGTGTACCTATGATGAAAATTACAGGCCTCTCTCATCTCTCATTTTAAGTGGGAGAACTTGCACAATTGGTGACTGACTAAATATTTTTTTGCCCCACTGTATATTGGTCAGTAGCCTACAGAGCGGTGTGCAAGAATTAAGGCTACTGCCTACATGAAAGGCTCACTCTATGATTGAACTCGACATCTTTCTTCTCAAATCCGCAGGACATAAAACAATATAGAGGTAAGATGGATATCGGTTTGGAGTTATGACATGTATAATTCTTAAATTTTAGTATACACTTTTCATATTAATTTGAAATTGCTTTTCTTTTTTGAAGAGTTCTCACAAAAACAAGCTTTTCTCTGTGTAATGTCAATGGCTCACTGAGCATATACCAAGCATTTTTTTCAAAGCCTTTTACATATAATTAAGCCCTGTCATGCAAATTTTGCTTTGTGCAAGACTAGGAAACATTTTTGAAGACAAGGACCACAATGCAAAGTTCTCAAATGTGGTTACGAAAAAAACCTGCACCGCTGTTATGGGATTTTATGAATAATGACTAAATTATGTATACATTTAATGCAGGATTATAACTAACATAATTCTATGTTGTTTGATGAAGAATGTTTGTACATAGGCAAAGAGGAAGTGTTAATAGACAACTTGTGACCAAAGTCAAACTAACAACAGGAAAGATGTTTGGTCCCCAACCAGGGAGAGGAGAAACCGTTGATGAGAAGTACAGTATATAAACCAATGTACATGAAATGATTGGCAGAGCTCTCAAGAATAAACATCGCTGACTATTTTTGACTGGTCGCCGTCTGTTTCATTTCCCCCAGAAACTTACAAACTCTGGGTACAGACTGAGTATTTTAATCGAATTGGTTAATGAACAAATAAGAACCAAATTCATCTAACAATTGGTCCTTCGAGCCGGATCTCAATACCTGCCTCTGTCGTCCCAAGGAACTGCTGAAAACCGTGCAGACGGGATACTTAAGACGGGATACTAAATGGGTATTGTTCGATAGGACAGTCGTCTTGTACAAATAATAACTAACAGGATAACTTAACCTATTCAACACATGGATAGTGTCCAAAAGGGAGGAGAGGGAAGCCTAATATAGCGGAGTGAGATACGAGATATTGGTATACTTTAAAAGTCCTATGTACGGGTGAGACCTAATATCTGATCGAAAGTCAACTCTATAGATAAAGTTTCCAGAAAGGAGAAACACACATCAAACGTCACATACACATAGTGTGTAAATATACCATAGAACAGAACTATAGATACACATTGGTTAAAGAGACAATTAGATTGTGAGCATTAAAGACACACACACATAGTCAGGCAGAAGAGCAACAATAGTAACCAGGTAACAGTAAACAGCACACACATAGATCATAGAAATATATACACATATATAGTGATAAATACCGTAGCGACTAGTGACTGCAAGGATTTATCAAACATGTAGTAGTAAATCGGTCCCGGAATTCATGGGAGATGAGCGCTATATGGAGCAAAAGATAAAAGAAACATTGATTTTGGTCCAAAATGGAGAAAGAAGTATGAATTTGATGTGCGTCTGGATGTAGAAAAGCTAGAATTGCTTATAAACAGATACATAAGAGAAATGGAGATGAGACAGAAAAAGGTCAGACAGGTAGTAGGAAAGGATTGGGTGGCTGTAAAAGGAGACTGGACCCCAGGACAGAGGGCAGCGGTTGTTTTCCAGTGGTCTGTAGATAGAGAGCAGAGAGAGAGAGAGAGAGCAGACAGACAGGAGTCAAATATTTGATTGCTACTCTGGGGGAAATTGCAGGAAAGAGCAAGAAAGATTTTTAAAAGATAGTAGATAGACCCCGAGGACAGAAAGTGCTACAAAGGCGATAAAACAGGACACATGGCAGAGGATTGTATGGTCCCACCAAGGAACAGTCGACAGAGACAGAAAAGGGAAAGTAGGCGAAGGAGAGAGAGAGAAGTGGTAGCAGCAGGAAGGCAAGTGTAGAGAGAGAGAGACAGAGACAATGAGAGAGAGAGAGCAGAGAGTGAGTGAGTTACATGGAATTGTTGAAGTTTTTATTTTTAATTAAATACATTAATTATTTTGATAAAGGAATGTTGTTTAATATAGCAAGAAACACTTATTTGAAGGGATGGTATGACTTATGACCTCTATCATAACTTTCCTCTGTGGTCTGATCAGCCTCATTGGAAAGCCATTTGGATAGATAATGTAAGGTCATTGGTAATACTGAGTTTAAGGTAATTTAATACGACTGTGAAAGGCTGTGAAATTGATATTATAGTGTCATTATATTTTCTATGTTGAATATTGTGTGAAAATTAGCTAGGATAAGTTTTAAATATGGTAGACTCATGTTAAGTATTTAGGACATATTTTGAGTGTCACGCCTTGGTCTTAGTATTTTGTGTTTTAGTTAATTAGTTGGTCAGGCCAGGGTGTGACATGGGTTTATGTTTGTTGTATTCTTAGTGGGGTTTTTTAGTTATTGGGATTGTGGCTGATTAGGGGTGTGTGTTGCATAGGTTTGGCTGCCTGAGGCGGTTCTCAATCAGAGTCAGGTGATTCTCGTTGTCTCTGATTGGGAACCGTATTTAGGTAGCCTGGGTTTCACTTTGTATTTCGTGGGTGATTGTTCCTGTCTCTGTGTTAGTGTTCACCAGACAGGCTGTATAGGTTTTTTCACGTTCCGTTTGTTGTTTTTGTTATTTCATGTATCGTCATTTGACCACAACTCCATTTTGCTGATACCTGCCTACAGACAAAAGCTAAAAAAAAGAAGCTCCCACGCTGAGGTCTGTCCAACGCTGGTCCGACCAAGCTGACTCCACACTCCAAGACTGCTTCCATCACGTGGACTGGGACATGTTTCGTATTGCGTCAAATAACAACATTGACGAATACGCTGATTCGGTGTGCGAGTTCATTAGAACGTGCGTTGAAGATGTCGTTCCCATAGCAACGATTAAAACATTCCCTAACCAGAAACCTTGGAATGATGGCAGCATTCGTGTGAAACTGAAAGCGCGAACCACTGCTTTCAATCAGGGCAAGGTGTCTGGTAACATGACTGAATACAAACAATGCAGCTATTCCCTCCGTAAGGCTATCAAACAAGCTAAGCGTCAGTACAGAGACAAAGTAGAATCCCAATTCAATGGCTCAGACACAAGAGGCATGTGGCAGGGTCTACAGTCAATCACGGACTACAGGAAGAAATCCAGCCCAGTCACGGACCAGGATGTCAGGCAGACTAAATAACTTTTCTGCCCGCTTTGAGGACAATACAGTGCCACTGACACTGCCTGCAACGGAAAAATGCGGTCTCTCCTTCACTGCAGCCGAGGTGAGTAAAAAATTTAAACGTGTTAACCCTCGCAAGGCTGCAGGCCCAGACGGCATCCCCAGCCGCGCCCTCAGAGCATGCGCAGACCAGCTGGCTGGTGTGTTTACGGACATATTCAATCAATCCCTATACCAGTCTGCTGTTCCCACATGCTTCAAGAGGGCCACCATCGTTCCTGTTCCCAAGAAAGCTAAGGTAACTGAGCTAAACGACTACCGCCCCGTAGCACTCACTTCCGTCATCATGAAGTGCTTTGAGAGACTAGTCAAGGACCATATCACCTCCACCCTACCTGACTCCCTAGACCCACTCCAATTTGCTTACCGCTCAAATAGGTCCACAGACGATGCAATCTCAACCACACTGCACACTGCCCTAACCCATCTGGACAAGAGGAATACCTATGTGAGAATGCTGTTCATCGACTACAGCTCGGCATTCAACACCATAGTACCCTCCAAGCTCGTCATCAAGCTCGAGACCCTGGGTCTCGACCCCGCCCTGTGCAACTGGGTACTGGACTTCCTGACGGGCCGCCCCCAGGTAGTGAGGGTAGGTAACAACATCTCCTCCCCGCTGATCCTCAACACTGGGGCCCCACAAGGGTGCGTTCTGAGCCCTCTCCTGTACTCCCTGTTCACCCACGACTGCGTGGCCACGCACGCCTCCAACTCAATCATCAAGTTTGCGGACGACACAACAGTGGTAGGCTTGATTAACAACAACGACGAGACGGCCTACAGGGAGGAGGTGAGGGCCCTCGGAGTGTGGTGTCAGGAAAATAACCTCACACTCAACGTCAACAAAACTAAGGAGATGATTGTGGACTTCAGGAAACAGCAGAGGGAACACCCCCTATCCACATCGATGGAACAGTAGTGGAGAGAGTAGCAAGTTTTAAGTTCCTCGGCATACACATCACAGACAAACTGAATTGGTCCACTCACACAGACAGCATCGTGAAGAAGGCGCAGCAGCGCCTCTTCAACCTCAGGAGGCTGAAGAAATTCGGCTTGTCACCAAAAGCACTCACAAACTTCTACAGAGGCACAATCGAGAGCATCCTGGCGGGCTGTATCACTGCCTGGTACGGCAACTGCTCCGCCCTCAACCGTAAGGCTCTCCAGAGGGTAGTGAGGTCTGCACAACGCATCATCGGGGGCAAACTACCTGCCCTCCAGGACACCTACACCACCCGATGTTACAGGAAGGCCATAAAGATCATCAAGGACATCTACCACCCGAGCCACTGCCTGTTCACCCCGCTATCATCCAGAAGGCGAGGTCAGTACAGGTGCATCAAAGCTGGGACCGAGAGACTGAAAAACAGCTTCTATCTCAAGGCCATCAGACTGTTAAACAGCCACCACTAACATTGAGTGGCTGCTGCCTACACACTGACACTGACTCAACTCCAGCCACTTTAATAATGGGAATTGATGGGAAATGTTGTAAATATATCACTAGCCACTTTAAACAATGCTACCTTATATAATGTTACTTACCCTACATTATTCATCTCATATGCATACCTATATACTGTACTCTATATCATCGACTGCATCCTTATGTAATACATGTATCACTAGCCACTTTAACTATGCCACTTTGTTTACATACTCATCTCACATGTATATACTGTACTCGATACCATCTACTGTATCTTGCCTATGCTGCTCTGTACCATCACTCACTCATATATCCTTATGTACATATTCTTTATCCCCTTACACTGTGTATAAGACAGTAGATTAGGAATTGTTAGTTAGATTACTTGTTGGTTATTACTGCATTGTCGGAACTAGAAGCACGAGCATTTCGCTACACTCGCATTAACATCTGCTAACCATGTGTATGTGACAAATACAATTTGATTTGATTTGATTTGATTTTGATTTAAAAACATGAGTAACCAACACGCTGCATTTCGGTCCGACTCTCTTTCGACAAACGAAGAACGCCGTTACATTGAGCCAACAGGGCAGTGAAAAAGATGAAGATATAAAAATAGTGATTTTATAAGCGTTAAAATGAATTTTGTATAGAAATATGTTGCAGTTCTTAGGGATGGTAAATTACTGTAGATAATGGATCCCACACTGTGCAACATATATTAAATTATTGATGAGACTGATTTAAGATTAACCCATGTGTTTGTTAGACAAAATACAGTAGACTCCCGAAGGAGAGATTTCATTAGTACAGAAATCATATGCTATGTTTAGCATTCATTTTGGCTATATTTAATTATTAGAAGATTTGTATTTAAATAGTAGAAAGTTGACAGGCATATATGGCATCTGAGGTGATCCAGGATCTTTGAGAGTATCGAAATAATTAAGTTTAGCTATGTAATAATCTTAGAGATTACTACTATAGACATGTTGATTTTTCCAAGGTCCATGAATGGAAACATGGAGACAGTGAGACAGTTAATCAATATTTGGAAACAGAAACGCAATCTGGTATTGAACATAATGGAAAAGAAAATTAAATTTGATCTTCTTTGTGTAAGCTACATTTTGATATATGTAGACGTTATATTGGTGACAAATCCCTCACAGGAGGGCTGTAAAGCTGATACCCTAGCTCTGTTCCTCTTTTTCGCAGACCAAGGTCACAAAGTGAATAGGAGGAAGTCACAGCTCAGGCAGTTGAGGACTCGGCATCTGTTGTGCTTTATCATGATTTGACTTTAAAAGTTCCACATGCCGTATCCATTCTGTTGTTAGAACATACAATGACATCTGTCTTGTATGTTAATCCTTTTCAACATGCCTAATTTGACAATGGAGCGTTGTACTACTCTGAACCCCTCCACATTAGTTCCTCTTGCAACAGATGGCAGCCCACATGATTGTGTAACAGAAACCAAGAAAGTTGTCTTACTACGACCTGATTTGACTGATCTAGCTTTATCTGATGGGGAACTGACTATGTTTGTAGATGGGTCGTAGAGAAAGAACCCAGAGGGCTCAAATGCAACTGGTTATGCATTAGTGACTCTTACTGAGGTGTTGGAAGCTGAAGCATTACAAAAAATTACTCTGTTCAGCAAGTTGAAATTGTTGCCCTTACCAGAGCTTGTGAATTGAGGAAGGGTAAATGTATTACGATATATACTGACAGTGCTTATGCATTTAACACCATCCATGTATTTGCACCTCAGTGGAAAAACAGGGGTATGGTCACCACGGCGGGTAAACCAATTACCCATGTGAAGCTAATTTTGAATTAACTAAAGGCAGTTTTATTACCAAAGACAGTAGCAAATTGTAAATGTGAAGCACATACGACTTGGTAATAGAAGGGCAGATTAGGAAGCTAAGCCAGCAGCTGGAAAGTAACACCCACACACAGACTCTCACTTGAAAGAGGAAGATAGTATTGACACAGAATTACTGAAGGAAAGTCAGCTTAGAGCTCCGATTAAGGAAGTTGCTAGATGGGTTAAGATGGGAGCCGCTGATAAAGGAGGAATTTGGCACAAAGGGTACCTACCTATTTTACCTCTAACATGCTCTAACAAATTAGTTTTGACAGTATGTTCGGAAAATTGAAGAATTGCATGATTACTGTGTTGTGGGCAACTTTCAGCTGAATGAGTGTTTTGGTTCCGTGTGAAAGCTGTTTGATTCCGTGAGTGAAAGGTCTAATTTCCAGGACTCTGGAGAAATCGATGAGACCACAGATGGTGAGATACGGACCGATCCCAAGCTCTGACCAGTGGTATGATGAATACATGCCCCTAGACCTAGCAGATGGATCCGGCTCCTTCACATACGAGGAGCCTATGTTGGATGAGACCATTTTTAATGTTTAGGTTCTTTTTTGTTTTGATGTGTAGACTGTTTCTTTGATGAAGATTATAATGAAAATTCTGATAAGAAGAGTTATGATTCTGATGTAGGCCTAGAACAGTCCTTGTAAATACATATATTGGTTTTGGTGTGGTTGATTTGTGGTTGATTTTGGACATGATGGATATTTTAATTGAATTGGTTAATGAACACATAAGAACTAAATTCATCTAACAACCGCTGTCAATAGAACTCAATGCTTATTATCGGATGTATTAGGTTATGAAATCCAACTTTTTTGATATATTGCTAATGATATGTTGGAGACTGACCACACTGAATGATTCAGGAAATTAATAATCATATTTATCTCGGGGCAGAGTGGGTGGACACCCTTCATTTGGGCTTTGGTCTAACATGAATTGCTATTTGGGCCATGGAGTGGGAGCTTTTTGATGAGTTGGTTCTGGGGGTGTTGGAACCGAATCTCATGGTTGTCTAACTCTGCAGTAGGCTTATATAATTTCAGCTTTTGAATGGCACATGATTCTGTCAGATGGTTTTATGTGCTTTAGAATGACACTTCCGGTTTTGGTGGGAGGTGATTTATTCACAGGATACAAATTATGTATAGAAAACACTCCAGTCTGGTTTTAGACCCCATCATACACTACCGGTCAAAAGGTTTAGAGCACCTATGTCACGCCCTGGCCTTAGTTATCTTTGTTTTCTTTATTATTTTGGATAGGTCAGGGTGTGACATGGGGGATTTATGCGTTTGTCTGGTCTAGGGGTTTTGTATGTTTATGGGGTGTGTCCTTTCTATGTGTTTATGTAAGTCTATGGTTGCCTAGATTGGTTCTCAATTAGAGGCAGGTGCTTATCGTTATCTCTGATTGGGAACCATATTTAGGCAGCCATGTTCTTTGGGTATTTTGTGGGTGATTGTCTTCTGTCTTTGTGTCATTGCACCAGATAGGACTGTTTCAGTTTTCACTTTTGTTGTTTTGTATTTTGTAGTGTTCTCGTTTATCATCGATATTAAAGATGTTGAACACTAACCACGCTGCACTTTGATCCTCCTCTCCTTCAGCGGGAGAAAACCATTACAACCTACTCATTCAAGGGTTTTTCTTTAATTGTACTATTTGTACTACTAAAGGACTCCAATAATAAGAAGAGACTTGCTTGTGCCAAGAAACACGAGCATTAGACTTGGGGAAATTTGTCCATTGGTCTGGAGGTTTTTGCTTCCAACCACTGTGTCTTTGTGAGATGCTGTGTGGTTAAACGGATGATCTCCGCATGTGTATTTCCCACCGTAAAGCATGGAGGAGGAGGTGTTATGGTGTGAGGGTGCTTTCTGGTGACATTGTCTGTGATTTATTTAGAATTCAAGGCACACTTAACCAGCATGGCTACCACAGCATTCTGCAGCGATACGCCATCCCATCTGGTTTGGGCTTAGTGGGACTATCAATTATTTGTCAACAGGACAATGACCCAACACAGCTCCAGGCTGTGGTAAGGGCTATTTTACAAAGGAGAGTGATGGACTGCTGCATCAGGTTACCTGGGTCTCCACAATCTCCCGATGTCAACCAAATTGAGATGGTTTGGGATGAGTCGGACCACAGAGTGAAGCAAAAGCAGCCAACAAGTGCTCAGCATATGTGGGAACTCCATCAAGACTGTTGGACAGGCACTCCAGGTGAAGCTGGTTGAGAGAATGCCAAGCGTGTGCAAAGCTGTCATCATGGCAAAGGGTGGCTATTTGAAGAATCACAAACATAAAATATATTTTGATTTGTTTAACACTCTGAGAATTCAATGGTAAATTTAGGTGCTCTGTTTTAGGACCACTATTGTTTTCACTATAGATGCTACCTCTTGGTGATAAAATTCAGAAACACAATGTCAACTTTCACTGCTATGCGGATGACACACAGCTGTACATTCTGATTAAACATTGTGAAGGCCAAAGATTGGCTACCCTGGATCCCTGTGTTTCAGATATAAGGAAGTGGATTGCAGCAAATGTTTAACTAGTTCTAGGTCCCAATAAACAAAGAGATCTAGTTTTTGATCTGACAATTACTCTGAATGGTGGTACAGTCATCTAAAATAAAACTGTGAATAACCTCAGCATTATTCTTGGCCCTGATCTCTCTTTTTCCAAATATTTAAACAGCAGCTTTTTTCCATCTTTGTAACATGGCAAAAATCAGAAGTTTTTGTCTAAAAATGAAGCAGAAAAACTAATCAATACTTTTGTCACTTTAAAATCAAATCTAATTTTATTTGTCACACGTGCCAGAATACAACAGTGAAATGCTTTACTTACAAGCCCTTAGACCAACAATTCAGTTTTAAGAAAAAATAAATAAATTAATACAAGAAATAACAGTGATAAATCATTAAAGAGCAGCAGTGAAATAACAATAGTGAGGCTTCATACACAGGGTACCGCTACAGAGTCAACATGCGGGGTTCAGGAGTCTTAAGACTTGGGAATAGAAGCTGTTTAGAAGCCTCTTGGACCTAGACATGCCGCTTGCTTTGCGGAAGCAGAGAGAACAATCTATTACCAGGGGGGCTGGATTTGACCATTTTTAGGGCCTTCCTCTGACACACCTGGTATAGAGGTCCTGCATGGCAATAAGCTTGGCCCCAGTGATGTACTGGGCCGTACACACTACTCTCTGTAGTGCCTTGCGGTCGGAGGCCGAGTAGTTTCCAGACCAGGCAGTGATGCAACCAGTCAGGATGCTCTCGATGGTGCAGCTGTAGAACCTTTTGGATCTGAGGACCCATGCCAAATCTTTTCAGTCTCCTAAGGGGGAATAGGTTTTGTCGTGCCCTCTTCACGACTGTCTTGTTGTGCTTGGACCATGTTAGTTTGCTGGTGATGTGGACACCAAGGAACTTGAAGCTTTCAACCTTCTCCACCACAACCCCGTCGGGCCTCCTTTTCCTGGAGTCCACAATCATCTCCCAGCGGTGTAAAGTACCTAATAAAAATACTTTTAAGTACTACTTAAGTCCTTTTTGGGGGCATCTGTACTTTACTATTGATATTTTTGACAACTTTTAATTTTACTCCATTACATTCCTAAAGACAATAATGTACTTTTCAATCCTTACATTTTCCCTGACACACAAAAGAACTCGTTACATTTAGAGTGCTCAAGCAGGACAGAATTATGGCACTCATCAACATAATGCTTTGTCATCCCTACTGCCTCTGATCTGGCGGACTCACGAAACACAACTGCAATGTGTGTAAATTATGTCTGAGTGTTTGAGTGTGCCCCTTTCTGTCCATAATTAAAAGTAATATGATAATAATGCTGTCTGATTTGCTTAATATAAGGAATTTGATGTATAGCTTACTTTTACTACGGTATATACTTTTACTCAAGTATGTCAATTTAGTACTTTTTAAGTACATTTAAAACCAGATACTTTCAGGATTACACTCAAGTAGTATTTTACTGGGTAACTTTCACTTTTACTTGAGTAATTGTCTGTTAAGGTATCTTTACTGTTACTCAAGTATGACAATGGAGTACTTTTTCCACCACTGTCATCTCCTTTATCTTGATCACGTTGATGGAGATGTTGTTGTCCTGGCACCACACAGCTAGGTCGCCTACCTCCTCCCTATAGGCTGTCCGGTGATCAGGCCTACCACTGTTGTGTCATCCTAATGATAATTAGACTACTGCTCTACTCTCCGGCTACCCGGATAAAGCACTAAATAAACTTCAGCTAGTGCTAAATACAGCTGCTAGCCCAATTACTAGAACCCCAAAGCTCATTCATATTACTCCACTGTTAGCCTCCCTACACTGGCTTCCTGTTAAGGGTTGATTTTGCCTGGCCAGGTCCCCTCTCTCCTGGGATTCTCTGCTTCTGACCCTTTTACTGGGGATCAGTCACTGGCTTGCTCGTGCTCTCCCATGCCGTCCCAAGGAGGGGTGCATCATGTCTTGACAGGCTTTTTTTTCCCGATATACTCGTCTTGAGTGGGTTAAATCACTGACGTTGTCTTCCTGTCCGGTCTTGCGCTTCCTTGGGCTCATGTGGTGGGGGAGATCTTTGTGAGCTATACTCCGCCTTGTCTCAGGGTAGTAAGTTGGAGGTCTGTTGGTATCGCTCTAGTGGTGTGGGGGCTGTGCTTTGGCAAAGTGGGTGGGGTTATATCCTGCCTGGTTGGCCCTGTCCAAGGGTATTGTCAGACGGGGCCACATGACTCAGTCCCCAGTATCTATGCTGCAATAATCCATGTGCCGGGGAGCTAGGGTCAGTTTGTCAGTCTAGGGTCAGTCTATCAGTCTGTCCTATCTGGTGTATTTCTCTTGTCTTCTCTTGTTTGGTGTCCTGTATGATCTTAAGTATGCTTCCTCTCAGTCTCCCATCTCTCTCTCTTGCTCTCTCTTCCCAGAGGACCTGAGCCCTAGGAGCATGCCTCAGGACTACCTGGCCTGACGACTCCTGGCTGTCCCCTTCCCCAGTCCACCTAGTTGTGCTGCTGATCCAGTTTCTGCAGTTCTGCCTGCGGCTATGTAACCCTGACCTGTTCACCGGATGTGCTATCTTGTCGGGCTTCTGATCCAGTTTCTTCTGTTCTGTCTGTGGCTATGGAACCCTGACCTGTTCACCGGACCTTCTACCCTACCCCGGACCTGCTGTTTTGACTCTCTCTCTCGCTCTCTCTTCTGCAGCTGCTGTCTCGAACTCTGAATACTCATCTATGAAAAGCCACCTGACATTTACTCCTGAGGTGCTTACCTGTTGCACCCTCTATAACCACTGTGATTATTATTTGACCCTGCTTGTCATCTATGAACATTTGAACATCTTGAAGAACGATCTAGCCTTAATGTCCATGTACTCTTATCTCCACCGGCACAGCCAGAAGAGGACTGGCAACCTCAAAGCCTGGTTCCTATCTAGGTTTCTCTCTACGTTCCTACCTTTCTAGGGAGTTTTTTCCTAGCCACACTGCTTCTACATCTGCATTGCTTGCTGTTTGGTGCTTTAGGCTGGGTTTCTGTATAAGCTCCCTGGTCTATGTACTTGAATCTGTGCTTGAAATGTAATTCTTGACTGAGGGACCTTACAGATGTTGTATGTATGGGGGACAGAGGAAGGGGTTGTCATTCAAAAATGATGTCATCCCATATTATTTCACACATGTAACTTATTATATGATTTGTTACACTAAATGTTACTCCTGGACTCATTTAGGCTTACCTAAACAAAAGGGGAGAATACTTTAGCTACATTTTTGTTATTTAATCATTTGCATTAATTTGTTAACACTTGTGGTATTTTCTTTTTACCTTGACATTATGGAGTGTGTAGATCAATGACAAAAAAATCACAACTAAATCCATTTCAATCCTACTTTATCAAGCAACAAAATGTGGAAAAAAAGTTTACTTATCATACACACTGTATTTATTATGATATCACAATCTCTGTCTCCATCAATGTGAGAGGCCAGCTATCTCTCTCTCTCTCACACACACACACACACACACACACACACACACACACACACACACACACACACACACACACACACACACACACACACACACACACACACACACACACACACACACACACAAATATTCAGGAAGAATTTAATTCATTATTCATCTCCATTTGACATTATTCTTCTCCATTTGATATTGCCATTTAGATGCACATGCATGCATGGCAGTGAAAAATATCCAGACTCAACCAAGCAGTCTTTTTGTATAAAAACTACGGTATTAGACCTTTTAAGTAGATAGCCCAAAAAACATCCTCCTAATTCCATTGAGAAATAGCATTTATTGTCTCACAAATTGGATACATTTGATCACTTTTATCAATTCAAGCAAACTCCAGATTCGTCGGGATGGACTGTGAATTTCAATGTGGGCAATTCCACTTCACTCAGTCAACAACTATGTCTATAGTAAAAATAAAAATAATTAAACACAGCAGGATTCCAAAACATTCAGAACATCCATAACCGCAAACTGAAACACAAACCCAGAAATTGATTTTCAAATAAAAAACTGCCATTCAGTTTGTGTGTGAAACCTTCCTCCAGTGCAATTTTTTATTTTTTATTACATTTCACCTTTATTTAACCAGGTAGGCTAGTTGAGAACAAGTTCTCATTTACAATTGCGACCTGGCCAAGATAAAGAAAAGCAGTTTGACACATACAACAACACAGAGTTACACATTGAATAAACAAAAATACAGTCAATAATTATGTAGGAAAAAAAGTATAAATACAGTATGGGCAAATGAGGTAAGATAAGGCAGGTAAGGCAATAAAATAGGCCATAGTGGCGAGGTAATTACAATATAGCAATTAAACACTTGGGTGATAGATGTGCAGAAGATGAATGTGCAAGAAGAGATACTGGGGTGCAAAAGAGCAAAATAAATAAATAGAGTATGGAGATGAGGTAGTTGGATGGGCTATTTACAGATGGGCTATGTACAGGAGCAATGATCTGTGAGCTGCTCTGACAGCTGGTGCTTGAAGTTAGGGAGGGAGATAAGAGTCTGCAGCCTCAGCAATTTTTGCAGTTCGTTCCAGTCATTGGCAGCAGAGAACTGGAAGGAAAGGTGGCCAAAGGAGGAATTGGCTTTGGGGGCAATCAGTGAAATATACCTGCGGGAGCGCGTGCTGTGGGTGGATGCTGCTATGGAGACCAGTGAACTGAGACAAGGCGGGGCTTTACCTAGCAAAGGTAGCACCAGACCTGGCCGATTAAACAATTAAACATTGATAAGAAAGTCATTTGTTGAACATTTTAACATAGTTTGTTGAATAAATAAACGTTACACTCACGGTTCACAAAGTTATTCTTTATTATTCTAGCTCGAAAGCTTTCTCCCAAGATACGGCTGAATGAGACACATGTGTAACGGCGTTCTTGTTTAGTTGAAGGAGAGTCGGACCGAAATGCAGCGTGTAAGTTACTCATGTTTATTAAGTGAAAGACAAAACGAACGAACTAACACGAATAACTATTAAATACAAAAAACAACAAAACAGAACAAAACCTAATACAGCCTGACTGGTGAAACTAGCACAGAGACAGGAACAATCACCCACGAAAGCGAAAAAACAGGCTACCTAAATACGGTTCCCAATCAGCGACAACGAGAAGCACCTGACTCTGATTGAGAACCGCCTCAGGCAGCCAACCTAATTAACACCACACACACCCCTAATCAACTAGAATCCCAAACACTACAAACCCCAAAACGAAAATACAATACATAATAACCCCATGTCACACCCTGGTCTGACTAACTAATAAACTAAAACACACAATACTAAGACCAAGGCGTGACAACATGACAAAGATTATCCAAATAATGGACATCGTCGACTCTCATCTGAAGCCACATTTGTGTATTGTAATACATCGACAGGCGGAAAACAATTCTGTGAGCACAGAATACAGATCCACAGGCACTTTTTGAATGTGAATATGACATCCCACCGTAGTAAATGTTACCTATTTTTGTGTCAACATAATACATCAACACAACCCGAACCCTAGCTTCATGTGCACATCCCGGTTCAACCCTAACCCTAGCTCTAGCTTCATGTTCACATCTCAGTTCAACCCTAACCCTAGTTTCATGTCCACATCCCGGTTCAACCCTAACCCTAGCTTCATGTCCACATCCCGGTTCAACCCTAACCCTAGTTTCATGTCCACATCCCGGGTTCAACCCTAACCCTAGCTT
Source organism: Oncorhynchus masou masou (assembly GCF_036934945.1). Classification (NCBI taxonomy): domain Eukaryota; kingdom Metazoa; phylum Chordata; class Actinopteri; order Salmoniformes; family Salmonidae; genus Oncorhynchus; species Oncorhynchus masou. Next base: position 38,589,658 of record NC_088226.1, on the reverse strand, counting down.
CATGTCCACATCACGGTTCAACCCTAACCCTAGCTTCATGTCCACATCCCGGTTCAACCCTAACCCTAGCTTCATGTCCACATCCCAGTTCAACCCTAACCCTAGCTTCGTGTCCACATCCCGGGTTCAACCCTAACCCTAGCTTCATGTCCACATCCCGGGTTCAACCCTAACCCTAGCTTCATGTCCACATCACGGTTCAACCCTAACCCTAGCTTCATGTCCACATCCCGGGTTCAACCCTAACCCTAGCTTCATGTCCACATCCCGGGTTCAACCCTAACCCTAGCTTCATGTCCACATCACGGTTCAACCCTAACCCTAGCTTCATGTCCACATCCCGGGTTCAACCCTAACCCTAGCTTCATGTCCACATCCCGGGTTCAACCCTAACCACAGCCTGGCTGGTTACCTGAGGGGTATACTACAAAACAGGATCAGGCCGCTAACTTTGATAAACAACAATATTTCGCCATTTTTTTGTGTTTTACCTAGAAAGCTAAACTTAGTCGTTGTTTTGGTTGTTGAGTCAATTAGACCATGCCCATTTCAAGCTTATCTTTCAAAAAATATTAAGCTATTTAAGAACATTTAGGCAAGTTAACTGGTTAACTCTTGGATCAGGAGTGGCGTACTATGAATCTAGATAAAGGAGATAGCGAGCTAACTTTGGTCAACTCTGAGTTCGACTCGTGATAACCTATGACATGAAAGTGGCTCACCTTTTAGCCAGGTCAATTTCTATGGAAACAAATCCTTTAGAACGAACCACATGCTTGTGCATTAATTCCTGCCGTGTTCACGCTTCATCGCCCATGATCGCAACCCTCTATTGAAAATGAACGGGCTTCTGTTGTTTCATCAGCTCCAACATGCTCTATGGATCTCAGCTGTCAACCTAACCTCCATGCAATTGCGTCTGATAAAGAGTTTGCAAAGATCCTCCTGAAACCAGGCCCCTACCGGCACATGCTGCCCCCCGACCACTCCTCCATCTCTGGTTGTGTTGCCCGATCCTCAACAACGTTGGAATCCATCAGGTGCAGGACCAAGCACTTCCAAAGGAGCGTGTCACCATACATGACTAGGCTGCTCAACCAGGTGAGCTAAGGACTGCTACTTGTGTCTTACCCTTAGCACTGACAGTTCTCCGAAGATATGTATTGTAATGATTTAATTGTATTGATGATTTTCCTGTGCATAGTGTATTCATGTAAAGAGTGTCATAATTCAGCATCAGCTGCCATTGATACGTTTAAACAAGCAATCCAATTCTGATTAAAAAAAATAACTAATAAGTCATTTGACCAATCAGATCAGTTCTGAAAAGATTTGATTTGAAAAGATCTGATGTGATTGGTCAAAAGACCCATTAGTGGAAAAAATATCAGAATTGGGATGCCTGTCAATGGTAGCCAATGTAATGTCAAATTTGTGAAATAAACAATCCAATATATACTTATGACCACTAGATGGAGCCCTAGTCTTTTGTTTTCAGTCCCTCATCCTGACTACAGTCAGTTTACATGTCAGTCAGTGTTAGCAGTGGTGGAGCTAGGTAAGCTCATGAATCAAACTTATCATAATATATCCACCCAAAGAATGCACTGTATCTTTGTGCAGCTGATGTATGAAGTGTGATGTGCGTGTGTTTCTTTATGTCTGCAGTTTTATTCAGCATGATGCAACAATGATATGCACGTCAAACTCTCATGGCTCAAAGTGGAGGAGAAATTGACTTCATCACTTGTGTTGACAAGCTGAACGCACTGATCTGTCTGTTTAAATGACTAGCACACAGCTTGGTCACCGATGCATACCCCACAAGACACGCCACCAGAGGTATCGTCACAATCCCCAAGTCCAGAACAGACTGTGGGAGGCGCACAGTACTACATGGAGACATGACTACATGGAACTCTATTCCACATCAGGTAACTGATGCAAGCAGTAGAATCAGATTTTATAAACAGATACAAATAATTTCTCCACTTAGGTGAGATTGTTTCAGGCATGTGTGCCGCCCCCCAAAGACTTTCCACTGCATGACCGGGCAGGCTAGTTCAGGCTGTAGATGGTGCAATGAGACAATACAAACCATGGAAATATTCAAGTTATGTTTAGTAAAATATATTCATACTGCACCTTTTTACTAAACACAAAATATTATGTTTAGTAAATGTGCAGTGCAATATTTTGTTTTACATGGTCAGCCATAGTAGTACAGCACCCCTGGAGCAAATGTGGGTTAAGTACCTTGCTCAAGGGCACATTAAAAGATTTGGGCTAATGCTGTAACGGCTAAGCTATATGTTTAGGTACCAGCCTATTTAAGACCACAGGGCCCCTTTTATGTAACTGTAGCCTACTGCTGTGTTTTGCGTTTCTATTGTGTAAGCTTTAAGTTCATATTTCAGTTTCCTTAATGTTGATTATGTTCCGTTGTTTATCATGTAAACACTAATTCTCGTCTCTGTCTATTACAGAAACCATACATAGTTCTCATTTATGTTTGCCCTCTGTGCTGGGACGTTATTTGATGCTAAAATAAATGGTTGAATGTTCACTGGAGTCTTGTCCACATCACTCTCTAACCTGGAGCTGAATTTGCAGTTAACATCCAATCCACCCACTACAATCTTTCAATCAACAGTAGGCTGCGCTCCAACTCTCCTCTAACCTGGTTTTACAAGCCACAACAGTGCATCTCTTGCAGTGTATTTATATTTCTTACAAATGTCAAATATATTGCTGAGAGAGTCAAGCAGGCAGGTGTAGCCTAAAATACATCTGTTTTATTGAAACACTTCATGACAAAATTAAGCAAATCTCAAAGGGTATACAACAAGTGCAAATGTGTTTCAATTTGTTATAAAGAAGCTTTGTGTATGTGTAGGCTGCATTTATCTTTATTGGCCTATATCGGATCAGAGGCCTAGTTACATAAAATATAAGGTATTTGTTTGCACAGTTAATGACAGCAAACACATTAGTCGTTTTTGAAACTTATTTTGGAAAAAACCTTGGTTATATTGTCAGAAGATTTGGTGCCTTCCTTAATTTCGGAAACAGTTGTTGCATAATACCTATGCAACAACTGCTTTAGGCTTATCAAGACAACGAAGGCCACTGTAAATATACCCTGATGTGAGAAGTTTTCCGGCTTCTCAGAAGTAGGCTAGCCCTTTGTCCCTCTTGTTCATTCTCATCAGAAATATTAGCCAATTTATTTGCCTTTTAACTCTCATGGAATCAGTTTAAATTGTTTGATTTGGTGTTGATCAGATTCTCATCTCCGGAGCACGGTTTGGAGCCATTACGCACACTCCATGACGCGCTCACATCACGCACGGTTTGACGTCTTGACAAAGGCTTTGGTGATGCTGGTGATGATGATAGTAAGATCCGCTGGCTGAAGGACGAAACGAGGAGATGCCGTTAAAGTTCAGGAGAAAATCCTTCCTGTCACACACGGGTGAGGAGTGGCTCTGGTAGCGAGGGATCCCCACTGGAGAAAAAGGAGATAACAGTGAATAACTCATTTTTACTAAATCCATCAAAAATAAATTTACATTTAAACAAAAAAAAAGAACCCAGTTAAGTCTGAGTTTCGTTTCAGAATATAGGAGAAAGCCTTAATTCTTGTGGGTTTTTACAAATAGGAATTCTGTAGCTTAAATATTATTCTTAATAGAAGCATTAAATTGACCTTCTATAAAAAAGTTATAGTATTCAGCGTATTGTGTATACACTGTAATGTACCATTTTAAATGATACAGTAATTATGGTATTATCAACTAAACTACTCTGAAATATATTATAATTAGTAAAAAGGTGCAGTATGAATATATTTTATACTGCTGTATGCTGCAGTATGAACTGCAGCATACTGTAAATGATGGTGCATTGTGGGAATATTTTGGGGGCAGGGAAGGAATCACTGTATATGGTACTATAATTCCACCCCTCAGAATACAGTACCATACCGTATTTTTGGCACACCAAAAACCTTTTGACCACTAGTGGGTGCATGGTATTGTTTTTGGCTCATGAACATATTTTGAGGCATGCCTTATAAGAGGCTATATTTTTGTTGTAACTCTGTGTGAGAATGCTGTACCAATTTAACTCCCGTGGTTATGGTGCCCATCAGTTTGTATAGGAGGCAGCAAATCTTACCCATGAAATGTTCTTATTTTGTTTTTTTTTGCACTGTGGACACTGACAGGTTGGAAGCCTTTGTTAAAGTTCCAATGCAGCCATTTTCATCTCAATATCAAATCATTTCTGGTAACAATTTTACTGTGATTGTTTTTAAATTACAATGGTAAAAAAGACACAGTTTAGCAAAAAGCTATTTCTCAAGCAATAATTTTGTTAAGTGGTTTGAGTGGGGAGGGGGGAAATGAAAAGTACCTGTTATTGGCAGAGGTTTGGCACTATTAACTAATTTGCCGCATGGTGATGTCACCACCGAAGGCCAAAAACTCTTCCAGCAGGATTTTCAAAAAGCTCTTATGCTAAAAGGACATCTTTCGCAATATCACAGTATTATTACAACCTCATAGCATGGAAATATATATGCCTTAAACACAGGAAAATCACTTTTTTTTTTTACTAAACTGGGCCTCTAGAAGTACAAGTGACATATAACCAAATATGAATTAATATACTGCAATGTGTAAACACTTTACCAAGCAGCCAACCTGCTTGCATCAATCCCTTGTAATTACAGTAAAATACTGTAATACAAACCCCTGCCCTCAATGAATTTCATTATGGAAGCATTATGGAAGCATCTCATTTTTACAGTATAATAGTACATTTTATGATATTTATGACATTACACAGTACTTGCTTTGATGCAGTATTCATTACTGTAATATAAAATGCAGAATTTGACTTGCCACCGCCTGTAAGCTACTGTCACATTCACTGTCACCAATTTACAGTGTAGGCAATTAGGCATATACCTTTTAACTACGTTTGAGTTGACACATCTTGCAATAATTTGGCCAGTAAACAAAGTGAAGAGTCCCATAACACCACGTGCAGAAATCACTTTCAGTGAATCTAGAGATTAGACCTCAACTTTTACGGCGGGACTCGTTAATTAACTACGCCACGAAACATCCCTACCTCTGCATTTAGATGTATTTATTTATACTGTAAACTATATATTCCTCACAGTAAAGTCGCTCATACTGAACAGTTCTATGGTCACTTTTCTATGTTGTATAATATATGTGAACTTTGTCAATTAATCTGTCTGTTTCGTCTATGTTCATTGTCTATTTCTAGAAACACCAAGCAAAATTATGGGTATGCATAGACTACTTAGCGAATAATGTATTAATTAATGAAGAGGCAGGGATTGCTTTCCTTTTTAGTATAGGTAAAATAATAGAATTGCTTCCATGCTCCCCTCAGTATTCCCATTCATGAGAATACCACTAACGTTGAATCCAAAATCAAGAAACTGCATGTGTTAAGCCTATTTCTTCTTTAAAATATTCACATTTAAACATGCAATGATTTTAATGTACAATAGATTATTTTGGATGTGTTCAAATTAGATGCATAGAGCGTAGGCCTACACAAAATAGCAGAGCGAATATATGCTATGGATGCAACAAAAATCGTATTTTGGAGCAGCAGTCTTTAATTCTGAAATTTGTCTAACGTAAAACACCCATGACTTTACTTCCGAATCCTTGCTTCTGTAATGTTTGTTTAGTTGGTGCACTTTGCATTAGTGATAGGTGCATTATGTGTACACATATTTTTACATTTGTCATTTAGCAGATGTTTTATACAGAGCGATGTACAATTAGCGCATTCAGTCGTATCGAGTACTACATTTGCCTTAAATATTTAGCAGCAAAGTAGGTGCTAGTAGGTAAAGTATGTTTTTAATTGGATGGGAAGGGGGCATGGTGATAGTTTTGTAAGGTGGGCAACTCTTCAAAGAGGTAGGGTTCCAGACGTTTTCGGAAGATGTGCAGGGACTCCGCTGTCCTGACTTTGGGGGGAAGTTTGTGCGAGTGCAAGCTGGCCTCCCGTAGGGGTGGGAGGGCCACCATTATATTTAACTTAGAGAAATGTTTAGTCTTACATTTTAAGTGTTCAGTCTTAAACCAGATAAAGTTAAGTTCGTTAAAAGTGATTTGATAGTCCTATAATAACCAAACAACGTCATCGTTTCAGTGCTTTCTACCCCAATTGGCCTCCGTATCCTTCAGAGATTTATGAAAGATGATTAGGTAACGGTGCTTATGTTTGATTGTCCGTTTCTCTTGAGGGCATAGACATATTACACTGTTTATCCCCGAGTGCTGCAGGAGCAACATCACAAGTGTTAATTCATCATTATATGGCCTTATATAATTTTCTGACAAATAATTGAATCTGGAGAATTAGAACAGCGGTCCTTTGTCATAGATCCTTATGTGCCAGGTCAGCAACACAGTCAGAGCGAGAAAGAGGGAGGAGAGGGAAAGGGGAGCAAGCGAGCGAGCGTGAGCCTCATCAAGGTCATAAGGACTCCAGATGTGACGCATGCACGCGCAGTGTCGGTGTTTTCTCTCTAGGAGGCTGCAGGCCTCTATCCTGAGGGTGCTGCCCTTGTGCCCCATTTTCAGAGACAACACACCGGCCGTGACTGACAATCCTTATGGGCCGTGTAGAGGCCCGTGAGAACAGATAAAGGCTTGTCTTCTAAATAGTTATGAGAAGTCTAGCGAGGTCGAGGCCTATTCGTTAGTTGAAATCATCTTCAGTGTGGTCCGACTCGCACAGCCTTTGTTTAGATAACCCCTGAGACCCCTCTAGCTTTAGAATAATTCCCCTCAGAAATCCCTTGGACTTTTGTTAAAAGCGTCGACATATTAGAATCATGTAAAACAAGGTTAACATGAACTAAATTACATGGATGTGAAGACAATCAACTGGCCTAAGGAGCGATAAGTAAAATGTACACAAAGGGGGCTACAGTTTCAATTATGGCCCATTGCACTAAGCTCCTGAGGTGGAGCAGTCCAACCACAGCTCCCACTGCAGGTTGAAGTGGACCTGGTGAAGGACATGTACACTCTTGACCATCCACTGAATGACCTGCTCCCTCCAAAAAGAGGTAACAGCACCACCAGGCTCATGAGAAACAGCCACCAACTGTCCTGTATAACTGCCCGTACGAACCGCCTGCGAAACGCCACTCCACCCACTGCTATCAGACTGTACAATAATTCTAGCTCTTAAATGGTTCTAAAAAAAACATTTTTTTTAATATCACATTTTCATATTACAATTTCCATCATGAAACATGTCCTGTAATGTTTCAAGTCTTCAGTATTTTATTTGTGTCACGTATTATGTGTTGAATATTTCAAATGAGTGTTTTGCAATTATTAGTAATGTAAATTCTGCATTTCTTCAGTTTTATCTGTGAACATGAATAAATAAACTCAAACTCAAATTCCTTTCTTAACATTTATGTAAACAAGAACACAGCCACCGCATTATTCTTCCTAAGGCCTAGCCGATATATCAACAACATTTTAAACTATTTTGTTAATTTCTGTCATTAGAAGCTGTTTGGCCCTTATATTTCCCACCTCAGTGTCCTTCTAATTACCCATGCATATTTGTAATGGAGTCCCTTAAAGAGCATTATTTCACCTGGGGTGATTCAAACTGATACCTTAGTTCCACGACAGAATATAGTTTCAAACTAATCATCTTAAATCCAATCAAATTACTTTAACCCACAACATATGGAAGACATTTTGCCAGAACACAACATGAAATTTGAAGGAAATGCATCCACGTCAACCAGTCCTTTAAATTAGGCCTAAATTATCTGAGACCTATCCATCTCCAACATAGTTGTATAGATGCATTACGAATGTAAGTCGTTCCATATTTAGGCTGTAACAAAACACACTAGACTACCGCTGGTAATTTTCTTTGCCAAAGCTTTGTTTAATCTGCGTATGTGTCACGTAGCCCAAGTAAGAGTGAATTTCTCTATTGACTATTAGAGAGGCCAAATATAATTTTAATATACAAATTTAGCAATATTATAGAATATGTATTTACACATTCCGTTAAGTTGGAGTTTTAGCCTCAAGAAAACAGCCTGATCAACGAGAAAATTTGAGTTAGTAAATTATCAACCTGCAAAGGTCTGTTACCCGTGTATGTAACAAACTGCTTTTATATGACACTTTTTACAGTACTTGCTACGCTTGACCAAGTGTATTTGGAATGGCAAGATGCATATGCTTAAACTCCCTGTTACGCATGACATTTCAAACGGTTAATTAAGGCGTTATGGACTTAACGTACACAACGTTTATTGGCCTACCTGAGATATCGGCGGTGTCCCTGGCGTTCTGGTGGAGGTAGCTCTGCTCCAGGGAATAGGGGGACATGCCGGAATTTAGCCCAGAGGACGCCGAGCTGCTGGAGACCAGAGGCTGCTGCTTTATGTACGGGGAGCCGCCGGGAGACGCCCAGTGTCCGGCGCTACTGGCGTATGGAGAATGACCGTCCAACGCGCTGGCCATAGCCGGAGACGAGGGCACAGGGCTGCTGCTACTGTCCGGTCCACCGTAGTCCCCGTTGGACGTTACCGGACAGCTGGCCATATATGTGGACCCGGGGCTCGGGGACATGTGAGGTACGTGGTGGCCACCGCTCAGTCCGTCGTAGCCACCGGCCATGGAGTTGGTCATCATGTCCAAGTTGTAACTGTTGCTATGACACGCCAGAGACCCAGTGGGCGCCTGAAAATCAAAGTTCTGCGGTAAAATGGACGTACCGAAGCCTATCCCGTTCATCATCCGGTAAATGGGCTTCAGAGCTTGGCATTTTCTCCGGAAGCCCCTGGGTCTGCGGCGGAACGAGCCCTCTTCGAACATGAACTCGCTGGCCGGGTCGATGGTCCAATAGTGGCCTTTCCCCGGCCTGCCTAGCCCTTTGGGCAGCTTGATGAAGCACTCGTTCAGGGAGAGGTTGTGCCGGACGGAGTTCTTCCAGCCCTGGTAGGATCCTCTGAAGAAGGGGAACCGGGCCTGGAGGAACTGATAGACCTCACTGAGCGTCAGCCTCTTGGTCGGTGAGCTCTGTATCGCCATGACGATGAGCGCAATGTAGGAGTAGGGAGGCTTCTCTGGTCGCCTCAGGCCGGAGCTCGCCTTCTTGCTTTTGGCCCCGGCTAAGGAGCTGTCCACCTCGGTCTGTGGGCTCATCATTGCGGGGTGCAGGACTCCGGAGGTCGGGCTGGACCTCAGGGGAGGCGGCGGGTCCAGCTGCTGCTGAGAGAGCTCGGTCGTCATCTCTGCTCCGCTAACGCACAGCAGTGGCGTAGATGAGCAGTGACCTTGTGGGAGAGGGGGAAGCGGAGAGCAAGATGTGGAGCAATAGATCTTTCAAAATAACTAATAGGATTCGAAAAAGTTGATCACAAGAAATGTTGCTTATTCTCAACGTCCTCCTCAAATCACACAAGCATTTGGTCTTCGGAATTCCACAAAAAGTGGTTGGAGATTGAAAATCCTCGTTGGACTCTCCTATTTCGCAGAGAATGTGCAGCGAGTGCAGTGTCAGAATGTGGGAGAGACGGTGGGGTGCAGAGTATCCAATGAGGGCTCGGTATAACGCAGCGTTTTGCGGGGTTCAGTCCGACTTAGGCTCCGGTATGGTTCGTTGTCACCGTGGCGGTGAGTGCAGCTCTGTGGCGCACCGGGTGGGCATCGCCCTCCTTAATCCCTGGGGGAGGAAACACGGAGACTACTCGATTTAGTGTGCGCTGCCGCTCAGCCAAACAAAAAGCGACTACCTATCATTTCTTAAATCTAACCCCCCCCCCTACCCAATCCCACTGAAATCAGTGACGACTAGAGCCCCCTCCCCTTCCTGTCCAGTCGTTGCAGCAGAATCATGCCCCTCGCTCTTCATTTCTCCATCCCTCCTTCCCTCTTCCACCCTCTCTCTCCTTCCCATGCTCTCACTCTGACATATCAAATAGGCTACACGCAATTACGCCATCTATCAAACCTCACAGATGTTCTAATCAACAGCGCCACACGGAACGCGCACAAGGTAAATAAAAAACAACCCCTTCTTGCATGTTGTTACCAAACATTCAGATTGTTGATAAGTGTCATGACGCTGCAAAGCAGAAACATTTTCTGTAATGAAGAGGGTATAACTGTGTATGCCAGGGGTATTCAGCACTTACCCTACAAGGTCCGGAGCCTGTTGGTTTTCTATTCTATCTGATAATTAATTGCACCCACCTGGTGTGCCAGGTCTAATGGTAGGCCTACATATTTTTTTGCTGGCATGCAACAAGATCATGTTAGATATCAGACCCAGTAGAGGTAGCGATACATCCCCTAGCTGATAAGGTAAACATCTGTTGTTCTTCCCCTGAACAAGGCAGTTAACCCAAGGCCGTCATTGTAAATAATAATTTGTTCTTTAACTGACTTGCCTAGTTAAATAAAAACAAATAAAAAATATAAATATATTTAACGGTGCATAGAACAAACTGTGTAGGCTCATAGAAATCTCGTGAAAGTAATCCCATCTCGTGTTTGCCTAGTTCTCTCAGACCCAATCGTGAGAGTCACTACGGAACCGACCCACATAGAAAACAAATTGTCGCGCTGAACCAGGGAGGGGAGAGGAAGAGGTGGTGCTCTTTCGCCGGAGTGCATGCGTGTGTAAGCGGGGGTTGTTCTGAGTAAATGACTTTGACATGAGTGGAAGCAGGCTTTTTCCATCAAGTCCAGCCCTGGATACCACACACAGCGCGCCAGTTTCAGTTTACCGCCCCAGGCTCGAGCTGGTCCCTGGCAGGGAGATTCCCCTGGGCCCCGCATTCATTAGAGCGAGAGAACCGAAATTAGGCTCACGGGCGTCGACAGCTTCCCCCTTTATGAAGACCGATCATAATACAGATTTGTCCAACATGATGCAATTATTTATTTAAAAAATATATATTTATGGTCAACAACCACGAGAGAAGTACTGAATGTGTAGATCACTTATCCATCCCATTGCGATGTTCAGTGTTATTGAAACTAATGACACTATTTATTGCAGGCCTGCATCATGCGTTTAACAGGCTATTTATGTGTTTTTACTAGACAAGTGAGTTAAGAATTCTTATTTGCAATGACGGCCAACCGGGGATTAGTGCCTAACTGCCTTGTCCAAGGGCAGAATGTTTACCTTGTCAGCTCGGGGATTCGATCCAGCACTCTTTCGGTTACTGGCCCAACGCTCTAACTAGGCTACCTGCCGCCCCATTTATATATACTATGATGAATTTTCCTTCATTTCGAAATCGTTGTCTGCGTTTGATAGGCTACACTCTCTCGTTTTCCATTCAGCCACCCAAATGTCATGAAAAATAACACGTTTTGGCTCAATTTCTATAAAGACGAATATTAAATAATTTCCCGTACTTTCCCCCCCTATTCCTTTTATTGTATAGGCTTTGCTTTTGTAAATAGAATGTCTAATATATAGGCTAGTTGTTTACGTTTTTAATCAATATTTACAGTTTAGTAGGTATATAAGCTATACAGACATATACAAATAGACCTACAATCTTTGTCCAAAAATGGTAATGGGTTTAAAATAATGTTATAACGTACGATTTAGATGATTCATCTTTATTTGGGCTGATAAATCACATAACAATATCTCCTTTGTTTGCTTCTTCTCCCTCATTACATTTCTACCATATGGATTTGGTTTAGACTGGGCTCTATTTCGTATTGTGCCGCTGAATCGAAACGACGAGAAGGAAAGAGTGAACAACCGTAAACAGTAGACGAGGCCTAATTACAACCTTCGATCAGAATAGAAGAATCTTGCAGCTGGGCCTAATGGATTTCATTTCTGCATTTACGATGTGAACGTCTTAACTTTGGATAGTTGAGATATAGAAAATAGACAGAAAATAGTATAATAATATAATCGCCTCCTAATCTCTTTGTGCATGTGCGTTTTAACATTAGGATACCCCCTGTCATTTGACACCAACAAAAGCCTTTGCATTAGACAAAAAATAATTTGCGGATAAAATCATTTTCCCACCATACACTAGGCTTCCATCCTATTGGCGAGAGATTTTCATGCGAATATTCTAAAATCCACATAAAAATTATGCGCATTTTCCACTACAGATGTTTCCATTAAATTGGCTTGTTGCAGATGAAAGACTGTGCGTGATGACGTAGTGCACATAAAAATACATTTTGCGGTTAAATTCCCATGTACCGAATAAAAAAATACAAGTTAAATCTGTTTCCATCGCATTTACAACTCTACTGATAGTTTTTGTCACAAAACATGTTGCGTTTTATAGCGAATGTACTTACTCTGGTATTGGCAAGTGCCAATAGAGCGCAGATTGTAAGGGGGGGGGGTCAAACGGCAGTCAAGCATGTCACGTCACAAGAATAAGACCCTCGATATTTCTTGGAAAGCAGCATCATGTTCATCACCGTGCACTTTCACCACCCTGTGAAGTTCGTCATCTATTTAATCTGTAGTCTAATAAACTGCATGGTGTGCAAGGTCCTCACAGCCCATTTCGTGACTTCGATATCATGGATATTATATCAATATTAGAGGCATAAAGTCGTTTCCACCGCCATTTCCCACGTCATTAATTTTACGGACACAAAAATAACCCACAATGTCAAACAAACAAATGGTCTCTCAGCATTGATACAATTACGTCGAAACTTCCTTTTCCCATCACACCTGTTATGGTTTTTGTTTTATTACGATATGACTATACTTGCATAAAAACTGTGGATGGGAACTTAGAAAAAAAGTAACCACAAAAAGTGATATATAGAACCCTTCTATAGGGTTATTTGATCAGAACCCTAGAGGTTCTTCATGAACCAACATGGTTCCATATATAACCATGCATGGTGCCATTTATGAATTATGGCTACTTACTATTAAATAGTCATATTTTAATATAAAAATAAACAAATCATGGCCAAAAAAATACCAGCATAGTTTTAGAATATATTGTCATTATATGCAAACATATTTTGGAAATATAAACTGTTGGAAGGCATCTCTTTGTTTGAATGATGTTCCATGTCACCTCTGTCTGACTTCTTTATAAGACAATATACTTTGTCCATTTAGTTACAATGAACAACAAAAATGTGTCTTCTGCTCTGTTCTCAACTCCCCCAAAAAGCAAACACATGCAGTAGTGACCAGCGCAGGTTCAAGCTGTATGCAGCGCCCCTAGATATAAAGCGTCTTGTGGGATTGGGGACCTTGCTCAAGGACCAAACAGTAGGGGACATTTTTGAGGATGTGAATCCAGCAGCCCTCCAGTTGTCAGATCAATTCCGCCTGTTTTCTTTTCTTTTCTAGCACCAGACCCAGGATTCGAACCAGCCACAACTCCTTAGCCGCCTGCCTACCAACCTACTTGACCGGTTCCAGAGAAGAATGAAAAAAGGAGGGGAAAAATGTATTAATCTACAGAAATAAACATGAGTTAATCTGCCAAAATGAAGTCAAAATGCTCTGCAGACATAATTATTATGTAGAATAACAATTTATATGTAGTTGTCAGCAGCAGGTGAAAGAGGGATCTTCTGCCTCTGATTGTTCTTGGTTACTACCAGACTGAGAAAAACATAGATAGTGTTAAAAGTAATGGCGTGATTTTAACAAGGCTATTGAATCAAAACTTATTATGCATAATTTTTCATAAAAAATGTATACATTCCTCTGTCAGCAACAGTGTTCTAGTGGCTTCATGAAATATAGGCTAGGCCCATCGATTGACTCCACACTGAAATAAAATAAACAATTAGCTAATGGCCATAGTCAGGCTGGATCTGTAGCTCTATTTGGCATATCCCATAATAAAAAAATAAAATGTATTTGAAAGTCACTTGTAAAGTTATTAATTAAATTAACCTAGCTTTTTCGGTTTAGCTAGCAATAGCTAGCTTACAAAAGTGCTCAAATTTGATAATGTAAACTTGATTTATTTAGCATATAGTCTCATATGAAGTTGAATTCATATGTTTGAATTAAATAATTAAATAATTAAATAATTTTGCTTACATTGAATAATAATGTGCTTATTGGTAGGCTACTTGCAAATTGGTTCAACCACCATTCTCTTGTATCATCATGCTGGGATGGATTGGCAGTTGGTTTTAAAATTGGAATTTTGAGGTCACCAAAATATTCAATATAGAACCCTTTTTACATTTTTGTTTTTATCTAAAGCCCTTTCATATTTGCACTTAAAATTAGGGCCAAATTCTAGCTAGCTCAAATGGAATTCTCATTCGAGCTGGGTTGAGGGAAACCAAGGCAAGCACAGCCCAGTTTCACAACTACTGCCAGCTCAATTAGAATTCACCCTGGTGACAGTGTTACTATGCAACCACCTGCTGATCACAGCTGGATACTAACACCACGTTTAGCTAGCTTGTCTGGGCTTGTTCCTGTTAGCTAGCATATGGAAAAGCAATACGGCTGTAGTCGGACATGACACAAATTATCACCACAGCTGGATCCTTAATTTATTTTTGCACAACACACATTTTTATGAGAACAGTCAGCCCTCGAATGCTAAGTAGCTACCTGACGTTAAATCAAATCAAACATTATTTGTCACGTGCCAAATACAAGTGTAGACTTTACCGCAAAATGCTTACTTACAAATCCTCCAGTGCAGTTCAAGAAGAGTTAAGAAAATATTTACCAAGTAGACTAAATTAAAAAGTAATAATATAAAGTAACACAATAAGAATACATTTTTTTTGTTTTGAGCAAGATGGCACTGACAGAGATGGTTGCCTCACTTCAGGTCCTTAGGAAAGGCTGCAGTTGTTTTTTTTAATGTATTATTTTATGTATTATTTTATTATATTTCGCTACACTCGCATTAACATCTGCTAACCATGTGTATGTGACCAATAAAATTTGATTTGACAATAACAAGGCAAAATACAGGAGGCACCGGTACCGAGTCAGTGTTGTGGCTTACAGGCTAGTTGAGGTAATCTGTACATGTAGGTAGGGGCGAACTGACTATGCCTAGATAACAAACATCGAGTAGCAGCAGTGTACAACATGTGGGGGTCAATATAACTTGTCTGGTGGCAATTTTATAAATTTTACAGCAGTCTAATGGCTTGGGGGTAGAAGCTGTTGAGGAGCCTTTTGGTCCCAGACTTGGCTCTCCGGTACCGCTTGCCAGTCAGTAGCAGAGAAAACAGTCTATAACTTGGGTGACTGGAATCTATGACAATTTTATGGGCTTTCCTCTGACACCACCTATTATATAGGTCTGGATGGCAGGAAGCTTGGCCACAGTAATGTACTGGGCCGTTCCCACTACCCTCTATAGCGCCTTATGGTCAGCAGTTGCCAAACCAGGCTGTGATGCAACCGGTCAGGATGCTCTCGATGGTGCAGCTGTAGAGCCTTTTGAGGATCTGGGGACACATGCCAAATCTTTTCAGTCTCCTGAGGGGGAAAATGTTTTGTTGTGCCCTCTTCACGACTGTTTTGGTATGTTTGGACCATGATAGTTCGTTGGTGATGTGAACACCAAGGAACTTGAAACTCTCGACCCGCTCCACTACAGCCCTGTCGATGTTAATGGGGGCCTGTTCGGCCTGCCTTTTCCTGTAGTCCACGATCAACTCCTTTGTCTTGCTCACATTGAGGGAGAGGTTGTTGTTCTGGCACCACACTGCCAGATCTCTGACCTCCTCCCTATAGGCCGTCACATTGTTGTCGGTGGTCAGGCCTACCATTGTTGTGTCGTCAGCAAACTACACAGTCGTGGGTGAACAGGGAATACAGGAGGGGACTAAGTACACACCCCTGAGGAGCCCCAGTGTTGAGGATCAGCATGGGAGACATGTTGTTGCCTACCCTTACCACCTGGAAGCGGCCCGTCAGGATGTCCAGGATCCAGTTGCAGAGGGAGATGTTTAGTCCCAGAGTCCTTAGCTTAGTGATGAGCTTCGTGGGCAGTATGGTGTTGACCGCTGAGCTGTAGTCAGTGATCAGCATTCTCACATAGGTGTTCATTTTGTCTAGGTGAGAAAGGGCAGTGTGGAGTGCAATTGAGATTGCGTCATCTGTGGATCTGTTGGAGCGGTATGCAAATTGGAGTAGGTCTAGGGTGATGTGAGCCATGACCAGCCTTTCAAATCACTTCATGGCTACCCATGTGAGTGCCACAGGGTGGTAATCATTTAGACAGGTTACCTTTGCTTCCTTGGGCACAGGGACTATGGTGGTCTGCTTGAAACATGTAGGTATTACAGACTCGGTCAGGGAGAGGTTGAACATATCAGTGAAGACACTTGACAGTTGGTCCACGCATGCTTTGAGAGTTGAAACTAGCTAGCTAATGTGAGCTAGCAGGAATTTTAGCTGGCCAAGTCATATTGAAGCCAGCTAGTAACATGTCTAAACTGATGTTGGGTTTGCTTGCTTAGATATCTAATAGCCAATGCCATGGCAAGCAAGGTAGGAATTAAGCTAGCTAACCTGTTGTGCTAGTAACAACACTTACCATTTAACTAGCTAGCTAACTTTAGCAAGCTACATACATGGCTCTGAGTCTGGCTGGTACTTGCAGGAGCATGGGGTAACGTTAGTGAATTCAATTCTTCAACATCTTGCTGGCTAGCAACATTTGCTAAGCCAACTGCACAGTCACATATTGGCTACCTAGCTACATTATATAATTTCTAATTTTGGAGGCAGTGTAAATGCAATTCGAGCTAGCCCACCAAGGCCAGCCCAACCAAATTGCCAATGTAAACTGGGCTTAAGTGCGTAAACTAGGGTTCCCCAACTGGCGGGCCGTATTTGGCCAGCAGATGGTTTTATTTGGACCCCCAAGTTTTCTTAGCAAAAAATAAATAAGTAAACATTTTGGGGTGGTGTTTTCATTGTTGACTGTAAAAACACATTGAAATCAGGTCCATTTGAATTTAATTTAAGAAATCCCATGCATAATAGAGACACGTGATCGTATGCAAATGTTGGCAAAGTTTGAAATGATTATGTTTAAGTCAAACATATCTGTTTGGGCTTCTTGGTCAATTTGCAGTCTGCAAATTATTCATACTTCTATTATGGCCCCCCAACCATCCGCTCATGAAAAAATTGGCCCGCAGCTTAATCTATTTGATAATCCCTGGTGTAGGCTATGCATTTATTAAACACATGATTTCCTCTTGCTTCTAGCTAGCAAACACTGCAGTTAGCGATAATACATTTCCATGAAGAACAACCAAGACCTCACAAACCACAGCCGATAAAACATTTTTTTTTGAACAGTAAGCTAGTTATGAACCCAAAACATACATGTAAACATAAACTTAGTTCCGCATGCTAGCTAGCATTAAACTCGACTGACAACATTGTTGTTTCAAACATTTGTAGAAAAAAATTCCAGCCCCCGGCATAAACTTTCTCCTGCTGTCTTGTCATTCATAGAATCCAAATTTGTGCTGACTGATCAGTGTCAAGTTACTTTTCAGTTTGTTCACAGAATATCGGAAATCGCCATGCAAAAGTAAAAATTCAGGGGGCTGCACATGGTATATCAGAGTTAAACAACATCACTCTGAATCACTGCTTGCCTGACATTGCGTGTGCCAGCCTGGTCTCATAGACTAGATGTAACATCGCAAACGTAAAGCCGGGACACTGAATTGACGATATATTACGATTGGTATGGTTACACAAGACGGGTTACTTAAAACCCTTTCCTGTAGTCAAATGACCAAATAGCCCTCTAGTGGCCTCATGAGTGGAATGTTATGAATATTTTCCATAATTTCATAATTAATCAACATTATATCAAAACACCGGCTGAAATTCCGGTGTTTCTATTTCAAACGGTTTTGTTATATTTCAGTCTTCTGTGATGTATATAAAGTGTAATGTTGGGATTCCAAATCAAAATATAATACATTTCAATCCTATCTGATATGGTACAGGTGTTTTATTGTTTTTTAAAATAAGACCATAACCATGTGTGTTAGGTGGATACCTTTGTTTCAAAGTAGATAGGCATTTTGCAATGAATCATACAGTATAATGGTTTAAAAGCGGGATTTTGATAATATCATTGTATCCACACACTCTAAATCCCTTTGGCACAGTAGGCATCAAGTTCCTTTCCAATAATGTTGTATAAAACATTATACCTTTCAATCATTTTTACAGAACACAAATGCTTTCAATTGCCCACTTATAGATAGGCATGACCAATTTAGGCATCTTTTTTAACAATGCGATATTCTGTTTAAAATAACACATGGGCTTATGAATTAATCAAAATAAAATAAAAATTTGATTATTTATTAGTCTAGTGGTTAAGTATTTAGGCATTTATTATGTGAATTAGGCCTCATGAAATCATTGTCAAATGTGCAACAGGTACTGTTGCATGTAGGTATAAATTATGTATGAGTCATGTAGAAATATCAAAACATACTTTCAACTCCAAAACAATTGCCTGTCTATGGTGCAGGAACCACTGACTCGTAGCCTTTTCCTATACTCAAGACACCTGCTGGTTTGGACAGCTTATGAGGTGTCCTAAATATACCCATAGGAGTAAAATGTTTATTACGCTCGGGAACTTATTACCAATTGTCTACTGAGACGTATTGTGGATACTGGCCCACCTCACAGACTATCAAAGGAAGAGGTTATTGCCCTACTCTGTGAGATGCATGCCACCCCTATGGTACTGCCCAGGGACACAGTGCTTTAAGGCAGAGGTGGCAGATTGTGGAAATGCAAACACCAGCTGGTTGAAAGTGCGCCGGGCCATCTCTATACGCTTTGTTGATGTCCTCCTTCCACCAGAACATACAACTACCCCACTGTGTGATGTCAGAGTAAACAAAAATTGTCCCAGGGAACATTTGGATTAATACCTCCAAATCAGACAGCATCTGACACACCAGTGCTGTCCCTTTTGTGTGTCCCAAGTCGTTTCCACCGAGGTGGATGACTGTGATATTCACGGTCACACCTTGGCTTGGCGAGAGAGAATATTTCAGAACTCTTCCATTGAGAACAACTCATCCATATTTTGCGTTCCTGTAGTCATCCAGCCAGCTATATTGTGAAATGACATAGTAAGTATTTGCTTCAGTCTTTGTTCCCTTGCTCTCGCCAATTTGCTTTGAGCAATGATCAGTGGGTGTATGAGCTGGGATCTTATCAATAAATAAAATGCACAACACTTTGAGGGTTCACAAGGTGAGCATGTGTTAAACTGTATTACAAACTCGGTGGTTTGAACCCTGAATGCTGATTGGCTGTCAGCCGTGGTATACCACGGGTATGACGAAACATTTATTTTTACTGTTCTAATTATTTTCTCGTAGAGCCTCTCTCATAATCTATTTTAATAAGTGCCTACATCTTTTCAGAGACTTTTTTTATTATATATTATTTTACTTAAAATAAAGCTATTTCCAACGTACTATAACGTTAATATGGGTCTTTATTTCCTCTTTCAGGCGCCCAAATGCACGCTTCCTGTCCAGGTCAGCCCTTTGTGCTGAGAGCACCGGGTTCTTTCTCTGTTTGGACTCCCTAACATTGTGCCAAACACACACCGGACGAGAACTACAGCATATTCAGTCTCTATGGTCCTCAGACTCCGACATGTATTTGGTGTATTATGATACGCCATCTCTGAGCTAGTTTTTGTTCCACAACCCAGAGAGATAGGCGTAGCCCATAGAATGAAAACATAACCGTACACTGACGGGGTGGTTTGACCGTCAGTGCTGGTGCTCTTCACAGCGTACAGGTGTGCTGTTCCGGTGTTTCACCTGCAGGTTGCAGCATTGTTCCTGGAAACGGTCTCACACCTGTCACCTGGACCATGCAGACTGCGTTTTACTGGTTGCGTTTACACAGCCAGCCCAATTATACCTTTTTACTAATCAGATCAGCGCGCAAAAATATCTGATGCGAAAAGATCTGGTATGATTGGTCAAAAGACCAGTTAGTGGGTAAAATATCCGAATTGGGCTGCCTGTGTAAACGCATCTTCTGAGGTATCAGGATCGTACAAGTGTCACCTGTAACGTGATTTTTGTTAGGCTACCATAGGCCTATGCATCAATATGCATGATTGAGGAGGACGGACAGGTAGCCTAATATCTTATGACGTCAAAATATCTGTACACTTGCATTGCAGGCCTATTTGTAGAAACATGTAAGGCCGAAATAAGAATGTTCTTCCTTATTTTAGATTTCCTTTGCATTGATTGCCATTGCATTCAACGCTGAAGAAGGGTTCATACCCGAAACTCATACCAATAAAAATATGTCAATTTATGTTAGTTTTTTTTTTACCGGAGTGCTCTCCTATTTCTGTTTCATTTATCATTGGCCCACAATTCAATAATTTACTTATCTTTCTCCATTTATAGCCTACTCCTTTGCAATGTTTGTCTCGATACAGCACTTCGTAGCGATAGTCTACCACTTTTTTTCATAACATTAGTAGTAAACATTGTTAGGGGAAGGTGAAGTTTAAACATGACTTCGAGGTTCTGCTTCAGGACGGTGGGGAGCTCGAGACATAGCCCATGGACTGCACGGACCTATGGATACCCCCTAAGCTAATATCACAAGTGTATTGTGATAATTAATTCATGCACTTGAAGTAAGCCTACATTGCTTATCAATATTTTACAGATTACATAACTAGTAATTTATTATGAAACATTGAAACGGTTTTGGTCTGTATATCGTTTAGAATATGCAGGTCGGTGTCTTGG
Organism: Oncorhynchus masou masou; assembly: GCF_036934945.1. Classification (NCBI taxonomy): domain Eukaryota; kingdom Metazoa; phylum Chordata; class Actinopteri; order Salmoniformes; family Salmonidae; genus Oncorhynchus; species Oncorhynchus masou. The sequence goes on along the minus strand of NC_088226.1, from coordinate 38,568,797 downwards.
TTGTTGTTGTAATTCATCCCACATATTTTTTTATATTCAAAAGATATTGTCAGTTTAATTCAGCAAATCAGGAAATTGATGCAACGTGTGTCATGTTTAAAAATCAAATCAAAAATCCTGAACATACAGCATGGTAAAAAGGGTGGGATATATTTTTGATCCAACTATTAAAGTGTTTATGATGAAGAAACAAACCTTAAATGCACGAATGTATTGGTTACTATAATTCACATTTATTTCAGTATGACACAGACATTTTGAATTGTGTGACTGAAACAATAATTATTGTGTAGCCTACAAGGTTTATGTACAGAGTAAAGTCAAATGTCATATTTGAACACTCTACATTTGATTGTGCATTGTTTATAGTTGACCCGGACCCCGGGCACATTACCCATGTGAACGCCACAGAACAGAGAATGTTGAATGAGTAGGGTACGCCATATTTTGATTGACATGCTCTGTTACAATTTACCCTAAACCATAGGAGATGGAGCAACATTTCCCCAAGTCTGAGATTCCATCCTCGAATTGGAGGACAAATATGAATAATGTTTTAGTTTACTTAGAGCTTGAGGAGACGTGTATATTTTAACTGTACTTAATATATATTATATATTATAACTACACATGATCTGCTATTGTGAAGCGAAATGTCCGTACAACGCAAACCCCATCCTCACTTGGAACGTCCTTTCCAGACTTGTGTTGTAGTTAATGTTAATTATCCTTGTTGACTTATTTGAGCACTCCCTTATATTCAGCACTCCCCATTCCTGGGACGGATTTCACGAGCCTTAAATATTTAGAAATAGCTTAACCGACCTGTAATTTGTGCCTAACAATCCTGCAGGCAGAGGAAGACAGAAGGGTGAAATGTAGATCTGTATGTGTATACCCCTTTCTACATAATTTGTGCCTTACACTGCAGCTTCCTAGCTGTGCCATGCTATGCAGAGTAGGCAAAGGGGTGAAATATAAGTCTGAAATGAATGTATAACCTTCCTTCCTCTGGAAGTTAAGTGGTTTAAGTGGGATGAGAATGATGCCAAAACAGCGCGAGAGTTGCAGGCGCTATATGCACTTATTTCCTGGCAGATATGGGATCTTCCCATTCCTTCCTTATGCACATGCAAACCTTTTCCCACCCCCTGATTCCGAACACACTTTAAGTATACTTCATGGAGAAAAACACAATATTTACTTTGTATTGCCCTTGTCTTGGCTTTAACCAAAGGAAAATAAAGAATACATACTTGTGGTTTGCTTTGATAATTCTTTCCAAAATATTTTTATTTATTTTCGCTCAGAAAAATATCGTGCATGAATCAATGTTTAGGAAAACAGACTGTATTTCATTTCTGTGCAGTAGTCAACAATCGAACAAATATTTTAAATGAATATTTTGCAGCAAGTCATACAAAACTAGGCTACAACACAAATATTTATATATTTTCATATTTGGCACATGGTAGCCGTCGTTTACAGTAGAAATCACCTTACACACACACACACACGCACGCACGCACGCACACACACACCAACACACACACACAGGGGAATGTCATGTCATTCGATTGCAACTGATTTGCTCGGTCCTAGGAATAACCAGACAGAAATAAAGTCACTTGACAACAAAAATATTACGTTTTTCATTCTTGCTAAACGACTTCTCATTGGAAACTGTTCAAACCCCTGAATTCTTTTTTAAAACTAGAAAAACGTAGAGCGTATAGGAGAGTGCACATGGCAAATCTAAGATACATCATTACAGTATTGTCCCTTATGTTGACTTTAGGAGAGCAATGAGTCTATCTGGAAAGGATGACAGCAGCCACCTTGCGCTGTGTGCATCTTCACCCGGGAGAAAGCAGCATCGGAGTTTGGCATGTAGCCCTGTGACGTCATGTGGACAGCTGTGCGTGGGTCCCTGCTGTGCTCGGCTTGCTCCGCGAGGCTGCACCTGAATGCGTGCAACATGCGCGACGCGCCTGAGCTGGCCTGCTGGTACAACTGCTGTGCATGTGCGTGCACCATAGCAGGGGATACGGGTGGGTAGCCCAGTGTGTGGGGCAGCATGTGGTGGGCACCGGCGGGCCAGTAGCACCGGTGGGCACCGGGGTTGGTATATGCACTGTCTGCATCAGTGTGGTCTCTATCCTCCCTCCTTATGAAGGGCTTACTGAGGATGCTATCGATGGAGAAGGAGCTGGAAGAGCTGGAGAACTTAGCTCCCATAACCCTCTCCTCCCGGGAGGGCGCAGATGGAGTGTTCGAGAAGCGAATCTCCTCGTCTGGGGTCTTGATGTCCTTATTGGAACCAACGCTGGATCTGCACTTACTGATGCGCTTCCTCCTGCGCCGGAACACCCCGTCGGCGAAGGTATACTCGCTGTTCGGGTTCAGCATCCAGTAATTGTCCTTGCCCCAGGGCCTGGACGGGTCCCGGAGCACCTTGAGGAAACAGTCATTCAGCGACAGGTTGTGGCGCACCGAGTTCCGCCAGCCAGTGTAGCTGCCACGGAAGAACAGGAATTTATTCATCAGGTAGTTGTTGATCTCAGCTAGAGTCAACTTGCCGCTGCCGGAGTCCCGGATGGCCATAGCAATGAGTGCGATGTAGGAGTAGGGTGGCTTGGGTCTGCGGGTGTAAGGCTTCCCCTTGCCATCGGCGCTGCTCGTGGTGGCAGGTGTTGGACTGTTGGCCACGCAGTCCCCGTCTGAGCCCAGCTCATCCCCGGATAGGGGAGAGGGGACAGTTCCCTCTGCATCACTGTGACTGCACACCTCCAAGGGAACGAAGTGGGTTGCGGAAAACACTTCAAGTTTCATGTTTAAATCTTTATTTGGTAACTTCCTCCTCTCACCTGTCAGTGGAATTGTCAGAGTTCCTCTCAGTGCAGTTCTCCTCGTCTAAAAGTTAAACAAATAGATTGTCTGTGGTGGTTCTTCAGAGAGGCGCAGGTGTAGCCGGTGAATCTGTTTCTGTAGTGGGGTCAGTGCACGTGTCTTTGAAAGCAGAGGTCGCTTTCCGTACAGGAGCTCGGTTGTACAGAGGAACTCGAGGCACCCAAACTAATGAGGAGTCGAGAGTAGATTTGTCTCAGGAGACGCGCCCTGTTATAATATAATTCCTCCGCGAGGGACTGCCCACAAGGGGCGTGGTCTATCATCTCGAGCTCAGAGTAATCTCAAATCCATTGAAATGATTGTGGGATTTATGATTGCACGCTCCTTCTATTAAACGTATAAAAAGCTTAATTTACGAGGAAGAGATAAGAACTGTGTTTTAAAAATAATATATTTTGGAAGGCTTCAACAGCTCTCTCTCTCTCTCTCTCTCTCTCTCTCTCTCTCTCTCTCTCTCTCTCTCTCTCTCTCTCTCTCTCTCTCAAACACACACACACGCACGCACACCTGCAATATTGTGTGCCAGAAAATAATTTTTCGGGAGGTGGCGTGCGTTTGCCAGACACACACACACAGATGTGTTTACGTTTGTAATGTTTGTTTGTAGAGAATTTCACATCATGATACATGTATTTACAAGTCTATTTCAATGATACATGTATGAAGATTCAGAACAAAACACCGTAGACTACCTCTAGGTCTAATACAAACAAATAAAACTGTGATGATTATTAAACCGTGATGATTATGTCAATGACAATAATCGGGGGGACAATTAAACAACACAACTTTTCTATCCAGAAACGGTCACGTGACCCCACAACACGGCTCAAAGTTTAAATTCACTGCAAGCTGAAGTCTCTTGTTGAAAGTGGCGACCTTATGTAAAAATACTAGTAGTTCATGAAAATATACAATCCAGCCACGAGGGTTATCCATGCGAGCCTAATCCACAAGCCTTGTGCCAAAATTCCCAAATAATTGGATAAGCTCTCAGGGAGACCTGTTTTGGCTGCCTTTGGCTCATTGACTGAACATATTTGTGCTTTTGAAGATTTCTTTCGAAAACAATGTGTGGTGTCACTCCCTGCACATCTACACGATTATATGGACACGAGTAACACCCTTAAAACAATTAAAACAGTTATGGGGAGATGCTTATGGCTTGCTTTGTTGTTGAATCCCTGTATACAAACATTTCCACCAGCGAGGCCTAGAAACTATGGTACACTATCTTAGTTAACGACCCACTGGTACACTTCCTAGCACTAACTGTATTGTTGAATTTGCTGAGGCAACTGCTATGGGTAGTAAAATATACTATATATACACAAAAGTTTGTGGAGAACCCCTTCAAGTAAGTGGATACGGCTATTTCAGCCACACCCGTTGTGAATAGGTGTAGGAAAATCGAGCACACAGCCATGAAATCTCCATAGACAAACATTGGCAGTAGAATGGCCTTACTGAAGAGCTGAGTGACTTTCAATGTGGCACCGTCATAGGGTGCCACCTTACTAACAAGTCAGTTGTTCAAATTTCTGCCCTGCTAGAGCTGCCCCAGTCAACTGTAAGGGTTGTTATTGTGAAGTCGAGACATCTAGGAGCAACAACGGCTCAGCCGCCAAGTGGCAGGCTCAACAAGCTCACAGAACAGGACCACCAAGTGCTGAAGTGCGTAAAATTCATCTGTCCTCGGTTGCAACACTCGCTACCAAGTTCCAAACTGCCTCTGGAACCAACTTCAACACAAGAACTGTTTGTTGTGAGCATCATGATATGGGTTTCAGTGGCCAAGCAGCCGCAACACAAGCCTAAGACCACCATGTCAGCTGGAGTGTTGTAAAGCTCGCCGCCATTGGACTTTGGAGCAATGGAAACACGTTCTCTGGAGTGAAGAATCACGCTTCACAATCTGGAAGTCCGACGGACGAATCTGGGTTGGCGGATGCCAGGACAACCCTACCTGCCCCAATGCATAGTGCCAACTGTTAAGTTTGGTGGAGGAAGAATAATGGTCTGGGGCTGTTTTTCATGGTTCGGGCCCCTTAGTTCCAGTGAATATAAACATTAACGCTGCAGCATACAATGACATTCTAGATGATTCGGTGCTTCCAACTTTGTGGCAACAGTTTGGGGAAGGCCCTTGCCTGTTTCAGCATGACAATGCCCCCATGCAAAAAGCGAAGTCCATACAGAAACGGTTCGTCGAGATTGGTGTGGAAGAACGACTGGCCTGCACAGAGCCCTGACCTCAACCCCATCGATTACCTTTAGGATGAATTGGAACGCCGACAAATAACAATAACTATAGCGACCCTGTGTTTATAAACGTAGATATTGACTTTGCCACTTCAACATGCTTTTGAGGCAGAGTCGATGCCACGCAGGGCTACGGGCCAGTAGGTTCGCTGACCACCACAGACAAGCTCACTCTACATCCCTTTTTCATTACTTCACTATCAGAGCCAGTTGCAGATATTGATCAGCTAGGGGAATCAGATTGTCAACATTTTGATGCCATATTTATAATTATAAAACACACATGCAAACATTTTCCACCAACAAGCTTCTCTACCAATCAGGGCCGACCCTGGGCATAAGTGATATAAGGGGATGTTTAGGCCCCCGGCCGCTAGGCCCCCCCCCCCAATGTGCTTTAAAACCACACTATACTCTCTATGCCTCAATGCAAAATGAAGAGAATTACAGGGAATAAAACAAATAAAAAATAAAGATTATCTCTGCTGTCAAGAACGGGTCCACCAAATCTCACTTAGTGCCCCCAAACAGCTATGGCCGGCCTTGGTGCCGATGCACCACACAACCAATAAACAAAACATATTGACTTTGGGCACTTAATATCATGGTTTGCGTTTTCAACACCACAAGAAATAGACTATGTCAATCTCAACAAACAGAAAACACATCCCACCCTACCTTAACCAGTATGGAAGGCTTGGCTTGACAATCTCCAAATGTCATTAAACTTGTGTGGCGTTTTGTAATAGATGTCTCTTTCCATTCATCAAATTGTAGATTGCACAGTTTGGATTGATTGATATTATTTGTCAGTAAAAGAAAAACTTAAATACACAAATAATTGACTGGGATTGCACAGTAAAGTCATTTACTTATTTACAGTGTGGTCCCTACATACAGCAATACAGTATAAGGACTAAATGCACATCTAATTTAAACATCTCAATCTGTCTTATGGGGGTCACCTCATTTTGTTATTGTAAATTCAATGCAGTTATTAGTCTTATATTTAGCTAATTAATTATCGGCAATGCATAAACTTCTAAATTTTTGCTTGTTTCTTGCTCAATAAGCACAGTGCGCTCTGCTGGCCTCTCTCCGTAAAAAACACCCCTTAGCTCTTGGAGTCCCAGGAAAAGCTTGACTAGAATAGTTTACTGTAAGATTTTCTTTTTAGCATTTCATATACTAGTAGACAATTGGAAGAGGGACGCAAGCTCTTGTTTGCTGAATGTTAAATACAGCAGCCAATAGAACTCATGGCCACAGGCAGGAGATGTTGAAAGAAGAGAGCGCACGGGATGGCTGTAGGCTAGAGCAGTTATTTGTGCAGACCCATAACCATTCAATCTTCATGAAGAGAAAAGAAAGCCATCTCCATCTTATTCTAGTCCTACGTCATTCAAGCATGTCATTACAATAATGAAGGATAACCAAACATTTCATTTAACTGTTGAAAGTGGGGAAGGAATGAAGCAACAACAGGGAAAGAGGAGACAGGCTAATAGTGCACGTTGCGCCACATTGGGGGAAATATAATGAAAGGTATGCATGCAACAGCCTACTTATTATAACACTGTAAAATAGACCCTAGTATATTTCAAAATCAAAATTGAATTTCTAGCCTGTAATTGTAACTTTGTAGGCTGGATATCCTGCACCAGCATCATGTGTTGTCTCCTGGGTTCATGGTTTAAAAGAGGTGTGTAATTCCAGTCCATATAATACAGTATAATACAAGACAGTAATACAGTCCATATGAAAAAATATTACCTTAATGGAGCTTGTTTCATTTATTTACTCAAGAGAGCATAGTTACATCAATGAGCGTGTATGTTTTTGTGTCATGCATAATAATATATGTCATGCAGTAACCTATCGTATGTGTTGGATAACTGCACAGTCATTTGGCCTATTTTGGCCTTTTTTGGACGTTGGCCAATTGTCTTTAGTGTAGGGATCATAAAATGTATTTAACGTATGGCTCATTAGGCTTAGGTAACATCAGAAATGGTCATACCATCAAAGCCCTACTCAAATCCAGACGTGCTTTAAATGCTTTAAATGACATTTCTGCTTTGTGCGGGACATACCGGGTTAACTGGGAGAAAAGTGATTATTCTCAGGATGTAACATTTGTAAATTCCAGGGAAAAATATTCACCCCTAATCTGTATCTTATTCTTTAGATGTTTGGGGCTGCTGGTGAACGTGCAGGCACAATGTGTAGGCATAATCAAAGTGACACTGGACTAGTGCACTTGCCAGTCTTTACGGTGTCTGTAGCTAGGTTTCCATCCAATTGGTGACAGATTTTAATGCAAATATTTGAACATCTGCATATAAACAATTGTAACGGCTGTCTTGGGTGGAAGAAGGAGAGGACCAAAACGCAGCGTGGTTAGTGTTCATCTTTTTAATAAACAACTTGAACACTTCAAAAACACAAAACAACAAAGTGACAACTGACACAGATCTATCTGGTGTAGACACACAAAGAATGAAAATAATCACCCACAAAACACAAAGGAAAACAGGCTACCGAAATATGGTTCTCAATCAGGGACAACGATAGACAGCTGCCTCTGATTGAGAACCATATCAGGCCAAACACAGAAATAGAAAATATAGAAAAACGAACATAGACTGCCCACCCCAACTCACACCCTGACCATACTAAATAAAGACAAAACAAAGGAAATAAAGGTCAGAACGTGACAACAATATGAGTATTTCAGGGTTTCTTTAGGACAATTTGGCACTGGACAAAATGACCGGCAAGATTTTAATTTACTGGACATTTGAGAAATTTGGTGCAGCCAGTGCCATCAGTAAACATAGGATATTGGCCAAATGTTCTTAAAAACAGCCTATAACAAATTACAAAAAAACCAATTCCTTGTGTTTGAACGTGTAGCATATAGTAGAGATATGCAAAACTTTTTAGCATGTGTAGCATATTTTTTAGGCTACTTTCCTAAAACAATAATTGTCCACCTCATGGTTCAGCTGTTGGAGATTTGAGCATGAAATTAGACCAATAGGCTTAGTTATAAACTGTATGATATATACTGTATATGCCTATATAAAGGAAGAGAAGCCTAAGCCTATCCCCAGAGAGATAGAGGGAGAGATATAGACATACCGGTGGCATACATTTCTATATGCCAGATGGCTACTGCATCTGCTATACAGATTTAGGGCTCCATTTTCGGCTGGAGTTATGGCAGCACTGTTTCAGGTGTAAACTTCTGACCCACTGGGAATGTGATAAATAAAAAAATACTCTCTCTACTATTATTCTGACATTTCACATTCCTAAAATAAAGAGGTGATCCTAACTGACCTAAGACAGGGTTTTTTACTAGGATTAAGAAATTGTGAAAATCTGAGCTTAAATGTATTTGGCGAAGGTGTATGTACTCTTCCCACTTCAACTGTATTTTTTCCTATTCTCATGGGTTAGGTGCATTCCTCCTGGGAATGATGGAACAGGGTGAACCGTAGGCCTTTTCCTACACACCTGGTCTATAGCTACGTAATCTGTAGACATGATTTAATATGAGTTGATGTCCATGCCCCACGGAAATCTATTTAGCATAATAAAAAAATCCCCATATAAATCTGTCCGTTTATGCTAGATATATGTTTTTTTCTTTGTTGCATCTCAATCCACCGCAGATGTCGCTCTTCTGCATCTGCGGTGAAAGGTGACCGAGCTAGAGCAGTGTTTGCCAGACCATGAGTGTCACACCCTGATCTGTTTAACCTGTCTTGTGATTGTCTCCACCACCTCCATGTGTCGCTTATCATACCTGGTGTATATATCCCTGTGTTTCCTGTCTCTCTGTGCCAGTTCGTCTTGTAGGCTTTCAAGTCAACCAGCGGTTTTCTCGTACTCCTGCTTATATTCACTTTTCCTAGTCCTCATGGTTTTTGACCCTTGCCTGTTTTCTGGACTCTGTACACGCCTGCCTGACCATTCTGCCTGCCTGACCATTCTACCTGCCCTGACCCTGAGCCTGCCTGCCTGCCACTCTGTACCTCCTTGACGCTGAACTGGTTTTGACCTTTTGCCTGTCCATGACCATTCTCTTAACCCCTTTTTGGATTGTATAATATGGATTGTTTAATATCAAGGCTCAAACCATTTACCTCCCATGTCTGCATCTGGGTCTCGCCTTGTGCCCTTACATGAGACGTCCCAGAAATTCTCATAATATTGTCTTCAGCATCCAAACAGCTTGGCCTAAAAACTAATATAGGTGAGACTCTCACAAACACGTACAGGCCTCACAAGACTCGTCTGACAGTCCCCCGGTGCCAGTTAATGGATTAAATTAAATGAATGGATCAACTGGGCCTTGCAAAAGTATTCACCCCCTTGGTGTTTATCTTATTTTGTTGCATCACAACCTGTCATTTAAATACATTTTTATTTGGATTTCATGTAATTGGCATACACACAATAGTCCAAATTGGTGAAGTGAAATGAAAAAAAATTACAAAAAAATAAAAACAGAAAAGTGGTGCGTGTATATGTATTCACACCTTTTGCTATGAGGCCCCTAAATAAGATCTGGTGCAACCAATTACCTTCAGAAGTCACATAATTAGTTAAATGAAGTCCACATGTGTGCAATCTAAGTGTCACATGATCTGTTACATGATCTCAGTAAATATACACAACTGTTCTGAAAGGCCCCAGAGTCTGCAACACCACCTAGCAAGGGGCAAAACCAATCAAGCGTCACTATGCAGACCAAGGAGCTCTCTAAACAGGTCAGGGACAAAGTTGTGGAGAAGTACAGATCAGGGTTGGGTTATGAAAGAATATCTGAAACTTTGAACATCCCATGGAGCACCATTAAATCCATTATAAAAAAATGGAAAGAATATGTCACCACAACAAACCTGCCAATAGAGGGCCACCCACCAAAACTCATGGACCAGACAAGGAGGGCGTTAATCAGAGACCAAAGTGTCCAGAAAAAAGCCATTGCTTAATGAAAAAATATGCAAACATGTTTGGTGTTTGCCAAAAGGCATGTGGGAGACTCCGCAAACATATGGAAGAAGGTACTCTGGTCAGATAAGACTAAATTTGAGCTTTTTGGCCATCAAGGAAACGCTATGTCTGGCACAAACCCAACACCTCTCATCATCCCGAGAACAACATCCCCACAGTGAAACATGGTGGTGGCAGCATCACGCTGTGGATATGTTTTTCATCGGCAAGGACTGGGAAATTGGTCAGAATTGAAGGAATGATGGATGGCGCTAAATACAGAGAAATTCTTGACCCAAACCTGTTTCAGTCTTCCAGAGATTTGAGACTGGGATGGAGGTTCACCTTCCAGCAGGTCAATGACCCTAAGCATACCGCTAATGCAACACTGGAGTGGTTTAAGGGGAAACATTTAAATGTTTTGGAATGGCCTAGTCAAAGCCCAGACCTCAATTGAATTGAGAATCTGTGATATGATTGTGGTATGATTGCTGTACACCAGCGGAACCCATCCAGCTTGAAGGAGCTGGAGCAGTTGTGCCTTGAAGAATGGGCCAACATCCCAGTGGCTGGATGTGCCAAGCTTATAGAGACATACCCCAAGATACTTTCAGCTGTAATTGTCGCAAAAGGTACAAAGTATTGACGTTGGGGGGTGAATAGTTTTGCACGCTCAAGTTTTCAGTTCTGCTGTCTTATTTCTTGTTTGTTTCACAATAAAAAATATTTTGCATCTTCAAAGTGATAGTAGGCATGTTGTGTAAATCAAACGACCCCCCCCCAAAAGCAATTTTATTTACAAGTTGTAAGGCAACAAATAGAAAAAATGCCAAGGGGGTGAAGACTTTCGCAAGGCACTGTATATATGGAAACTATTTAGTGCCAAAACTAAGGGATTAAATACATGGGAAAAATACAATTAAAAATATTTACTGATCTTTCTTGTATCTTTCGGATATAAACACCGTTTAGATTTGTTTTGGGGGACTCTCTGTTGTTCCATGTAGTTAATCTGTAACAATGTGTTTGTATTAGATAATACTAGTAAGGCCAAATACATTTTTCATCAAATACTTTAAAAATATATATTTTGATATTTCAAGGGGTAATACAATTCCAAATCAAATAGTAAAATGATGCTTGGTATGACCTTCTTGAAACAATTCCACATAGCTTGTTATAACCCCCCATTCCAATCCACCCGTAAATGTAAAGATGTAAATAATTTGTGCATAACATTCCAACTGACAAATGTGAAAACATTTAGATTTACAGAGCAGAGGGAATTGAAATATGTATTTGCATTTGGATAGAAATAGCACATGAACAGTACCAAGCTGTCATGAACTTGTTTGCGCTCCTGCACCCTGCAGATCTGCAGGAACTCATTCCACAAAGACTCTGAACCATGTAAACAGAAGACTATCCTTTAGACCACAGTTGGCATCATTTTAAATATTGTAAGGATGAGAATAGTCTCCGAACCCTCTGAACAGCTCGTTAAAATATCCTAATACTCCAATCAGTATATAATCTCATCCAGTCCCTCTAGATTTCATGTTATGTGGAACACTCTTAGAATTAGTGGTGACTCAAGGAACCCTGGAGATCCTCAATGAATCTCTGGAGTTCCTCAAGGAACCATTGCTATTCAATGGTTCATATTTACACCTTTGGTTAGTTGATGGGTTCTTGGAATAACTTTTAATGTGTCAATATAGCAAAGGGTTCCTTTATGAACCCTGGGCTTGAAGCATGGCTTAGAAGGGGCGTGTCTTTCAGGCAGATCTTTTTAGGCCACCCGTGAGTATAAAGGTAATTCCTGTTCACCTGTTATTTTGAAAAAGCATGTGATCAAATTAAGCTTCGGACATCATTGATGATGTAATTCTGATAAAGTAAGACACGCATCAGCACAATGCTTCTCAGTGATTTCGACACATGCCTCGAGGCTCCCGTATCAAACATCACTAATAATTACAACTTTATGTAATCAGCATTGTTATATTTGAATATACAATATGCATAAATATTCGGAGAATGGACAATGACACAGTGCAAACTTAAAATGATGAAAAGGAATGACATTTACTCTAACAGGCGGCCAAAAAGCATTAGCTGAAAGCCAAACCTCCATTGAACAACGCATCCAATATTCTGATAGGCTGCCACCTGTACAATATATTATTAAAAAGGTTCAAAATTGAACAAAAAGGTTCCAGTTGAGACTTTTACACAAGGTTCCCCCTGTGTGACAATTTTTTGAACCTCGAAAGGTTCTTCCAGGCTCGTTTATTTTTAAGAGCGTAGGCTATATCAAAGAAAAAGATGGCTATTAAAGACCTTAGTCCTATTTTTCCCCCATATGGTGCATCCCACATGTTGTTAAGTTACAGCCTTATTCTAAAATTGATTAAATTCATGTTTTTCCTATTCAATCTACACACGAAACCCAACAAAGATTAAACAAAAACAGGTTTTTAGAAATTTGTGCACACTAATAAAAGATAAAAAACAGAAATACCTTATTTACTTAAGTTAACATTTGCTACGAGACTTGAAATTTTGCTCAGGTGCATCCTGTTTCCATTAAAGATCCTTGAGATGTTTCTACAACTTGATTGGAGTCCACCTGTGGTAAATTAATTTGATTGGACATGATTTGGAAAGGCACACACCTTTGTCCCACAATTGACAGTGCATGTCAGAGCAAAAACTAAGCTATGAGGTCAAAGGAATTGTCCGTAGAGCACTGAGACAGGATTGTGTCAAATCACAGATCTGCAGACATATCAAACAATGTCTGCAGCATTGAAGATCCCCAAGAACACAGTGGCCTCCATCATTCTTAAATGGAAGAAGTTTGTAACCAACAAGACTCTTCCGAGAGCTGACCGCCCGGCCAAACTGAGCAATCGGTAGAGAAGGGCCTTGGTCTGGGAGGTGACCAAGAACCTGATGGTCATTCTGACAGAGCTCCCGAGTTCCTCTGTGGAGATGGGAGAACCTTCCAGAAGGACAACCATCTCTGCAGCACTCCACCAATCAGGTGAAAGTAGAATAGAGTGGCCATATGGAAGCAGCCAAGACAACACAGGAGTGGCTTTGGGACAAGTCTCTGAATGTCCTTGAGTAGCCTAGCCAGAGCCTGGACTTGAATCCGATCGAACATCTCTAGAGAGACCTGAAAATAGCTGTGCAGCGACGCTCCCCATCCAATCTGACAGAGCTTGAGAGTGGAAGAAACTCCCCAAATACATGTGTGCCAAGCTTGTAGCATCATACCAAAAAAGACCTGAAGCTGTAATCACTGCCGAAGGTGCTTCAACAAAGTACTGAGTAAAGGGTCTGAATACTTATGTAAATGTGATTCAGTTTTTTTTTAAATTGTACATTTGCCAAATATTCAAAGAATTGGTTTTCGCTTTGTCATCATGGGTTATTGTGTGTAGATTGCTGAGGAAACTATATGCAAATATTTCTTTTATTTAACCTTTTTTTAACCAGGTAGGCTAGTTGAGAACAAGTTCTCATTTGTAACTGCAACCTGGCCAAGATAAAGCAAAGCAGTGTGACACAAACAACAACACAGAGTTACACATGGAGTAAAGAAACATACAGTCAATAATACAATAGAGAAAGTCTATATACAGTGTGTGCAAATGAGGTAGGATAAGGGGGTGAGGCAAAAGATAGGCCACAGTGGGGAAATTATTACTGTATGGCAAATTAAACACTAGGGTGATAGATGAGCAGAAGATGAGTTTGCAAGTAGCGGTACTGGAGTGCAAAGGAGCAACATAAATAAAATAAATAACAATATGGTGATGAGGTAGTTGGATGGGCTATTTACAGATCGGCTATGTACAGATGCAGTGTTCTGTGAGCTGCTCTGACAGCTGGTGCTTAAAGCTAGTGAGGGAAATATGAGTCTCCAGCTTCAGTGATTTTTGCAGTTCGTTCCTGTCATTAGCAGCAGAGAACTGGAAGTAAAGGTGGCAGAAGGAGAAATTGGCTTTGGGGGTGACCAGTGAAATATACCTGCTGGAGCGCATGCTGCATGTGGGTGCTGCTATGGTGACCAGTGAGCTGAGATATGGCGGTGCTTTACCTAGCAAGACCTGAGCCAGTGGGTCTGGCGACGGATATGAAGTGAGGGCCAGCCAACGAGAGCATACAGGTCGAAGTGGTGGGAGGTATATGGGGCTTTGGTGACAAAACGGATGGCACTGTGATAGACTGCATCCAATATGCTGAGAAGAGTGTTGGAGTCCATTTTGTAAATGACATCGCCGAAGTCAAGGATTGGTAGGATAGTCAGTTTTACTAGGGTATGTTTGGCAGCATGAGTGAAGGATGCTTTATTGTGAAATAGGAAGCCGATTCTAGATTTAGTTTTGGATTGGAGATGCTTAATGTAAGTCTGGAAGGAGAGTTTACAGTCTAACTAGACACCTAGGTATTTGAGGTTGCCCACATATTCTAGGTCAGATCCGTCCAGAGTAGTGATGCTGGACGGGTGGGTAGGTGTTGGCAGCGATCGGTTGAAGAGCATACATTTAGTTTTTCTTGCATTTAAGAGCAGATGGAGGCCACGGAAGGAGAGTTGTTAAATTATACAATTGTAAATTATACAATTATACAAACTGTACAATTTAATAATCTATTTTTGAATAAGGCTGTAACGTAACAAAATGTGGAAAAACTCAAGGGGTCCGAATACTTTCCGAGTGCACTGTAACTCAATAAACTAAAGACCTAGGTTTCAGGATTCGGGTTTACTGTAGGAAAAGGGCTATGCTCAAACTGGAGCCAGAACTACAGTAACAGTACACGCCCCGAGCCTAATGTCTGGATAGAGTTACAGCTGCTTCAGGTCTGTAACTCCCATCTGGATGAGGGTTTCCACAAAACAAAAGTGTTTCCAGCAATTCTGAGTGAAGGGGCGGACAAAATACATAAACAGTGCTGCTTACAGACAGATTCAGACAGAGAATGTTTTGGGTCAGTGCAAACCTGCTAGATTATATGGCCTTATTCAAGCAAAACCACGATCCGGATAAGGTTGAACAGCCTTCCTCTGGCGTTGATAGAGCGTTGAGAGTGCTCAGCTCAGATGATTGCTGGGGGTGGTGGTGGTTGGAGACTTTCAATAAATCAGCATTACAGAACTGTAATGCCACGTTTTTAAACCACCTGTAGTTTCTTTGAGAAGATATATAAAGTGATGTGTGCATTTGAACAACAGGATAAATATTTCACTTTTACATAAAAACAAAAACAAATGACCACCGCCGCACTTGCCTTCACTGTTTTGAACAGATTAGATGATACCATTTAGAATGAGCAGCCAGCTCACGAACAAACGAGTGCACCAGGGAGACCGCAACAAGCATACAGATGCAATAAGTGGAAACACATTGTCTAACTGGCTAGCATGATGTGCTAGCCAGTTAACTTTTGTTCTGAAATAACTTAATCCTTTTTTGTTAGTCGTATATTAGCTTAGATATACTTTATAATGGCTATAGCTATAGCTATAGTTGCTAATCAAAGGTAGATAACTGGTTAATTTGACCAAAAAATTGACATGAATATTTCTTAATGTTTCTCAAATTTACTGTAGCTGGCAAATTCATTTCATCATGCTTTGTGATATGTTTTATGCTGTTTTAGTCCAGACAACCTACAGTAGAATATGATGAACACAACGGTGGAAGCAATAAAATTGGCCAATCACAGTCATGCTTTTTTGTCCTACTGGATCCGTGATGAGAAGGTTCTAGCTAGTGTATCTCTCTGTCCTTCGACTCTTGTTGGCTGTAGGTGTCCGGTTTATCAGGTCCCAGGCTCCCGTGGCTGTTATGAATATTTATTTACAAGGTCATTACAATTAGCTTTTTGCTTTAATGCCAGCTGTACCTGATAGAGCAGATTAAGTCTCACTTGCAGAAGAAGTAAGTGTCACACCCTGACCATAGTTTGCTTTGTATGTTTCTATGTTTTGTTTGGTCAGGGTGTGATATGAGTGGCCATTCTATGTTACATGTCTAGTTTGTCTAGTTCTATGTTTGGCCTGATATGGTTCTCAATCAGAGGCAGGTGTTAGTCATTGTCTCTGATTGGGAACCATATTTAGGTAGCCTGTTTGGTGTTGGGTTTTGTGGGTGATTGTTCCTGTCTTTGTGTTTGTGGCACCAGATAGGACTGTTTTGGTTTTTGCACGTTTCTTGTTTTGTAGTGTTTGTGTTTTAGTTGTTTTATTAAAACATGAATCTCAATAGCCACGCCGCATTTTGGTCCGACTCTCCTTCTCACCAAGAAAGCCGTTACAGAATCACCCACCACAACAGGACCAAGCGGCGTGGTAACAGTCAACAGCGGCAGCAGGAGCAACAAAGAGAGGAAAGGACATGGGAATAGAATCTGGACTACACTACGTGGGAAGAAATAGACAGGTGGGCGGCCGACCCAGGAGGAGTGCCCGAGCCAGCCTGGGATTCGCTGGAGCAGTGCGAAGAGGGGCATAGAAAAATGGAGTTATTGAAGCAAGCATGGTGGCGCGATACGAAGCCCGGGAGTCAGCCCCAAAAATTAATTGGGGGGGGGGCTCACAGGGAGTATGGCGACGCTAGGTAGGAGACCTACGCCAACTTCCTGTGGTTACCAGAGGGCGAGAGAGACCGGGCAGGCACCGTGTTATGCTGTGGTGCACACGGTGACTCCAGTGCGGGTGCATAGCCCGGTGCGTTCTATTCCAGCACCGCGTATCGGCCGGGCTAGATTGAACGTCGAGCCAAATGCCTTGAAGCCGGCTCTACGCATCTGGTCCCCAGTGCGTCTCCTTGGGCCAGCTTACATGGCACCAGCCTTACACTCGGTATCCCCGTTTCGCCTGCATAGCCCAGTGCGGGCTGTTCCACCTTGCCGCACTGGCAGAGTGACCGGGAGTATTCAACCAGGTAAGGTTGGGCAGGCTCGGCGCTCAAGAGCTCCAGTGCGCCTGCACGGTCCGGTCTACCCAGTACCACCTCTACACCCCAGCCCTCCGGTGGCAGCTCCCCGCACCAGGCTTCCTGTGCGTATCCTCGGCCATAGTACCACCAGTGCCAGCACCACGCATCAGACCTACTGTGCGCCTCGCCTCTCCAGAGCTGCCGGAGCCTTCCTACTCTCCTGCGCTGTCGGAGTCTCCCACCTGTTCTGCGCAGCCAGAGCCTTCCTCCTCTACAGAGTTGCCAGAGTCTCCTGCCCGTTTAGCGCAGCCAGAGCTGCCAGTCTGCATGGAACAGCCAGAGCTGTCAGTCTGCATAGAGCAGCCAGAGCTGTCAGTCTGCATGGAGCAGCCAGAGCTGTCAGTCTGCATGGAGCAGCCAGAGCTGTCAGTCTGCATGGAGCAGCCAGAGACGTCAGTCTGCATGGAGCAGCTGGATCTGCCAGTCTGCATGGAGCTGCCAGTCTGCATGGAGCTGCCAGTCTGCATGGAGCTGCCAGGCTGCAAGGAGCTGCCAGTCTGCAAGGAGCTGCTAGTCTGCATGGAGCATCCAGAGCTGCCAGTCTGCAAGAAGCCGCCAGAGCTGCCAGTCAGCATGGAGCAGCCAGAGCCGCCAATCTGCATGGAGCAGCCAGAGCCGCCAGTCAGCATGGAGCAGCCAGAGCCGCCAGTCAGCATGGAGCAGCCAGAGCCGCCAGTCAGCATGGAGCAGCCAGAGCCGCCAGTCAGCATGAAGCAGCCAGAGCTATCAGTCAGCATGGAGCAGCTAGAGCCGTCAGTCTGCCAGGATCCACCAGTCAGCCAGACTCTTCCAGATCTGCCAGTCAGCCAGACTCTTCCAGATCTGCCAGTCAGCCAGACTCTTCCAGCTGCCCCTCTGTCCCGAGCTGCCCCTCTGTCCCGAGCTGCCCCTCTGTCCCGAGCTGCCCCTCTGTCCCGAGCTGCCCCTCTGTCCCGAGCTGCCCCTCAGTCCAGTGGGGTCATTAAGTAGGGTCGCCGTTTTGTGGGTGATTGTTCCTGTCTTTGTGTTTGTGGCACCAGATAGGACTTTTTTGGTTTTTGCACGTTTCTTGTTTTGTAGTGTTTGTGTTTTAGTTGTTTTATTAAAACATGAATCTCAATATCCACGCCGCATTTTGGTCCGACTCTCCTTCTCACCAAGAAAGCCGTTACAGTAAGCTGTCTTGCACGAGAGACTCATTCCGAAGTTATTACTGATCTCACATTTGAGCATCCCAGGATGGTCCATTAACTTTGTGCTGTTAAAATTTATGCTTTGAAGTCCTGCGATTTCATCGGGGCAGTTCTCCCTCATAGCAAAAAAAATAAAAAATCCTATGCGACTGAGGA
This sequence comes from Oncorhynchus masou masou, assembly GCF_036934945.1. NCBI lineage: Eukaryota > Metazoa > Chordata > Actinopteri > Salmoniformes > Salmonidae > Oncorhynchus > Oncorhynchus masou. The sequence goes on along the minus strand of NC_088226.1, from coordinate 38,550,274 downwards.
GCTCCTGCTGCTGGCCGAGTCACTCTTTTTAAAACACAAAAATTTATACATTTAACACACTTTTATGGGCATTTAAAACAATCAATGAATTAGATAATATATATTTACTGATATGAAGGCACAACACAGACACACACAAAAACAATATTCTCACACAGATCTATTCAAATTGTATACTCTGGTTAGGTCACACAAATGTTTTAAGACACAATTTATAGTGTGGTAATATCAGTGAAAGTGTTTTTTGGATTTCAAAATGCCTACCACTGAGTCAGTAATTGCACAACGAACAATGTGTACACTCTGATCGAGTTTACAGAGGGTGGCTGTACCGAGTCTATGTGTGGGGGTACAGGTTAGTCGAGGTAATTTGTACATGTAGGTAGGGGTAAAGTGACTATGCATAGATATTATACAGCGAGTAGCAGCAGAGTAAAAACAAAGGGGAGGTCAATGCAAATTGTCCAGGTGGCCATTTGATTCATTGTTCAGCAGTCTTATGGCTTGGGGGTAGGAGCCTTTTGGACCTAGACATGGCACTCCAGTACCGCTTGCCGTGCGGTATCGGTCGAACAGTCTATGACTTAGGTGACTGGAGCTTTTGACAATTGCTTGTTCCTATATACACTGCATCGTATATAGGTACTGGATGGCAGGAAGCTTGGCCCCAGTGTTGTACTGGGCTATACGCACTACCCTGTGTAGCGCCTTACGGTCGGATGCCGAGCAGTTGTCATAGCAGGCGGTGATGCAAATTGTCAGGATGCTCTCGGTGGTGCAGCTGTAGGTGTAGCTGTAACTTTTTGAGGATCTTGGGACCTATGGTCCTGCCAAATCTTTTCAGTGTGTGTGTGTGCATGAGTGGGTGCATGCGTGCGAGCACGTGTTGGTTTTGATTACATACACTCTGCTCAGATGGCTACACAACTGTGTGGGACAGATCTGGCGTGAGAGAGCGAGTGCACCTGTTTTCTCGACTGTTGTTGTGTCCCCATTTTCTTACGTGAAGATGAAGCGACACCATTCATTCCAACATTGGCTAAATCACAGCCCACTTGTTTACAGTGAAATCGGTACCATGTACATTTACGCATAATTTCCCAATTGAATAGCTCTGAAGGTGTTCTGCTTTGTTTTTCCTTAAAGGATAATGCTGCACGCTTAGTAACACGATGCAGTGAGTGGAGAGTGTGCTCAGAGGATACATGAGAGCTGAGGGTCAGTGGGGTCAATTGAGGAAACAAAACAATGAACAATACACGGTTGGAGCCTTTCACCCATAAGGCTGAATGTGGGTGTTTTGGAATCCCCATTACCTGGAGATCATCTTGCCCAATGCCTCCATCATTGTTAAAGCTTGTGGTTTGTTTTAGTTTGAAATGGTCCTAAAAGTGCAGGACAAAGTTTTCAAGAAGAAAAAAAAACTGCATACGCACGCACACACACACACAGACACACACACACACACACACACACACACACACACACACACACACACACACACACACACACACACACACACACACACACACACACACACACACACACACACACACACAGAATCACAAACCAAAAAGAATGCTTGTATAATGTGTGAAAGTTTGTGTGCTAAATTGGCACATTTCTAGAACAGCTTTTGAGATTTAGCTGACATCCGCCTAGCGGTTGTTTTGGCAGTGTCGGGGTTGGAATTGCATTAGAGAAGAGAAATCTCTTGACACGAGTGGAATGTAAATAATGTAAAAATCATCATTGGGGGAATCCACGCCTGCATTTAAATGTCTAAAAATAGGCGCACCTCTGCCTGCTCGTCTGTGGATGACTTTCTACCTCTCTCGTTTCTGTTTTCTTTCTTCTCTCTGCGTGAAGGGTGCCATTCCTTATCCCTCTCTTTAAACAAACTAGTTCTGCGTGAATAGAGTTCTGCGTGAATAGGTCAGAGGAGTGTGTGTGAGCCACAGAGGGAGGGCTGTAGCAGAGATTCTCTAGATTTCCTGCAGTAGATTTTCCTGCAGTAGATTCCTGCAGATGTTTAACAGGCCCTGCTGATAGTGAACATGCTTCAGTATGCCTAAGAATGGGGACTGTCTCTACAAAACCGTGTTCATTAAGGTTAGGCAGGTCTAACTAATTCCAACCACATTTGAGCGATTCATGATAAGTGTACGTATTTACATTTGTCATTTATCAGACACACTTATCCAGAGCCACTTACAGGAGGAATTAGGGGTAAGTCGGGGACTTGAACCGTCGACCTTTCGGTTAACTGGCCCAAAACTCTAGGCTACCTGTCGCCTTATGTATACGGTACAGATGTGTTTATTAGTGTGTGTATGCCTGCATACGTGCACCTGCATGTGTGAGCGCACTAGTGGGTGTGAGCGTGAGTGTGTAAGACAGCATACTTCTCAGGGGAGGACAGGTCATAATATTGGCTGGAATGGAGTCAATGGAATGGTACCAAAAGTGTTTCTCATGTGGTTGATACCAATCCTTTGACTCCATTACAGGCGTTACTGTGATTCGTCCTCCTCTCAGCAGCCTCCACTGGTACGACATGCACATCAGCCAATGGAGCAATGCAATGCACGCATCCCATTTAGTTGATAGCTTCAACTTTAGATAGGTCCTCTAAGCGTTTTTCTTTCTTGCTCTGTCGCTCCATCTTCTTTTACTCCAACTTTTTTATTTTGGCTTCCAGTCCATCCAGTATAATCAGCAACACCTGGACTGATGTTTATACATGCATATATATATATATATATATATATATATATATATATATATATATATATATATATATATACATACACACACACACACACACACACACACACACACACACACACACACACACACACACACACACACACACACACACACACACACACACACACACACACACACACTGGAAAAGAATTAAGAGACCACTACAAAATGATCAGTTTCTCTGGTTTAACTATTTATAGGTATGTGTTTGGGTAAAATTAAAGTGTTTGTTTAATTCTATAAACTACTGACAACATTTCTCCCAAATTCCAAATAAAAATATTGTCATTTAGAGCATTTATTTGCAGACAATGACAACTGGTCAAAATAGCAATAAAGATGTAGTGTTGTCATACCTCAAATAATTTCATATTCATTTTTAAACAACACAACACTAATATTTTAACTTACGAAGAGTTCAGAAATCAATATTTGGTGGAATAAATCTGATTTTCAATCTCAGCTTTCATACGTCTTGGTATGCTCTCCACCAGTCTTTCACATTGATGTTGGGTGACTTTATGCCATTACTGGCACAAACATTCAAGCAGCTCGGCTTTGTTTGATGGCTTGTGACCATCCAGCTTCCTCTTGATCACATTCCAGAGGTTTTCAATGGGGTTCAGGTCTGGAGATTGGGCTGGCCATGACAGGGTCTTGATCTGGTGGTCCTAAATCCACACATTGATTGACCTGGCTGTGTGTGCATGGAGCATTGTCCTGCTGAATAAAACAATCCTCAGAGTTGGGGAACATTGTCAGAGCAGAAGGAAGCAAGTTTTCTTACGGGACACCTTTTACGTGGCTTGATTCAAGCGTACTTCACAAAGACAAATCTGCCAGATTCCAGCCTTGCTGAAGCACCCCCAGATCATCACCGATCCTCCACCAAATTTCACAGTGGGTGTGCGAGACACTGTGGCTTGTAGGCCTCTCCAGTTCTCGCACCCACATTAATTAAGTCTGCAAAGCAAACAGTCACACTTTAATTGGATAGTCCGGATAGTCCATCTGTAGAGTTGTGTTTCGAGTTGCTCAAAATGACTCACACGCATATAATAAATGCCTTTGCATTTGGGATTGTCTTGGATAAGGCTTTCATAAGTGTGGTTTGCTGAACATCAATCTTCATACTCAGCTTTCATCTCCACCAATATAAATAAATAGAAATATGAAAGCTGTTACATGAGAGAACCAGGACCAAGCCTCTTGTTGCTATTCTGGGTTCCCCTGCGTTCCTACCTGAGGTGATGCTCACGCCCTGCCAAACCAACAGAGAAAAAAAGTGACGCATAAATAAATGAAACCTAGCAAGCAAGGATATAATTAAAGTAATTAGGGAGGGAGGTGAAGTACAGGTGATCCACAGGTGAACAGTGTTACAGCAGGAGCCGCTCCCCTGGAACCAAGAATGCACAGTGACGACTGTAAGGTGACCATTCTGGTGTCCCCAAGCATTCCAGTACATGGACAATAATGGTAAAGCTTCTCTTCTTTTCTCTTTGGCCAATTCCAGGGGTTGGGAGGACAGTTTTGTGCAGGTTAGGGCTAAGGGGGACCTTACATGAGAGGACTTTCTGAGCACTATACCCAGGGATACTGATCTTTGGTCTGCACAAAAAGACAATGCAGCAGTGCAACAGTTATGTGTGATAGGAACAACAAACTATCTCCATTAAGCAGCACTGTAGGCAATTTTTTTAATGTAAACTCACAAAGCACTAAATCAGTACCTGCAGCACACTCTCTCCTTGCCTGCCACATGCTGCTCTGTTTACCTGACAGCCATTTAGACCATTTCTGTCTAAACTTGAAATAGGATCCAAAACACTACACTCACGCATAGTGGTTTGCACGAGATGCTTTGGTTCCCTCCCTCTCTCCCCGTTCCCTGACAGTAGGGCTCCCAAGCACTATTTTCACACCCTGTCTCTGACCGGGAGAGGGAACACAAAACCACTACCCCACATACACTTCCCGTCCACCACTTGTTTTTTTCTATTGATGAGAGTAGTGGTGGAACACCTATCTTTAGGGCCATATCGACCTGCAATTAAAGCATTAATGCTTAAAACAAGCCAGTGAATATTGGCTGACTGAAAGAAGCCAGCAAACAAGCTCAGAGCTGCAAGGGGATAACATCAATATTCAGCTTATTTATATCTCACCTACACTCTAAAACATTTCCTGTAATATTGACAGTAACTTACTGGGCTCAAAAGACCAGTAAGTCACTGTAATTCATTTTACAGTGCAACTACTGTAATCCATTTTACGGTAATCCATTTTTATTAAAGGTCATGAACAGTCAAAATTACATTTTTCATTAAATAGGATGATATTTGGATAAAACCAGATCAAAGCATGATGACCAAAGTATGACATAGTTTTATCTTAAGGTTTACCGGTCCCCTCCCCCATGTCCAACGCTTGGATTCAGGAGGCGGGATTATTAAGGGGAGAGTGTGACATCCCCCTAACTCTCATTTTAACAGACCAATTGTCACATCTACTCCCGCTCCTACCTTCCTTGGCGTTTGACATTGCCGGTATACTAACCACCGGTCCTAACCTGCAATCCATCATTACGTGCACCTGCAGATCATTATGATACTCACCTGGACTCCATTACCTTCCTGATTAGCTCCCCTTTATCTGTCACTCCCTTGGGTTCTTCCTCAATTGGTCTTGTTCCTGCATTACTGCCACTGGTATGTTGTCGCGGTTCAGGTGTGTTGTCTCGTTTTATTAAACGCTTCACCTGCTCCTTGACTCACAGTGTCTCCGTTACACCAATGGTAATATGATATTGTCGTACATAATTTAAATAAGTACGGCCTTGTAACCAACATTGGGGAAGGTGTGTTTTGTGGAGGGGAGTGGTTTATATAGCCAGAAAGCTACTATACTTTAGCCAAAATGTAACTATAGGGTGTCAGTAAATATAATTTACAGTTTACAATGTTAATCTATGGTGAAGATATTTAAAATGTTTCCCTTTTCATCTGTGTCTGGTGTTAACTGGTTACTGGCTAGCCAGGTCTTTAACCAGCATAGAACAGAAGGGGTGGAAGGGTCATCCCAAACACATCACAATAAACATGCCAAATGGGAAATGTAAAAAAAAGAAAATGACTTCTAGACTTTTTATGTGAGCAAAGTCATACTGTATATAAAAATCACTACAGCTGTGAAGGGGCAGTATGTTTTGGTAAAATGTTATACAGGCAGACAGATCGTTTGTTTGACATGGTGTGATCTTTTTGTGTCAGGAAAACTAACCATGCGGTGGAAACGCCTTCATGCAAATATTGATATGACAACCATCATATCGAAGTCAACTTGGAGTCACACGATGACATGGTGTGTAGTTCTCCCACTACGACTCGGGAAACCATGTCGTTTATAAGGCTACCTTGAAATAAGTTATGAACTTCACAGGGTGGTGAAAGTAGACAGTGATCTTGATGCTCCTTTACAATAAATACTGAGCATCTTCTTCTGGTGCAGTGGCGATTTTAGCATGTAAATCATGGTGGGGAAAACACTTTTTTTTATGCATGCCAGCACAGCAACACAACACTAAACAATAAATGAATTGCAAAGAGCGGATAAGAGGCCATCCATAAATTAGATGAAGACATTAATGAGCGAGCTAGGACGGCCGTAGTCAATATAACGATTTGTTCAGCACTTTTGAAATGTACAGTGACAGAATTCAGAACATGGGCCGTGCTTACAGTATTCTCCCTATACACCAAGTCAGAACAGTAGGATAATAAAGGGGGCATATAAGCAGACAATGAAAGCTCTTAAAATATTCAATGAATATTTCTCTAAAATAGGCTTTTGGCCACATGTGCGCCGTCAGAACAGTAGGCTAAGTTATGACGGGGCAGGGGACCAAATTATTGTGAGGCACATGGGCTACTAACAGCATACTACACAACATACACTTATTATTACATTCTTAGCTACAGTATACATATCTCCCTGGCATATACCATAATTTATGCAGCAGCATACAATACATTTCTGGACTCGCCTTGTTGTGCTATTCTCACCTGAACAGGAAGGTGGCGCAGCGGTCCTTGTGGGCAAATTTTGTCATCAAATGTTGTCATCAAAGTCTGGCATTCTTTGAATTTATGGTGCTTTCCTGGCAACTGGGAACAAGGTTGAATAATGCCGTCAGCGATCTTTAGGTAGGAGCTCTAGAAAGAGGCCCAAGGTCCCAACATGGAATTCTGAGTTGGATGCCTGCTCAAAATGTATTTTCCCAGTCTGATCTAATATTTTTCCCAGTTGTCTTGAACTCACTGAAATCTGAGATCTCCCAGTTCTGAGTTAACAGTTGTTTTGAACATGGCAGAAGTCATCATTGCCAATGTATTCAACCTTTTCTGGACCACAGTGTTGAATGTTCATCCTTTTAAGCTTGGAAAAGAGACTATTAAACCCAGACTTGGACCATTCACCCACTCCACCGAATAGCATGTAAGTGATTGCATTGCAATGCTTGCAGTTAGGCACTGATTCCTTCCAAACTACTCATTGTTGAATTTGCGATTTCCAACTTGTTTTATTATGTCCAATGGCCGATGAGCACTGATATATTTTATGTATAATTTCTCTTCATATGACAAGGATTGAAAAGGATTTGCCAGTATATTGTCGACTTGATTCATGATGATGACTGCTAGCTAAGATTTTGAATGTATGATGTTGGCATGATCAGTGCAATCCAAGCTACCCCAATCAAAGCTACGTAATGTGATTCATTTTATCTGTGCCCAATGACCATGAGCCTTCTTGGATGGGCACTTCTAATGTAACTCTATGGCAGCACCTAAGGGAATTCTCATGCTCTCTCCGTAGATTTTGCAGTTGCATAGTGTCCCCACGAGTTACAGAACACTGAGCCAATCACAGCGGACCTAGTGAACATTACCAACCCCTACGTGCCGTATTTTCCGCTCGCTGCCCCACCACCACAGAAAGCACTGAGCCAGGCTGAAACACCTGCATTTTGGACCTGCCTTACTCAAGAAAGCAATAAAGAGACCATGTTTGTATGTGGCTTTATTAACTCAATGTTTTTTTTACATAGTTTGCAAACTGATATGTGACACGTGTTAATGCCAAAATAACATGCTAAACAGGAATGCATAATCACCCTTAGAGAAAAAAACAAATGAATTTCACATATGTCACCGAGGGCTCAAATTGTTTTATGTAGCAAAATTTTTAATTGTGTTTTTTACATTGGATAAAGTAGAGGCTCAGAGCTACAACATGTTATATCATACACTACAGTTGAGGAACAATGGGAAAGTAATTTTGCTTTGAAAGTTGCTAAACTTTGTTATTTTATGTTATTTTAATGAACAGAAAATTATCTTTTCTTTCAAAAACAAGGACATTTCTAAATGACCCAAAACTTTTGGATGGTAGTGTATACACAAACGTTTACTTTCATTTATAAAACGTTTATCTTGTTCATCTTTCTGCTGTGGCCCTTTCCTGTAGTCAAATGACCTAGTGGCCTCATGGGTGGAATGTTATTCATATTTTTCATAATTTCTAATAAACAAACAACCTCAAATCCGGTTTATTCCTGATATTAGCCCACTGCAGTAAAAGGTATGGTCAAACATGGTTCACTGGTAATGTGAGTGCAATTAGAAACATGCTGAAACTCCTCGGCAGATGCTACTGTTTGAAATTAGTGCTATTAGATATTGATCCAGTTGTATTTCCTATTTTCATATAATTAAGCATCGGAAGTAAGTTCGGTCAGAGACAGGGCCTAATCTCTTCCAGTGTGCGTGTGCAGTTGGGACTGTGTGTGTGTGTGTGTGTGTGTCTCTGGGCCCAAAAAGCAGACTGTTGGTTTACAGTACAGTACCCAGCCCAGCTACCATGGATGTACAGGGAGTAAGTCAACATACACGAAGGACATCGCACATGAAAGACAAAAAAAGGAAGAATTGACCAAAAAAAGTACAGACCACATCGTAAGTCATTAAGTCTCAGACATTGTTAAGTACTTTCACATACATAATGAACAGGTGAGTTTGTCATGGAGACAGACAGATTGACAGATAGACCTGGTCAGAGGGGGAGGAAGGAGACGAAGGGGCTGTAATCGCAGCATATGCATCATGAACACCACACAGCAAATTTGCCAGTGTTCCGTAGTGTTGATTTTTCAGTGTAACATTTCTAGTGTTGATTCAGGTGTTTATTTAACTCTAAGTGTTAAATAAACACTCATTGGTGTAAAAGTACCCCAGTGTTGGTGTTAAATAAGCAGTGTTAAACCAAAACCACGCCCATCATTATCATACATACCAGCATGCCCTATTGCAGGTCGATTTTTAAAACTTTTTTTCAATGTCTATGATTTTGCATGTACATTTATAGATTGTTTAACCTTATGCTACTCAAATATGAATAAAATCAATTTTTCTAAACTAATCCAATATGTTACCTGGATTTATCGTTACTGAAATTGTTGTTCGAGGTTTTGATAATTTAGGTAGTCCTAAGATTTTGTTTTCCCAACCTGTCAGTCATTCTGAATGCAAGTGATTAGAAAATTCCAACTGGAATTTGACACTCTGGCTGAATCAATAGGAATTACACATCATTTTGCACGCCTGATATTGCCTGTAAACCATGCAATATGTGTTGTATAGTGTTAAAGGTGTGCTATGCAGAAATCTCTCGGGCCATTTACTGGTTGCCAAAATTCTAATAGTTTGCCTAATTTCAATTAATGTGACAAAACAAGCAGTTATTGTGTAGAAAATCATTGTACCATCTAAACGGCTGGGAAAAACAACTATAATTCAAAATAATGTATTTTCAGCTGTTTGAAGCTGGCATGCAAAACAAAAAATAAGAATGGGAAGCATAGAAATAGCACACATATAACTGATCTACTGATACTTAGACTTGCTTTTAATGAGAGTAAAATATCTATAACACACATGTCTATTTAAATTGGTCAAGGTTAACTGAAAAATTAGATGTTGTAGCTTTAAATAATTAAATTTGAATGATGATAACATATTCACTTAGGCTCTTACTTGGTCAAGGATGCAGGACTGAATGTTGTTAAATGTTGTTAAACTACACTATGTGTCATGCCCTGACCTTAGATATTTCTGTTATCTATATATTTTGGCTAGGTCAGGGTGTGCCTAGGGTGGGTACTCTAGTTTTTTGTATGTCTAGGGGTTTTGCAGGTCTAGGGGTTTTTGTATATCTATGTTGGCCTGATGTGGTTCCCAATCAGAGACAGCTGTTTATCGTTGTCTCTGATTGGGGATCATATTTAGGCAGGCCTTTTCCCCACTTTCTGGTGTGGGATCTTGACTATGTGTAGTTGCCTGGCAGCACGATATTGTATAGCGTCACAGTTCGGTTGTTATTTTGTTAGTCTGTTCGGTGTTCATTCTTATAATAAAGAGAATGTAAGCATACCACGCCGCACCTTGATCCTATCCTTTCGACGAATGTGACACTATGTCTCTGTCACTAACAAATAGAGTCATGGCTGTTAACGCTACAATTCACTCGAAATGTGTTCTGGTAAATTTGCAAATAAGGCTTGTATCCTGACACTAAGCAGTGTGTTAACACTAAAAAGTGTGGACCTGGACACTGGTCCAGTGTTACATTTAAAATGCTTAGTGTTGATTTAAGACGGGAGAATCTGCTGTGCAGGTGTGTCTGGGAAGTTTGAATCTGAAACTCAACACGTTTTCCCAAAACTCAGCAAATGAAATCCCAATTCAAATACATAGAACTTGTTGTTAACATCCCTGAATAGATGTCACAGAATATTACATTAAGCAATTATTTTGCTGAAGATTGATTTCCACAGTGGAATAAAGAAAATTAGGCCAACATGTATCAGTTCGGGGAGAGGTGATATTAATCAAATCAAATGTTGGTGAGTTATATGCTTCTGCTATATTTAAATCAAAACTATCCCCAATTATATTTACAAAGATCTAACCATAATTGATGCTATGCATTTTCTCTGCCTGCTGTCTCCTTTCAAGTCAGGATACATACCGCGACCACTTTACTTTAATTAAACTTTCCCTAGAAAAGTGTTATGTTATAAAAAAACACACGGTAACTATTTATACAGTAACACACCTAACAAAGCATTTAGCGAAGCAAAGGTCTTGAACCAGGCCGTTGCGTGCCTATCCAACCCAGACATCTGATTCATTATAGTGACACTATTAAGGGAAATAAAAACGACCCAATAAAAAGTTAGACTGCAGGTTTGACCTGCCTCAACAGCATCATGCATGTTAGCTTGTAAAACCCTCCCTTCCCTCCTCTCCTTCCTTCTGTAAACTGACACGTCTGTCTGTCTGTCTGTCTGTCTCTCGGTCTCTTTTCCTTGTAATGTCAAAATAAACAACCCCCATATCACACACTCACAAACTGTAAATATGTGTGTGTACATTGTACTAGCAATTAGAGAGAGAGAACCTCAAATATGTCACAACTTCCGCTGAAGTTCGGGCAGCATTCGACGGTTGACGTCAACGGTCTTCTAGCCATCGCCGATCCACTTTTCATTTTCCATTTGTTTTGTCTTTGTTTTACACACCTGGTTTCAATTCCCCAATTACATGTTCATTATTTAACCCTCTTTTCCCCATGGTTTTTGTGCGTGTTTGTTTGATGTATTTTTGTACTACACGAAATTGGTAATTTTGAGTAAAATTGCTGTCCTGCGCCTGACTCCTCTGCACCAGCTACACCCAGACCTTTACAAAATATCACATTAATTTGTTCATATCCACGGTATACATTTGAATCGCGACAAAATTGCTTCCTGTTTAAGTCACGTCTTTTGACCCATTTGTGTGGGTCAAAGAAAAACACCAAAACAATCACACTTAATATATGTATCAAGACGACATACAGCAAGAAAAACAACGGGAGCATCGTTTGTCAATTCAATAATAAGGTTAAGTGTCAGATTAGCCTCATGACGTTTTGAGAACACAGTCTCCAATTATTTCACACGTTGCTTTGGGTTGGGAGAGAACACGATAATATCAACAGATCTGTCCTCTCAGGTTCCCCAGAACTTTCTCCATTAGGTGCTGGAAGGTATCACGAGCATTTGGCCATTGCTTTGATCTGGTATGGGCCTCTCGGAGTGATGACAACCATCTTGGCCTTGCTCTCCTCGTCCATTGCTACTTGCCAATACCCTGACTTCAGGTCCAGGAAACTGAAACATAATTAGTTAAATAAAGTCCACCTGCATGCAATCTAAGTGTCACATGATCTGTCCCATGATCTCAGTATATATACACCTGTTCTGAAAGGCCCCAGAGTCTGCAACACCACTAAGCAAGGGGCACCACCAAGCAAGCGGCACCATGAAAACCAAGGAGCTCTCCAAACAGGTCAGGGACAAAGTTGTTGAGAAGTACAGATCAGGGTTGGGTTATGAAAAAATATCTGAAACTTTGAACATCCCATGGTTAATGGGGATTAAATCCATTATTAAGAAATGGAAAGAATATGGCACCACAACAAACCTGCCAAGAGAGGGCCACCCACCAAAACTCACGGACTACATTAAGAATTAGAGCTAATCTAGGTTTTGTAAATCTGTTTATAATTATTCAGAGATGTGTTGTACCACTTACGGAGGTCATTAATCAGAGGCAAAAAAAGAACAAAGATAACCCTCAAGGAACTGCAAAGCTCCACAGTGGAGATTGGAGTATCATTCCATAGGACCACTTTAAGCCGTTGCTTAAAGAAAGAAATAAGCGAACACATTTGGTGTTCCCCAAAAAACATTTGGAAGAAGGTACTCTGGTCAAATGAGACTAAAGTTGAGCTATTTGGCCATCAAGGAAAATGCTATTTCTGGCACAAACCCAACACCTCTCATCACCCCGAGAACAACTTCCCCACAGTGAAGCATGGTGGTGGCAGCATCATGCTGTAGGGATTTTTTTCATCAGCAGGGACTGGGAAACTGGTCAGAATTGAAGGAATGATGGATGGCACCAAATACAGGGATATTCTTGAGGGAAACCTCTTTCAGTCTAGCAGAGATTTGAGACTGGGACGGAGGTTCACCTTCCAGCAAGATAATGACCCTGCTCATACTGCTAAAGCAACACTCAAGTGGTTTAAGGGGAAATATTTATATGTCTTGGAATGGCCTAGTCAAAGCCCAGACCTCAATCCAATTGAGAATCTGTGGTATGATTGTGGTATGATTGCTGTACACCAGCGGAACCTATCCAACTTGAAGGAGCTGGAGCAGTTTTGCCTCGAAGAATGGGCCAACATCCCAGTGGCTAGATGTGCCAAGCTTATAGAGACATACCCCAAGAGCCTTGCAGCTGTAATTGCTGCGATAGGTGGCTCTACAAAGTATTGACTTTGGTGGGTGAACAGTTATGCACGCTCAAGTTTTTAGTTGTCGTCTTATTTCTTGTTTGCTTTACAATAAAATAATACAACCCCCCCCCCCCCAAAAAAAATGTATTTTAATTCCAGGTTGTAAAGGCAACAAAAGAGGACATTTGCAAAGTGGGATGAATAATTTTGCAAGGCACTGTAGTTTAATACTGATCTGGATTTACTGATACATATTTAAAATTAAGTGGTACAACACATCTCTGATGAATTAAAAACATAGATTTACAAAACCTAGATTTTACAAAAACCTAGATTAGCTCTAATCCTAGATTAACGTAAACCATTTTGGTACAACCCACCCTTAAGGGAACCTGCACAGCACATTTGTGATTTGCATTTTAACACATCTCAAATGAGTTTTTGAAGTGTTCAAAACGAACACCCCAAGATTGTTGGGTCCCTAACACCATAGGTGCCTTTCAGTCCTGTAGCCTTCACCAACTAAGTGCCTAAGTGAACATTTCATCATTGAAATTGTATTGTTTATGACAATACATTACCTAATAGCATAGTTTTACACTAACACAGTGGTCTGAAACTCCTGGTTTGTTGGCCACATTGGCACAACACATTAGTTCTTTTGAAATCCAGCCAGTTTTGTAATTTGCCAAGTTAAGTAGGATTGATAAAAAAAAAGACTCCCTAAACCATCTAAACTGGAACAACCATCATAATAATGGGTGAAATAAGTTCAACCACTTACAGATTGGACTAGAAATATTTATGTTATTTATCTTTGTATAGTTTAAGGTCAATTAATCAATGTACATGCAGAAAAATAGATATTTAAACAAACTATTCTAAAAATCAACTTGCAACAAAGGATGATGGGAAATATGATAATAAGTCCCCTCCCATGTAAACGTAAATTAACTCAACACAGTTGAGTAACGACAGCACCATGTGGCAATGATTCCACTGTGATTCAAATGACACGTTATTCAGTGGTAACAATGGTGTTAACCCCACTAGAATCAACACTCAAATATACCACTTTTTTTGCCTCAGCACCAACATTTTACATGTCATGAACAGTCAAAATCATGTTTTTCATGAAATTTGATGATATTTGAAGGAAACCAGATCAAAGTATGAGGAACCAAAGTATGAATAATGACTGTTGCTTCTCCATTGATAAAGTTACTGGTCCCCTCCGCCATGTCAAAGACTTGGAGTCATTATTAAGGGACAAGGTGACATCGCCTTAACTCTAAGTTTAATACACCAATGTTAACATGATATTCTCTTACCTAATTTCAATAAGTACCAAGCAACATCGGAGAAGGCATATTTGCAGAGGGGAGTGGTTTATATAGCTCGGTAGCAGTGGAACCAACATTTCACTGTAGGGTGTCAGCATATACAATTCCATGTTTACCCTATTCATTTAAAGGTAAAGATACTTTTATCTTATGTTTCCCCTTTCATCTGTGTCTGGTGTTAGCTAGTTACTGGTTAGCTAGGTCTACATCTGTCTGGTGTTAGCTAGTTACTGGTTAGCTAGGTCTACATCTGTCTGGTGTTAGCTAGTTACTGGTTAGCTAGGTCTACATCTGTCTGGTGTTAGCTAGTTACTGGTTAGATAGGTCTACATCTGTCTGGTGTTAGCTAGTTACTGGTTAGCTAGGTCTACATCTGTCTGGTGTTAGCTAGTTACTGGTTAGCTAGGTCTACATCTGTCTGGTGTTAGCTAGTTACTGGTTAGCTAGGTCTACAGCCAGCATGGAACAAAATGGGGGGAAGGGTTGTTAAAAACTCTGACGCAGTTGACAAGTCAACACATCCATCAGAGACATGCCAAATGGAAGCTGTATTTAAAAAAATGTATATAGTTGATAGAATTATGTTGTATGTGTTGCTTTGCTTATCATCTTTATTTGCTTATCATATTTATTTGCATGTGATGATTTTACTACAACACTGCATCTGAGTTGCTTGATGGTTCAAAGAGCTGTCAGTCAAGTCAAGCTCTGTCTACCCAGTCAATCTTTCCAAACTTCCTGATTGTTAGCTGCGAGAGAAAAAGTACTTTTCAGAAAGTTCAGGACCTTCAACACCCACAAATGTACTGTGTGGGTACAACATTTCATAATGCTTTCTACTGTCTAATAGGTGTGAGTCAGTGTTAACGGTATGCCATCGCGTGTGTAAGGCTGTGAGCTGGGCCGTCGAGGTTGGGCCTTTGTCTCTGCTGATTGAGTGTAACACCGGGAGAGCCTCGGAGTGATGCAAAGAATGGTGACCTCATAGGGCCGATTCAGACTTAGACAATGTAAGCCTTTCCTATTTTTTTCCAATCACCCTCCCTCCCATTTGCTGGCCAACAGATTTTCTCATAGAGTTTTAATTCAATAGGATTTTCAGTACATTTAGCAGGGCTCTTCAACCATGTTCCTGGAGAGCTACTGTCGAGTAGGTTTTCACTGCATCCCTAATCTAGTACACCTGATTCTAATAATTAGCTGGCAAATGAAAGGAACCAGGTTAGTTACAACTGGGGTTGGAGTGAAAACCTACAGGAGGGTACCCCTCCAGGAACAGGGTTGGAGACCCCTAATAAAGCAATCCCTTTGCTCAACAGACTCAGTACAATATATGGAGAGAACAGTTCAGAAAATTAAGAGATCAATTAAAGAAAGCCATGTAAATACACACACAGCCATCTCCTTTTCAGCACTAATTGGTAGATAAAAAAACAACGTATTATTTAGGTTTAGGAAAATATTTATGAATAATACTTAAAAAAAAACGGTTTTACGCACTAAATATTTGTTAATCAAAAATACAGTGTGGCTCTTCGCTGGCCATGGCAGAACACTGACATTCCTGTCTTGCAGGAAATCCCGCTCAGAACAAACAGTATGGCTGGTGGCATTGTCATGCTGGAGGGTCATGTCAGGATGAACATGCAGGAAGGGTACCACATGAGGGAGGAGGACGTCTTCCTTGTAACGCACAGCGCTGAGATTGCCTGCAAAGACAACAAGCTCAGTCCAATGATGCTGTGACACCACACCCCAGACCATGACGGACCGTCCACCTCCAAATCGATCCGGCTCCATTGCAATTTATTGCTCTGACCATATCTACAGTCCTCATGCCTCCGTGCAGCATGCCTAAGGCACGTTCACGCAGATGAGCAGGGAGCCTGGCATCTTTCTTTTGTTGTTTTTCAGAGTCAGTACAAAGGCCTCTTTAGTGTCCTAAGTTTTCATAACTGTGACCTTAATTGCCTACCGTCTGTAAGCTGTTAGTGTAGTTATTTGGATATTTACGAATTATCTTTGAAAGACAGGGTCCTAAACAAAGTTTCTTTTTTTGCTGAGTTTATTTTCAAGAACAGTTGTGGATGCAACATGTTATTGGTATGGTTCTCATCTGCAAGGAATAATGAGTTTTTTAGGATAATAAGCAACGGAATAGAGATAAGCACAGGAAAAATGCTAGAAAAAAACTTGGCTTAGTCTGCTTTCCAACAGACACTGGGAGACAAATTCACCTTTCAGCAGGACGATAATCTAAAACACAAGGCCAAATATACACTGAGGTTTCTTACCAAGATGACATTGAATGTTCATGAGTGGCCTAGTTACAGTTTAACTTACACTTACACAAACTTTAAACATCAGCTATCTGAGCAGCTAACCGATCGATGCAGCTGTACATCGCCCATCTGTAAAGGACCCACCCAATCTACCTACCTCATCCTCATATTGTTTTATTTACTTTTCTGCTCTTTTGCTCACCAGTATTTCTACTTGCACATCACCATCTGCTCATCGATCACCCCAATGTTAATTTGCTAAATTGTAATTACTTAGATACTATGGCATATTTTTTTGCCTTACCTCCTCACACCATTTGCACACACTGTATATAGACTTTCTTTAAAAAATAATTTTTTGTTGTTATTGACTGTACGCTTGTTAATTCCATGTGTAACTCTGTGTTGATGTTTGTGTCGCACTGCTTTGCTTTATCTTGGCCAGGTTGCAGTTGTAAATGAGAACTTGTTCTCAACGAGCCTACCTGGTTAAATAAAGGTGAAATAAATAAAATGCATGTAAAAAACTTAAACTTGCTTACAAATCTATGGCAAGAAAATGGCTGTTTAGCAATGGTCAACAACCAACTTGACAGCGCTTTAATACATTTTTTAAATAGTAATGTGCACATATTGTACAATCCAGGTGTGCAAAACTGTTAGAGATTTAGTTAGACTCACAGCTGTAATCACTGCCAAAGGTGATTCTAACATGTATTGACTCAGGGAGTTGAATACTTATCGAAACAAGATGTATTAGTTTTATTTTCCATTAATAAAAAAAAGTATTTTGTGTAGATCATATAAAAAATTACAATGAAATCCATTTTAATCCCACTTCGTAACACAACAAAAAGTGGAAAAAGTCAAGGGGTGTAAATACTTTCTGAAGGAACTGTATAAGGCCAGCATTTCATAAAATTCACAGTGGTAAATGTGACACAATACTTTCCTGTGTGGTGTCCCTTATACAACAGCAGTTCCCTGATCATGGTGCAAAATACATAGGCTTTTTCCCTCCCCATACTGACTTCCACCACTAAATTCAATAATAAAAAAAATACATTCCAAGTAAATGTTGTGTGTAGTGAAATGTTAATGCAGAGTGCCAGGTCTCTCTCCATTTAGAGCAGTGGTCACCAACCTTTTCTGAGTCAAGATCACAAAACGCAAACCCGAGATCTAACGCTTTTTAAACATAACTTAAAATACGTAAGCCTATGCAACATTAACCAATTAAAAACAGTTATGTAGCAGTGAGGTTTGTGCAGTAAGTTATAGGCCCAATATTTTATAACTGCATATTGGTTATGCTTCAATTGCCAATGTTGTTCTTCTCAGACCCTTTTGAAATGATATATATTTTTAAATTGGTATATGATCACCATTGTAATACATCATTTGTTGTATTACTTGTGAGGCACAGCTGAGTGAGCATAATAATTTGCTTATTTTTTTAATGGACTGATGGCCTGCATCTGGTCAGTCTGAGGGGAGGGTAAGAGCAGCGGTGAGGCTGCCTCTCACGCACTCATGTCCCTCCTCTCTCCCTGCCTCCACTAAAAAAGCGGAGAGAATTCCAGCTGATGGCAAAACTTAAGTCACACTGAATTATTTCTGCCTCATGCACAAATTCATGTTGATACTCCTATGACCAGAGAAAGTGAAATATTCCTCAATATTAAAAAAGACACAAGCTGCTAATAACAACGGAAGCTTATCGAAACACTTTGCTATACTCATTCAATGCAGCTGCAGTTCTGGTTGTAGCGTGAGTGGAAGTAGGGAGAACATGCATTATAAAAGTGTTGAACAAATTGCTGACAGTGCTGAATATCAACAAAAACAGCAGCTCTTTGCTGAATTCGTTGCGTCCCTCTCCAGTCATGGTTTTAAACGTTTTGAAATCACACATTATTAACTTTGCTGTACATTCCAGGCGTCTTTTTAATTCTATGGTGCAAGGAATCTATGCAGACACGGTGATCTGAGCTATCTGATTGGTCAGCGGTAAGCCTGTAAGAGCACTTGATTTGCTGTCTGGGCCTGCCGGGTAGGCAGAGTTCTACCTTCGGATACATGAAATGGTTGAAAATGGGAACACGTTGACTTCCCGGTGCTCGGGCTGCGGAATCAAGTGCACTTACTGCCAACAGCGTGAAACACATACTAAAAAAGGAATGCATGGCTTTATCGTTTGTTACAGAAATGTTTGGTGATCGACTAGGAATGCCTTGGATATACACCAGTGGATCGCGATCAACCGGGGGGTGACCACTGATTTAGTGACATAAGTATCAAGCCCATCTGTCTGTCTGGATTTCATCACTTCATCTTGCAAGTCTCCATGTGCTGGCTGTATACATGTTTCTGTGAAGTCATGCACACAGAGTCACTATTCTATTATTCCCAATGACAATTAGGATAGGATACACAAACAGGTACTATGTTGAAGTTTGAATAGGCCAGATAAAACCTACCCAATGATGGTCTCCCCATCAAATCCAATCCAAGATGGCGTAGCAGTGGGATGTCTATTTTGATTGTATTATCCCGTCCCTTGTAAATATTGTTTTTCTTCGTATATATTTTTAATCTCACTTTCCATTTACAGACTGAACATACTCTCCTGCAACCCGCCTCACCCAATGTGGTATGGATCTGCTATTGTTTATACTTTAGAACCGGAACCAGTTAGCCACTGCTAGCGACATCTGCCAGCCTCATCCCTGTCAACTCCTGCCAGCCTGCACAGAGTGATATCAACCCAGAGCATATCGGACTGCTTTTCTCTACCACATCTCCGGATTCCTGCCGCAAGCTCTGAACCTTTATTCAGGATCCTCGCAGCTAGCTAGCTGCTACCCGAGTGGCTACTCCTGGCTAACGTCTCTGTCCCGAAGCAAGCACCAGTTAGCCTGGAGCTAGCCTTGAACTAGGCCCATTTCCCGGCTAGCCGAAGAGATCCATCAAGCAATTACTGGGCTTCAATTACCTCTTTTGCCAATTGGCCCGGACCCTTTGCTGCCGACACGGAGCCCCGCCGATGCATCACGACGTGTCTACCGACGTAACCGTCCGAGGGGGTTTCTGTCCCGAACAAAGTACCAGTTAGCCTGGAGATGGTCTCGAGCTAGGCCCATCTCCCAGCTTGCAGAATAAATCCATCAGATAATTCCTGGGTTTCAATAACTCTTTTGCTATTTGGCCTGGACCCTTTGCTGTCGACACGGAGCCCCATCACGACTGGTCTGCCGACGTAACCGTCTCAGGGGGTTTCAACAGGCTCTCCCGCCTGAGGCCCATCTGCTAGCCTGCTGCTAGCCCCTGCCTGCTAGCTGTCTGAATCGCTCGCCGAGCTACTCACTTGACCCTATGATCACTCGGCTACATATGCCTCTACCTAATGTCAATATGCCTTGTCTACTGCTGTTTTGGTTAGTAATTGTTGTCTTATTTCACTGTAGAGACTCCAGCCCTGCTCAATATGCCTTAGCTAGTCCTTATGTTCCAACCCCCCACACATGCAGTGATTGCACCTGGCTTGAATGGTGCCTCAAGAGACAAAACCTCTCTCATTGTCACTCAATGCCTAGGCTTACCTCCACTGTACTCACATCCTACCATACCCTTGTCTATACATTATGCCTTGAAACTATTCTTCCGCACCCAGAAACCTGTTCCTTTTACTCTCTGTTCCGAATGCAATAGATGACCAGTTATTTTATCCTTTAGCCTTACTATTATCCTACTTCTCCTCTGTTCCTCTGGTGATGTAGAGGTTAACCCAGGCCCTGCAGCCCCCAGCATTACTCCCATTCCCCAGGCGCTCTCATTTGTTGACTTCTGTAACTTAAAAGCATTGGGTTCATGCATGTTAACATTAACATTTTATTCACTGCTTTAGCACACTCCACCAACCTTAGCTGTGTCTGAATCCTGGCTTAGGAAGGCCACCAAAAATCCTGAAATTTCCAGCCCTAACTATAAGATTTTCCGACAGATAGAACTGCCAAATGGTGCGGAGTTGCAATCTACTGCGGAGATAGCCTGCAATGTTCTGTTATACTATCCAGGTCTGTGCCCAAACAATTTCAGCTTCTACTTTCAAAAATCCACCATTACAGAAACAAGTCTCTCACCGTTGCCGCTTGTTATAGACCCCCTTCATCCCCAAGTTGTGCCCTGGACACCATATGTGAATTGATCGCCCCCCATCTATCTTCAGAGTTTGTACTGTTAGGTGACCTAAACTGGGACATACTTAACACCCCGGCCGTCCTACAATCTAAGCTATATGCCCTCAATCTGACACAATTGATCAAGGAACAACCCAAATCCATACCCATGGGCACCCTCTTAGATATCATCTTGACCAACCTGCCGTCTAAATACACCTCTGCTGTCTTCAACCAGGATCTCAGCTATCACTGCCTCATTTCCTGCGTGCGTAATGGGTCCGCAGTCAAACGAACACCCCTCATCACTGTCGTTCTGCTCACAAATGTTCTATTGGATTGATGTCAGGGCTTTGTGATGGCCACTCCAATACCTTGACTTTGTTGTCCTTAAGCCATTTTGCCACAACTTGGGAAGTATGCTTGGGGTCATTGTCCATTCGGAAGACCCATTTGCGACCAAGCTTTAACTTCCTGAATGATGTCTTGAGATGTTGCTTCAATATATCCACTTAATTTTCCACCCTCAAGATGCCAATATTTTGTGAAGTGCACCAGTCCCTCCTGCAGCAAATTACCCCCAAACATGATGCTGCCACCCCCGTGCTTCACGGTTGGGATGGTGTTCTTCGGCTTGCAATCCTCACCCTTTTTGCTCCAAACATAACGATGGTCATTATGGCCAAACAGTTATATTTTTGTTTCATCAGAACAGAGGACATTTCTCCAAACAGTACGATCCTTGTACCCATGGGCAGTTGCAAACTATAGTCTGGCTTTTTTATGGCGGTTTTGGAGCAGTGGCTTCTTCCTTGCTGAGTGGCCTTTCAGGTTATGTCGATATAGGACTTGTTTTACTGTGGATATCAATACTTTTGTACCTGTTTCCTCCAGCATCTTCATAAGGTCCTTGCTGTAGTTCTGGGATTGATTTGCACTTTTCGCACCAAAGTACATTCATCTCTAGGAGACAGAACGCGTCTCCTTCCTGAGCGGTATGACGGCTGTGTGGTCCCATGGTGTTCATACTTGCGTACTATTGTTTGTACAGATGAACATGGTACCTTGAGGCATTTGGAAATTGCTCCCAAGGATAAACCGGACTTGTGAAGGTCTACAGTTTTTTTGGGGGGGTTGACTGATTTCCTTTGATTTTCCCATGAATTCAAGAAAAGAGGCACTGAGTTTGAAGGTAGGCCTTGAAATACATCCACAGGTACACCCCCAAATGACTCAAATGAAGTCAATTAACCTATCAGAAGCTTCTAAAGCCATGTCACAATTTGCTGGAAATGTCCAAGCTATTTAAAGGCACAGTCAACTTAATGTATGTAAACTTCTGACCCACTGGAATTGTGGTACTGTGAATTATAAGTTAAATAATCTGTCTGTAAACAATTATTAGAAAAAATACTTGTGTCATGCACAAAGTAGATGTCCTAACCGACTTGCCAAAACGATAGTTTGATAACAATAGTAATTTTTCCACAATGTGGATGTGTTGAGTGCCAGCCCTCTCTCCATTCATAGACATCAGTATCAAGCCTGTCTGTCGGTCAGGACTCGGTCATCACTTCATCTTGCAAGTCTCCAAGTGTTGGCTCCATATGTGCATCTGTGAACACATTCACAGTCACTGTTTTGTTTACCAATGTCAGTATGGATAAGTGATATCTGACAGACAAACAAACATATACTATATTGAAGTTTGAACAGGTCAAACTAAACCTACCTAATTCTGGTCTCCCCATCGACGACTGTTGGAGAGCAGGCTAGAGGTAAGGTCTTTGCCAGTGCCGAGTTGATGAGCATGGCAATGTAGATCAGCTCCTGGCCCCTCATCAAAGACACTTGTCGGTCACACACAAACACACATTCACAGAGCACTGATTACATTATCAATGGTGGTTATGATTTTCATGGTTGAACCAAATTCATCACTGCATTCACCTTTCTGTTTCACTTCAGATATAATGATATGTGAAGCGATATAGAATGGTAAATGCAGGGATCAGGCTGGTTCCACCAGGCTAAGATATGAACACGAATTGGCACAAAACTGTTTTACACTTCGACCAGGTCACCAACCTGACCATGTCACCAACTTGATTCAAGTGTAATCCCTGTTCCATTTATAGGAATGCTCACAATGAGGACATGTCTGGGTGATGCTGAGGGTCCCCTTGCTGGTCTTCTCTATGTTGCGAGTTCGGCTGAAAACTATACATCTCTCGAACATCTGCAGCATGCAATCCTCGTAAACAATGTACATCCTCATCTTAAGTGGTGGTGTTGACTGGGAGGGCCTGTGACAGGGTGGTACAATAGACAGCCAAGTGGTGAATTGCATTTTATTCATAAAGAAAGGAGAAAGGTTTTTGATAATGCACTTCACAACAACAATTACTCTACTACTTGTATGTGCTTGGCTGGATAATGAACCTACTATTTTATAAAGCTTTTCACATAACATACATTACCATTGTTGATAAAGCCGTCTGTGTCATCAGGGCAGTAAGCTGGATCAAGCTAATTCTAGGTCGTCACTAGTTTCCACATCCACAAGTCCTGAACTCTGCCTATTTCTACAATGTATCTTCTTAAAATGTGGTTTTAAACCTAACCCTAACCATATGTTAACCTTATACCTAAACTTAAATTAAGACCAAAAAGCTAATTTCTGTTTCAGATTTTTTAAGATATATGCAATTTGGACTTTGTGGCTGCGGTAACTAGTGGAAACCCTAATTCTATGCTTTACAGATGTAGACTGCCTGTAGCTCCAGATCGGATTAGATACAGGGCGGTGACGCCATTAAGGTTTGTTGCTCCTAGTACACTGTATTAGTTAGTCATGAGTTAGCTACCACCATAGCTCAACTGTGAATGGTCCTGGTGCACCAAAAAGGGAAGCCAGCTTGGATTTTGGCATCACTCCTATCAAATATCATTGAGAGCATTTGTCATTGACAGAAAATATGTCATTGACTGCATCACTTCTTATATTGATAAGAAACATTAATGTGTTGAAAATCCCAAAATGGTTGCATAGTGAACTTACACACAGCTCTGACACACACACACCTATTCCACCAAACATGCCACCAGGGGTCTTTTCAAGGTCCCCAAATCCAGAACAAATTCAAGAAAGCGTACAGTTTTATATAGAGCCCTTATTCCATGGATCTTCCTTCCATCTCATATTGCTCAAATAAACAGCAAACCTGGATTAAAAAAAACAGAGAAAGCAACATCTCACGGCACAATGCCTCTCCCCTATTTGACCTAGATAGTTTGTGTGTATGCATTGATATATAGGTTACATGTGCCTTTAAAAAAATAAAAAATCTAGTTCTGTCCTTGTCTATTGACATTCTGTATTATGTCGTTCTGTATTATGTTTAATGTTTTGTGAGGACCCCAGGAAGAGTAGCTGCTGCTTTTGCAACAGCTTATGGGGATCCTAATAAAGTACCAAATTCATACATTGTTGTGCCCCTGGCCTGAGCGGATAGAATGCACCTAAAGTTAACCAGCTAACGTTGACCATAAATGGAAGTTAGGCTAGAGAGCAAGCATTTCAGCCAGGTAGCCTAGGACAACAACACATAAAAGCGTGTACTGTATATGACAGAGTGATAGACCGTTTCGTCAACATGAGAGAGAGAAGGATGGCATTGGCATTTCTCTACAAGTAGGGTGAGCCAACATATTTTTCTACTTACGCGAATGTACACACACACACTTCAGAACCCATAGACAGCCACATAACATTTATCTTATGTTGACTAGCTATTTTAATTGTTACTCTGTTAACCTTTATATTACTAGGCAAGTCAGTTAAGAACAAATTCTTATTTTCAATGACAGCCTAGGAACAGTGGGTTAACTGCCTGTTCAGGGGCAGAACAACAGATTTGTACCTTGTCAGATCAGGGATTCGAACTTGCAACCTTTCGGTTACTAGTCCAACGCTCTAACCACTAGGGTACCCTGCCGCCCAATGGTGAAGTCGAAATGGTGCTAGAATAGTGGAGGCAGCTCCTGTTTTCTTTGCAACGTGCGGTAACTCTCTGTGGTTCTAAATCAATAGTTGGTTAGTGGTCCAAAAATGTCAGAAACATTAACCTGCTTGACCATCCTGTAGGTCTGATACATGCAATATGCTTTGTGGACTTCACTGGTCAGAGGTTGCTATCCGGATTCGTGATAAAACAAAGGTGTGGTTTCCTACTTCCGGCGCCGACAGAGATGGCCGCCTCGCTTCGCGTTCCTACGAAACTATGCAGTTTTTTGTTTTTTTACGTGTTATTCCTTACTTTAGTACCCCAGGTCATCTTAGGTTTCATAACATACAGTCGAGAAGAACTACTGAATATAAGATCAGCGTCAACTCACCATCAGTACGACCAAGAATATGACTTTCGCAAAGTGGATCCTGTGTTCTGCCTTTCAACCAGGACAACGGAATGGATCCCAGCCGGCGACCCAAAAAAATGACTCCGTAAAAGAGGGAAACGAGGCGGTCTTCTGGTCAGACTCCGGAGACGGGCACATCGTGCACCACTCCCTAGCATTCTTCTCGCCAATGTCCAGTCTCTTGACAACAAGGTTGATGAAAACCGAGCAAGGGTAGCATTCCAGAGGGACATCAGAGACTGTAACGTTCTTTGCTTCACGGAAACATGGCTCACTGGAGAGACGCTATCGGAGGCGGTGCGGCCAGCGGGTTTCTAAACGCATCGCGCCGACTGAAACAAACATCTTTCTGGTAAGATGAGGGGCGGGGGCGTATGCCTTATGGCTAACGAGACGTGGTGTGATCACAGAAACATACAGGAACGCAAATCCTTCTGTTCACCTGATTTAGAATTCCTCACAATCAAATATCGATTGCATTATCTACCAAGAGAATTCTCTTCGATTATAATCACAGCCGCATATATTCCCCCCCAAGCAGACACATCGATGGCTCTGAACGAACTTTATTTGACTCTTTGCAAACTGGAATCCATACATCCTGAGGCTGCATTCATTGTAGCTGGGGATTTTAACAAGGCTAATCTGAAAACAAGACTCCCTAAATTGTATCAGCATATCGATTGCGCAACCAGGGCTGGCAAAACCTTGGATCATTGTTATTCTAACTTCCGCGACGCATATAAGGCCCTGCCCCGCCCCCCTTTCGGAAAAGCTGACCACGACTCCATTTTGCTGATCCCTGCCTACAGACAGAAACTAAAACAATAAGCTCCCATGCTGAGGCCTGTCCAACGCTGGTCCGACCAAGCTGATTCCACACTCCAAGACTGCTTCCATCACATGGACTGGGATAAGTTTCGTATTGTGTCAGACAACAACATTGATGAATACGCTGATTCGGTGTGCGAGTTCATTAGAACGTGCGTTGAAGATGTCATTCCCATAGCAACGATTAAAACATTCCCTAACCAGAAACCGTGGATTGATAGCAGCATTCGCGTGAAGCTGAAAGCGCGAACCACTGCTTTTAATCAGGGAAAGGTGACTGGTAACATGACCGAATACAAACAGTGCAGCTATTCCCTCCGCAAGGCTATCAAACAAGCTAAGCGTCAGTATAGAGACAAAGTAGAATCTCAATTCAACGGCTCAGACACAAGAGGTATGTGGCAGGGTCTACAGTCAATCACGGACTACAAGAAGAAAACCAGCCCAGTCACGGACCAGGATGTCTTGCTCCCAGGCAGACTAAATAACTTTTTTGCCCGCTTTGAGGACAATACAGTGCCACTGACACGGCCTGCAACAAAAACATGCGGACTCTCCTTCACTGCAGCCGAGGTGAGTAAAATATTTAAACGTGTTAACCCTCGCAAGGCTGCAGGCCCAGACGGCATCCCCAGCCGCGCCCTCAGAGCATGCGCAGAACAGCTGGCTGGTGTGTTTACGGACATATTCAATCAATCCCTATACCAGTCTGCTGTTCCCACATGCTTCCTGAGGGCCACCATTGTTCCTGTTCCCAATAAAGCTAAGGTAACTGAGCTAAATGACTACCGCCCCGTAGCACTCACTTCCGTCATCATGAAGTGCTTTGAGAGACTAGTCAAGGACCATATCACCTCCACCCTACCTGACACCCTAGACCCACTTCAATTTGCTTACCGCCCAAATAGGTCCACAGACGATGCAATCTCAACCACACTGCACACTGCCCTAACCCATCTGGACAAGAGGAAAACCTATGTGAGAATGCTGTTCATCGACTACAGCTCGGCATTTAACACCATAGTACCCTCCAAGCTCGTCATCAAGCTCGAGACCCTGGGTCTCAACCCCGCCCTGTGCAACTGGGTACTGGACTTCCTGACGGGCCGCCCCCAGGTGGTGAGGGTAGGCAACAACATCTCCACCCCGCTGATCCTCAACACTGGGGCCCCACAAGGGTGCGTTCTGAGCCCTCTCCTGTACTCCCTGTTCACCCACGACTGTGTGGCCACGCACGCCTCCAACTCAATCATCAAGTTTGCGGACGACACAACAGTGGTAGGCTTGATTACCAACAACGACAAGACGGCCTACAGGGAGGAGGTGAGGGCCCTCGGAGTGTGGTGTCAGGAAAATAGCCTCACACTCAACAAAACTAAGGAGATGATTGTGGACTTCAGGAAACAGCAGAGGGAACACCCCCCTATCCACATCGATGGAACAGTAGTGGAGAGGGTAGTAAAGTTTTAAGTTCCTCGGCATACACATCACAGACAAACTGAATTGGTCCACTCACACAGACAGCATCGTGAAGAAGGCGCCGCAGCGCCTCTTCAACCTCAGGAGGCTGAAGAAATTCGGGCTTGTCACCAAAAACACTCACAAACTTCTACAGATGCACAATCGAGAGCATCCTGGCGGGCTGTATCACCGCCTGGTATGGCAACTGCTCCGCCCACAACCGTAAGGCTCTCCAGAGGGTAGTGAGGTCTGCACAACGCATCACCGGGGGCAAACTACCTGCCCTCCAGGAGACCTACACCACCCGATGTTACAGGAAGGCCATAAAGATCATCAAGGACAACAACCACCCGAGCCACTGCCTGTTCACCCCGCTATCATCCAGAAGGTGAGGTCAGTACAGGTGCATCAAAGCTGGGACCGAGAGACTGAAAAACAGCTTCTATCTCATGGCCATCAGACTGTTAAACAGCAACCACTAACATTGAGTGGCTGCTGCCAACACACTGACTCAACTCCATCCACTTTAATAATGGGAATTGATGGGTAATTATGTAAAATATATCACTAGCCACTTTAAACAATGCTACCTAATATAATGTTTACATACCCTACATTATTCATCTCATATGTATACGTATATACTGTACTCTATATCATCTACTGCATCCTTATGTAATACATGTATCACTAGCCACTTTAACTATGCCACTTTGTTTACATACTCATCTCATATGTATATACTGTACTCGATACCATCTACTGTATCTTGCCTATGCTGCTCTGTACCATCACTCATTCATATATCTTTATGTACATATTCTTTATCCCCTTACACTGTGTATAAGACAGTAGTTTTGGAATTGTTAGTTAGATTACTTGTTGGTTATTACTGCATTGTCGGAACACTGTGTGTGTGTGTGTGTGTGTGTGTGTGTGTGTGTGTGTGTGTGTGTGTGTGTGTGTGTGTGTGTGTATCTGTGTGCGTGTGTATCTGTGTGCGTGCGAGTGTGTTTGTCTTATTAGGGCTGATGTGCTTGTTTTGACAGGTACAGGACGGCTGGCTACAGGGCGGCTACAGGGCGGCTACAAGGCGGCAGGTAGCCTAGCAATTAGAGCTTTGGGCCAGTAAAATAAAAGGTTGCTGGTTTGAACACCCGAGCCGACCAGGTGAAAAAACGGTCGATGAGCCCTTGAGCAAGGCAATTAACCCTAATTTTCTCCAAGGTCACCATACTACTATGGCTGACCCTGTAAAACAACACATTTCACTGCACCTATCTGATGTAGGCTCTGTGACACTAAAACAATGTCTACCTTAATGGCATTCTTTTTCCCTTTATAAGAAAGACAACCATTGGAGACGCAGCCATGTCCCATCTGACTCCAGATCAGCCAGGTGACTAGAGCCATGTTGATAACAAGTTTGAATCTGCTCTAGGGTCAGTGAGTTCTCATCTATTATTCCTATCTGGTTTCTCTGGTATCCTACAACCGCAGTGAAACAGTTCCAAAAATAACATGGCTGGTACCATAATTATGGTTTTCAGATTAACCCCCTCTCTCACACCTGTGGTGATTCTGTATTATCCAGGTGACTTCACTTAGGAATGCAGTCTGTGATGTCAGAGGCACCCCACCCTGTCTAGAGAAAAACAGGCAGAATGTCATAACCAATGTCACATGTACTTCCAAGGTACACATATAGTCTCACATGGTACTGTTCAGTACCTTTTAGGGTACATGCACGGATAATCTAGTATAAGGGTACATTTCTATACCCAATATTTAGAATATAAATGTACAATCATCACACACTCTGAAAAAAAGTATCAGTGTTTTTATTGTTGTGTTCACAAAGATATTTGTCACAGAATGCTTGGCAGGACACCTTGGCCGACGTTACCAAAGGTAGGCTAAATGAAGCTGTACAGATGTCATGATGACAATGGATGTAAAGAAACCAGCTGAGGAATCATGTTTTAGGTAAGTAATGATGCAATGAAACAGGTCTATCTACAGTGTGTGTTGGTATGTTTGTCATGAACAAACACACTGCATAAAGGAACCAGCCGGTAACTGAAGCCTGAATGCAAACATTCCTCAGGTGTGTGTGTGTGTGTGTGTGTGTGTGTGTGTGTGTGTGTGTGTGTGTGTGTGTGTGTGTGTGTGTGTGTGTGTGTGTGTGTGTGTGTGTGTGTGTGTGCGTGTGAGTCATCCAGTCAGGTATGG
The DNA here is from genome assembly GCF_036934945.1 of Oncorhynchus masou masou. NCBI lineage: Eukaryota > Metazoa > Chordata > Actinopteri > Salmoniformes > Salmonidae > Oncorhynchus > Oncorhynchus masou. Next base: position 38,520,352 of record NC_088226.1, on the reverse strand, counting down.
GAACACAAAACACAGAGATATGATTGGTTAGGGCCCAGGGTTGCATAACTCACATTTCAATGAACTGTATCTTATTCAGTTTACATAATCACTATGCTTGCTGTTGTGAAGAAAACATACAATCCTACACTTTTACATTCACATACACACACACACACACACACACAGGGTAGGTTACGGTTACGGTAACCAGTTACCTGGCCAAAACGGTAAAAAACTACAACTTTTTTCAATGCTGTAAAATATTTTTGCTGGCAAATTTCAAATTTGTGTTTTTCTTGTAATCCGATTACATGTAATCAGTTACTTCCCAACCCTGCGCACACACACACAGATGCGTGAGAACTTCTTACAATTGATTTAATAAGCTGGGCGCTTAGAATCCGATAGGCCTTATCAGATCAGCGCTCAAGCCTTTTATATAAACATCAATGATAAACTGTGTTTGTGTGTGTATTTACAGGTGTGTGTGTGTGTATGTGTGTGTAAATTCCCCTGGGGTGGCGAGAGGAATGTCGGCTGACTGACAGGTGTGTAATTTCAGCACTTCTCCAGAAACCTTAGCCTAGCTCCTAGGAGTACACGCACACATATAACTCAGCAAAAAAAGAAACGTCAATTTTTCAGGACCCTGTCTTTCAAAGATAATTCGTAAAAATTCAAATAACTTCACAGATCTTCATTGTAAAGGGTTTTAGCACTGTTTCCATGCTTGTTCAATGAACTGTAAACAATTAATGAACATGCACCTGTGGAACGGTCGTTAAGACACTAACAGCTTACAGACGGTAAGCAATTAAGGTCACAGTTATGAAAACGTAGGACTCTAAAGAGGCCTTTGTACTGACTCTGAAAAACACCAAAAGAAAGATGCCCAGGGGCCCTGCTCATCTGCATGAACGTGCCTTAGGCATGCTGCAAGGAGGCATGAGGACTGCAGATGTGGCCAGGGCAATAAATTGCAATGCCCGTACTGTGAGAGGCCTAAGAAGGAGCTTCAGGGAGACAGGGCCGTCAGCTGATTGTCCTCGTAGTAGCAGACCACGTGTAACAACACCTGCACAGGATTGGTACATCCAGACATCACATCTGCAGAACAGGTACAAGATGGCAACAACAACTGCCCGACTTACACCAGGAACGCACAATCTCCATCAGTGCTTAGACTGTCCGCAATAGGCTGAGAGAGGCTGGACTGAGGGCTTGTAGACCTGTTGTAAGGCAGGTCCTCACCAGACATCACCGGCAACAACATCGCCTATGGGCACAAACCCACCGTCGCTGGACCAGACAGGACTGTCAAAAAGTACTCTTCTCTGACGAGTAGCAGTTTTCTCTCACCAAGGGTGATGGTTGGATTCAAGTTTATCCAGCATGACAATGCCACCAACCATACTACTCGTTCTGTATATGATTTCCTGCAAGACAGGAATGTCAGTGTTCTGCCATGGCCAGCGAAGAGCTCGGATCTCCATCCCATTGAGCACGTCTCTGACCTAATGGATCGGAGGGCTTGGGCCATTCCCCCCAGAAATGTCTAGGAACTTGCAGGTGCCTTTGGTGGAAGAGTGGGGTAACATAAGAACCGGAAAATCTGGTGCAGTCCATGAGGAGGAGATGTTCTGCAATACTAAATGCAGCTGGTGGCAACACCAGATACTGAAAGTTACTTTTGATTTTTCACCCCCTTTGTTCAGGGACACATTATTCTATTTCTGTTAGTCACATGTCTGTGGAACTTGTTCATTTTACGTCTCAGTTGTTGAATCTTGTTATGTTCATACAAATATTTACACATGTTAAGTTTGCTGAAAATAAACGCAGTTGACAGTGAGAGGACATTTCTTTTTTTGCTGAGTTTATGTGTGCACGCACGCACGCACACACACACATGTGCTGCTAATCCACATGGTCTAGGTCGTACATACTCAGGATGTCTCATACATGTCTCATGATCAGAATTCTCTACACACTAAAACCGAAGGCATTTTTCAACTCAAATATTTCTAGTAAGTTGAACTCAAAGTCAAAGAAAAGTAATTGTTACTTAAAATCTTTATGTGGTACTGACTCAAAACTAAATGGGAAGACACATCAACTCTATTTAAAAAAAATGTGTTATACCATGGCATTGTTGAATAGTTGTTTCTGATATGCTTAAATGGCATTCTAGAGCACACATTACTTCCCTATAATGCACGCTGTATCAGAATGGTAGATTTAATGTTTTGTAAGATCATATATTTTTTAAACAATACAAAATATAGACACACAAACAGCATACAGATGCACACAAACAACAACATCACAACTGTCCAGACCCCCATCTCCAGCACCCACATCACTCTATATTTAGATTTTTTTATATAAATACGAACTTTACCAAACAAAAAACATACATGTGTTGTGTAACATGACGTCCTATGAGTGTCATCTGATGAAGATCATCAAAGATTAGTGATTCATTCTCTCTCTATTTCTGATTTTTGTGACTCCTCTCTTTGGCTGGAGAAATGGCTGTGTGTGTATTTGTGATTTGGCTCTGACCTAACATAATCGTTTGTGGTGCTTTCGCTGTAAAGCCTATTTGAAATCGGACACTGTGGTGGGATTAACAACAAGATTACCTTTAAAATGGTATAAAATACATGTACAGTGCCTTGCGAAAGTATTCGGCCCCCTTGAACTTTGTGACTTTTTGCCACATTTCAGGCTTCAAACATAAAGATATAAAACTGTATTTTTTTGTGAAGAATCAACAACAAGTGGGACACAATCATGAAGTGGAACAACATTTATTGGATATTTCAAACTTTTTTAACAAATCAAAAACTGAAAAATTGGGGGTGCAAAATTATTCAGCCCCTTTACTTTCAGTGCAGCAAACTCCCTCCAGAAGTTCAGTGAGGATCTCTGAATGATCCAATGTTGACCTTTATTTTTTTTTAATTTTACCTTTATTTTACTAGCCAAGTCAGTTAAGAACGAATTCTTATTTTCAATGATGGCCTAGGAACAGTGGGTCAGCTGCCTGTTCAGAGCCAGAACGACAGATTTGTACCTTGTCAGCTCGGGGATTTGAATTTGCAACCTTTCGGTTACTAGTCCAATGCTCTAACAACTAGGCTACCCTACCGCCCCAAAATGACTACTGATAAATACAATCCACCTGTGTGTAATCAAGTCTCCGTATAAATGCACCTGCACTGTGATAGTCTCAGAGGTCCGTTAAAAGCGCAGAGAGCATCATGAAGAACAAGGAACACACCAGGCAGGTCCGAGATACTGTTGTGAAGAAGTTTAAAGCCAGATTTGGATACAAAAAGATTTCCCAAGCTTTAAACATTCCAAGGAGCACTGTGCAAGCGATAATATTGAAACGGAAGGAGTATCAGACCACTGCAAATCTACCAAGACCTGGCCGTCCCTCTAAACTTTCAGCTCATACAAGGAGAAGACTGATCAGAGATGCAGCCAAGAGGGCCATGATCACTCTGGATGAACTGCAGAGATCTACAGCTGAGGTGGGAGACTCTGTCCATAGGACAACAATCAGTCGTATATTGCACAAATCTGGCCTTTATGGAAGAGTGGCAAGAAGAAAGCCATTTCTTAAAGATATCCATAAAAAGTGTTGTTTAAAGTTTGCCACAAGCCACCTGGGAGACACACCAAACATGTGGAAGAAGGTGCTCTGGTCAGATGAAACCAAAATTGAACTTTTTGGCAACAATGCAAAACGTTATGTTTGGCATAAAAGCAACACAGCTCATCACCCTGAACACACCATCCCCACTGTCAAACATGGTGGCATCATGGTTTGGGCCTGCTTTTCTTCAGCAGGGACAGGGAAGATGGTTAAAATTGATGGGAAGATGGATGGAGCCAAATACAGGACCATTCTGGAAGAATGACCTGAGACTGGGACGGAGATTTGTCTTCCAACAAGACAATGATCCAAAACATAAAGCAAGATCTACAATGGAATGGTTCAAAAATAAACATATCCAGGTGTTAGAATGGCCAAGTCAAAGTCCAGACCTGAATCCAATCGAGAATCTGTGGAAAGAACTGAAAACTGCTGTTCACAAATGCTCTCCATCCAACCTCACTGAGCTCGAGCTGTTTTGCAAGGAGGAATGGGAAAAAATGTCAGTCTCTCGATGTGCAAAACTGATAGAGACATACCCCAAGCGACTTACAGCTGTAATCGCAGAAAAAGGTGGCGCTACAAAGTATTAACTTTAAGGGGGCTGAATAATTTGCCACGCCCAATTTTTCAGTTTTTGATTTGTGAATAAAGTTTGAAATAGCCAATAAATGTCGGTCCACTTCATGATTGTGTCACACTTGTTGTTGATTCTTCACAAAAAATAGTTTTATTTCTTTATGTTTGAAGCCTGAAATGTGGCAAAAGGACGCAAAGTTCAAGGGGGCCGAATACTTTCGCAAGGCACTGTATGTTTGAGGAATTTTAATTATGAGATTTCTGTTGTTTTGAATTTGCGCCCTGCACTTTCACTGGCTGTTGTCATATCATCCCGTTAACGGGATTTCAGTATCTGAAAATATCTACATTGGTCAGTCCAAAATTCAGTCATGGAAATACATATATTTCCTATTACCAAGTAATTGATGCGTTCTATGCCTTTAGTTTTCCATGTGGACCAATTTATCTGTGAAGTCTGATAAGCTATCCAAAGATTATTCCATAGGGTTGTGCTTTTAGGGAGTGAATTGTTCTTCCATATTGTCCTAGTGTTCTTAGCTATGTAGTTCATGTTCTTAGCTTTATCCTTTGAACATAAGCATGTGGAAATATTCGGGGGGTGAGCATGCACATCTTCAATATGTAACCATTGTTCCTCTTTAGTGCATTTAACTACATGTCTCAAGTAAAGGTCTTTGGTGGCGAGTTGATACATTTCCAAGTCTGGAAGGTTAAAAACCACACTCAGACTTAGGGAGATGTAAATCTGTCCTTTGTATTCTATGAGTTCTATGAGTTGTATTTGTCTATATGAAGTCTGTTATGACCAAGTATACTTTTAAATAAGGATCGGACTCTTTTTTCTTCTTCAATTTTCTCCTAAAAAAGAAGCTCCCACGCTGAGGTCTGTCCAACGCTGGTCTGACCAAGCTGACTCCACACTCCAAGACTGCTTCCATCACGTGGACTGGGACATGTTTCGTATTGCGTCAGATAACAACATTGACGAATACGCTGATTCAGTGTGCGAGTTCATTAGAACGTGCGTTGAAGATGTCGTTCCCATAGCAACGATTAAAACATTCCCTAACCAGAAACCGTGGATTGATGGCAGCATTCGCGTGAAACTGAAAGCGCGAACCACTGCTTTCAATCAGGGCAAGGTGTCTGGTAACATGACTGAATACAAACAGTGCAGCTATTCCCTCCGTAAGGCTATCAAACAAGCTAAGCGTCAGTACAGAGACAAAGTAGAATCTCAATTCAACGGCTCAGACACAATAGGCATGTGGCAGGGTCTACAGTCAATCACGGACTACAGGAAGAAATCCAGCCCAGTCACGGACCAGGATGTCTTGCTCCCAAGCAGACTAAATAACTTTTTTGCCCGCTTTGAGGACAATACAGTGCCACTGACACGGCCTGCGACGGAAACATGCGGTCTCTCCTTCACTGCAGCCGAGGTGAGTAAAACATTTAAATGTGTTTACCCTCGCAAGGCTGCAGGCCCAGACGGCATCCCCAGCCGCGCCCTCAGAGCATGCGCAGAACAGCTGGCTGGTGTTTTTACGGACATATTCAATCAATCCCTATACCAGTCTGCTGTTCCCACATGCTTCAAGAGGGCCACCATTGTTCCTGTTCCCAAGAAAGCTAAGGTAACTGAGCTAAACACACTCACTTCCGTCATCATGAAGTGCTTTGAGAGACTAGTCAAGGACCATATCACCTCCACCCTACCTGACACCCTAGACCCACTCCAATTTGCTTACCGCTCAAATAGGTCCACAGACGATGCAATCTCAACCACACTGCACACTGCCCTAACCCATCTGGACAAGAGGAATACCTATGTGAGAATGCTGTTCATCGACTACAGCTCGGCATTCAACACCATAATACCCTCCAAGCTCGTCATCAAGCTCGAGACCCTGGGTCTCGACCCCGCCCTGTGCAACTGGGTACTGGACTTCCTGACGGGCCGCCCCCAGGTGGTGAGGGTAGGTAACAACATCTCCTCCCCGCTGATCCTCAACACTGGGGCCCCACAAGGGTGTGTTCTGAGCCCTCTCCTGTACTCCCTGTTCACCCACGACTGCGTGGCCACGCACGCCTCCAACTCAATCATCAAGTTTGCGGACGACACAACACCGGTAGGCTTGATTACCAACAATGATGAGACGGCCTACAGGGAGGAGGTGAGGGCCCTCGGAGTGTGGTGTCAGGAAAATAACCTCACATTCAACGTCAACAAAACTAAGGAGATGATTGTGGACTTCAGGAAACAGCAGAGGGAACACCTCCCTATCCACATCGATGGAACAGTAGTGGAGAGAGTAGCAAGTTTTAAGTTCCTCGGCATACACATCACAGACAAACTGAATTGGTCCACTCACACAGACAGCATCGTGAAGAAGGCGCAGCAGCGCCTCTTCAACCTCAGGAGGCTGAAGAAATTCGGCTTATCACCAAAAGCACTCACAAACTTCTACAGATGCACAATCGAGAGCATCCTGGCGGGCTGTATCACCGCCTGGTATGGCAACTGCTCCGCCCTCAACCGTAAGGCTCTCCAGAGGGTAGTGAGGTCTGCACAACGCATCACCGGGGGCAAACTACCTGCCCTCCAGGACACCTACACCACCCGATGTTACAGGAAGGCCAGATCATCAAGGACATCAACCACCCGAGCCACTGCCTGTTCACCCCGCTATCATCCAGAAGGCGAGGTCAGTACAGGTGCATCAAAGCTGGGACCGAGAGACTGAAAAACAGCTTCTATCTCAAGGCCATCAGACTGTTAAACAGCCACCACTAACATTGAGTGGTTGCTGCCAACACACTGACACTGACTCAACTCCAGCCACTTTAATAATGGGAATTGATGGGAAATTATGTAAATATATCACTAGCCACTTTAAACAATGCTACCTTATATAATGTTACTTACCCTACATATTCATCTCATATGCATACGTATATACTGTACTCTATATCATCGACTGCATCCTTATGTAATACATGTATCACTAGCCACTTTAACTATGCCACTTTGTTTACATACTCATCTCATATGTATATACTGTACTCGATACCATCTACTGTATCTTGCCTATGCTGCTCTGTACCATCACTCATTCATATATCCTTATGTACATACTCTTTATCCCCTTACACTGTGTATAAGACAGTAGTTTAGGAATTGTTAGTTAGATTACTTGTTGGTTATTACTGCATTGTCGGAACTAGAAGCACAAGCATTTCGCTACACTCGCATTAACATCTGCTAACCATGTGTATGTGACAAATAAAATTTGATTTGATTTTGATTTGACCCAAATCTAACTGACTGCAGCTCAGGACCTGAAGCAAAGACATGCATATTATTGATATTATTATATTATGCAATTCTGAATAGGTTTATTCAACCTGTAAAATATATGGGAAGATTGTGCCATTTAGTTTGATATTGTTGAGTAATGTGATAAAGTTATCTTTATACGTTGTTAGTTTTTATTGCACCTGTTACTGAAATGGTTGCTCCAGTTTAAATGGCTTAGGTAGTGTCTTCAAACTTTTCCTAACCCTGGCAGTCGTTATGAATGCAGATTGCAGGTGAATGAAGATTTCATTTGTTGGTTATCCTAACTGGGTGGATTTCAATGGGAATTACATATCACTTTGCAAACCAGCATAATATGACTTGCAAGTAGGGTAGGAAATTCTGGTACATCTTTTGGGTTTACCAGAAATCCAGATTGGAAGATCCTGGAAATCAGTTCTCCTATACTAATTTCACCACAGGGCAAAAATCAAGAGCTTTTAAACCGACAGTAAGTTTTCACCATTGTGTGTATGTGTGCATGATATGCTTGCATGTGCGTGCGCATTTGTGCATGTGTTGACGGTGTCCACTTGGCTTTGTGTTAGCGCTCAGTCTCCGTGTGGGGCTAGATGAAGGCATGGAGTGTCAGACTTAAATCTTGTTGTTATCCATCCAGACATTGATCATGTGTGTGTGTGTGTGTGTGTGTGTGAGTGCTTACACATTGGGACCCCAAGAGAACACACGGCAGAGGCTCTACACTTTGATCTCCAACGCCCCCACCTCTCTCTGACGCATGCCGGCTACTATGCAGTCACACCCCCACGCTCAAACACAGACACTCCCACAAGGGAGTGTTTCTGTTCTGTACTGTACTCACTCAGCTCTGCTTGGCCTCATTTGTGCTGCAGGTTCATATTTTTGTTTTCTTAAAGGGCAGAGAGTGTTTCTGAGCCGGGCGGTGACAGACGAGAGTGGCACTGATCTGTCTCGGTGTCTATGTTGTTCTTGGTGTATAACTACATGTTGCTGGGACTGGGAGGTTGATGAGTGAAGATAATACCTGCTCAGAAATCTGTTGAGTTGAAGGTTCTTTTTGGTATGAGTAGTGCAGAGAAAGATAAATAAGTAGCCATACACAGACAGGAAGAGTGATATTCAAATCAAACATGTTATTTGTCACACACATACAGTATCACACCAATGGTGTAATAACAGTAGTGGTGCCCAGTCTGAATTTCCTTTTCATCGTGTGGCAGAGAATATATACAGGGCGAGGAGGGGGGAGCAAGCATTCTCAAAAGGACGGTTATCACATCTAGATTAAGAGATCTTAGAAACACCTGCCAAATTCAACAGTCAATTACCTTAGTAGTATACACCTAAAGAGGTGTGTTTATGTGCCTGCCTGCCTGCCTGCCTGCCTGTGCATGTGTGTGTTGCCTTCCAGCCTGATCTTCAGATAAGAGTAACGTAACGTAAATTACTCTGAAATACGAATAATAAGGTCAAACATGTAACGTTAGCTAGCAAGCCCGACAGCTAACATTGGCTATCTAGCTATTTTCTGTCAAAATTAGAAACGTGTAATATCTGAAAATGTAGCTAGCTAGACCGTGCTCTGAAATCGGAGTAGATCGCTAGACTGAATTTACCAGATATATCTATCAACAGTTGTCGCAGTGACATTCTATTGAAATGGATACTGGCATAGTTGAGTCTTTTGTGAAGACATGTAGCTAGCTAGCTTAACAATTAACCATAATACCAATTCATGACGTTACTACCAGCATGAAGCTGCAGGAAAATAACCAATAAGGTTCAATGTTAGCTAGCTAACATTAGGCAATAACTACTAGCCAAGCAAATGGCTCTGAGATACGAATAATAAGATCATACACATAACATTAGCGAGCTATCAGTAAAAGTTTACTTGTAATGAAAACAACTTCGTCAAAATTAGAAACTTGTGATATCTGAAAATGTAGCTAGCTAGACTATCTTACATCATGGTTGGATGCTTCTCCCTGTCACGGATGCCATGGTTGCCCTTAGTTTGAAGATGTAATCCGGAGACAGGTGTTTTCTCCTTCTCCTTAGCCATCTCCTAGGCCTTCTTGGCAGAGTTCCTCTGTCCAGTGTCTGTGTTCTTTTGCACATCTTAATCTTTTATTTTTATCAGCCAGTCTGAGAGATGGCTTTTCTTTGCAACTGCATAGACGGCCAGCATTACCTCTTCACTGTTGACATTGAGACTGGTGTTTTGCGGGTACTATTTAATGAAGCTGCCAGTTGAGGACTTATGAGCAGTCTGTTTCTCAAACTAGACACTCTAATGTACTTGTCCTCTTGCTCAGTTGTGCACCGGGGCCTCCCACTCCTCTTTATATTCTGGTTAGAGTCAGTTTGTGCTGTTCTGTGAAGGGAGTAGTACACAGCGTTGTACGAGATCTTCAGTTTCTTGGCAATTGTTGCATGGAATAGCCTTCATTTCTCAGAACAAGAATATACTAGCCATTTTGAGGCTGTAATCAAACCCACAAATGCTGATGCTCCAGATACTCAACTAGTCTAAAGAAGGCCAGGTTTATTGCTTCTTTAAATCAGAACAACAGTTTTCAGCTGTGCTAACATAATTGCAAAAGGGCTTTCTAATGATCAATTATCCTTTTAAATTGATAAACTTGGATTATCTACCAATGTGCCATTGGAACACAGGAGTTATGGTTCCTGATAATGGGCCTCTGTATGCCTATGTAGATATTCCATTAAAAAATCAGCCATTTCCAGCTACAACATTAACAATGTCTACACTGTATTTCTGATCAATTTGATGTTATTCAAATGGACAAAAAAACAACTTTTCTTTCAAAAACAAGGACAAGTGACCCCAAAATTTTGAACGGTAGTGTGTGTGTGTATATATATATATATATATATATATATATAAATGCGTTAGACAGGATTACCTACATGTACACATACTAACCAGCTCAAATGTACAGAAGCGTGCTATATGTTCGACCAATCCGAACTCATCTCTCGGAATGTCCAGCCCACTCATTATCTCAGCCAATCATGTCTCGCCGGAAGGTTGCGGTCTTTTTCTGTGGCTAAACCAACTAGCCTCATAATTTAACAATTTTATCCGTATTCACATGTTCCAGAAGGCATTAAGGCAAAAACGCTTTTTGATTTAAAAAAACTAAACCCCTAGCTGTAGTAATCACACCGGTAGGGTGGGGTGGGGGGATATATACCACTAAGGTTTGGCTCTATACTTCATAGGTTTGAATTTGAAATCAAATAATGACAAATAATGACTATGAGGTTAAAGTGCAGACTGTCAGCTTTAATTTGGTTAAAGTGCAGACTGTCAGTCCCACCATTTTAGGGGACCAAAAGTATTGGGATAAATTAACTTATGCAATACCAGTCAAAAGTTAGAACAGTTCTACTCATTCAAAGGTTTTTCTTTATTTTTACTATTTTCTACATGGTTTAACAATAATGAAGACATCAAAACTATGAAATAACACATATTCAATCATGTAGTAGCAAAAAAAGTGTTAAACAATACAAAATATGACTGATGTTGATTCTTCAAAGTAGCCACCCTATGCCTTGACAGCTTTGCACACTCTTGGCATTCTCTCAACCAGCTTTATAATGTAGTCACCTGGAATGCATTTAAATTAACAGGTGTACCTTCTAAAAAGTACATTTGTGTAATTTCTTTCGTTCTTAATGGGTTTTGAGCCAATCAGTTATGTTGTGACAAGGTATGGGTGGGAAACAGAAGATAGCCTTATTTGATAAAAGACCAAGTCCATATTATGGTTAGAACAGCTCAAACAAGCAAAGATAAATGACAGTCCATCATTACGTTACGACATGATGGTCAGTCAATACCGAAAATGTCAAGAACTTTGAAAGTTTCTTCAAGTGCAGCTGCAAAACCATGAAGTGCTATGATGAAACTGGCACTCATCAGGACCGCCACAGGAAAGGAAGACCCAGAGTTATCTCTGCTGCAGAGCATAAGTTCATTAGAGTTAACGCCACCTCAGATTGCAGCTCAAATAAATGCTTCACGGAGTTCAAGTAACAGCCACATCTCAACGTCAACTGTTCAGACGGGACTGTGTGAATCAGGCCATCATGGTCGAAATGCTGCAAAGAACCACTACGAAAGGACACCAATAAGAAGAAAAGACTTGATTGGACCAAGAAACACGAGCAATGGACATTAGACCGGTGGAAATCTGTTCTTTGCTCTGATGAGTCCAAATTTGAGATGTTTGGTTCCAACGGCCATGACTTTGTGAGACGCAGAGTAAGTGAACGGATGATCTCCGCATGTGTGATTTCCACCGTGAAGCATGGATGTGGAGGTGTGATGGAGTGGTGGTGCTTTGCTGGTGACACTGTTGGTGATTTATTTTAGAATTCAAGGCACACTTAACCAGCACGGCTACCACAGCATTCTGCTGCGATACGCCATCTCATCTGATTTGCGCTTAGTCCCACTATCTTTTGTTTTTCAACAAGACAATTACCCAACACACTTCCAGGCTGTGTAAGGGCTATTTGATCAATAAGGAGAGTGATGGAGTGCTACATCAGATGACCTGGCCTCCACAATCATCCAACCTCAACCCAATTGAGATGGTTTGGGATGAGTTGGACAGCAGAGTGAAGGAAAAGCAGCAAACAAGTCCTCAGCAAATGTGGGAACTCCTTCAAGACTGTTGGAAAAGCATTCCAGGTGAAGCTGTTTGAGAGAATGGCAAGTGTGTGCAAAGCTGTTATCAAGGCAAAGGGTGGCTACTTTGAAGAATCTCAAATATAAAATATATTTTGATTTGTTTAACACTTTTTTGGTTACTACATGATTCCATATGTGTTATTTCATAGTTTTGATTTATTCTCTATTATTCTACAATGTAGAACATAGTAAATATAAAGAAAAACCCTTGAATGAGTAGGTGTGTCAAAACTTTTGAACCGTACTGTATGTGTATTAAAGTAGTAAAAGGTTAAGTATTTGGTCCCATATTCATAGCACGCAATGACTACATCATGCTTGTGACTACAAATGTGTTGGATGCATTTGCTGTTTGTTTTGGTTCTATTTCAGACTATTTTGTGCCCAATAGAAATTAATGGTAAATAATGTATTGTGTCATTTTGGAGTTACATTTTTTGGTAAATAAGAACACAATATGTTTCCAGCCCGTAAAAATCATCACTGTTCGATTCCAAACTGCCTCTGGAAGCAACATCAGCATCAGCGTCGGAAGCTTCAGGAAATGGGTTTCCATGGCTGAGCTGCCGCACTCAAGCATAAAATCACCATGCGCAATGCCAAGCAATTGTGGAAAGCCTTCCCAGAAGAGTGGTGGCTGTTATAGCAACAAAGAGGGGCCCAACTCCATATTACTGCCCATGATTTTGGAATGAGATGTTCGATGAGCAGGTGTCCACATACTTTTGGTCATGTAGTGTATCAGACTCTGATCACACTGTTTTCCTGCTCAATGCTGCAAAATTTTTAGCACATGTCACATTCCCCAGCCAAATAGGTTTAGACAACAGCGACAGAAGTACAGGTAAAGAGACTTCAAGAAACAAATACATATTTAGTCTTCTGAGGTATATCTCTCTTTGTCTCTCACTCTCTCTCACTCTCTCTCTCACTCTTTGTTTTGGAGCGCTCCATTAGTGTATGACTGATCTTCTGAAATGGTTTGTTTTTAATTTTACTCGCACATTCACCCCACCCCACATATGTACATGGTCTGTCAGTTACTGAAAGACAGAATATTTCTGAGATGTCCCAGAAAAAGGGAAATCGGAGAACAAAAAAAATGTAAAATGTACAGGTGTGCATGTAGCAACCCCGTGTTTATAAACATTGATATCGACTTGACCACAGTTGATGCCACGCAGGCCTCCCGGCCAGTTGGTTGAGGGTTCGCTGACTACCACGGACGAGCTGTCCTGCATAACCTGGCCTGCTGGGAGTATAGGCCTACGTGGCAACACTATATAGGAGGACTTGGGAGAATGATGATCGGCAACAGAGCGCATCAGTATCAGAAGTAAAAATACAGCCAGACTGTCCTGTATATTGCCTTTCTAGACCTTATAATCTGTCAAGAGTGGACCCACAACTGATCCAAATGGATTTAAAAATTCTACTACACTGTAAAACATTTCCTGTAAAACTTAAAGTAACCTACAGGCAGCAATTGGCCAGTAAATTACTGTAATATATTTTACAGTACAGCTGCTGTAATCAATTGCGTGGTCATCCATTGTGTGCTACCAAGAATGTTGCTGAATTTAAATGTACAGTCTATTACTGGAATTACCCATGCAGCGACAATACCTAATGTTCATTGCAAGTTTTCATTTTTAAATGTACATTTTGGTCATATAGCAGGTGCTATTGTCCTTAGTAACTTACAGTCAGTGTAAAAACACATATCACAGTCATAGCAACTAAAACGTTTATGTAACCGTGACTGGAAATGTTGTTGTAGTTAACGATACATTCGTTTTCAAAATAATTGCAGTTACAACAAGATATCTTATGAAATACTGTATCTTTGCCAATCTCTGGATAGTGCCAATACAATACTGAGATATTCACAGTAACTTTATGCCAGAGCAATGAAGCACAGTACAGTAAAGAGTGACTATAAAATAACTTTTTTTTTACAGTATTTTATTGTATTTACAAGGGATTATAGCAAGCAGGTTGGCTGTAGATATTTGCATTGCAGCATATTAATAAATACTCTGTGTTTTATATAATTTGAACTTCTAGAGGCCTAAACAAAGGCTACCAAACTGTTTGTGATTACAGAGCATAACAGATCAAATGGACATGGGTAAGTTTTCAACCATTAAAAGGTTTAAGACCGGGTATCACTCGGATCTGTTTCCAGTCTACACCCCCTTGAACTTTTTTCAATTTTTTTGCGTTCCAAACACTTGGATTCATTATTAAAGGGACAAAGTGACATTACCTTCACTATCATTTGAATACACCAACGGTAACATGATATTCTCTTACCTTATTTAAATAAGTACCACCTTGTAAGCAACTGTATTGAATTTCAAGTGCAGATTGAACTACAAAGACCAGGGAGATTTTCGAAAGCCACATAAAGAAGGCCAGTGATTGGTAGATGGGTAACCATAACAAATCAGACATTGAATATGTCTTTAAGCATGGTTAAGTAAAAAATTATGCTGTGGATGATGCATTAAACCATCCAGACAAATCAAGGATGCCGTCGTACTTCTGAACTGATTAGCAGGACAAGAAGGAAACTGCTTAGGGATGTCACCATGAGGCCATTGGTGATTTTAAAACAGCTACAGAGTTCAATCACTGTGATGGGAGTAAAATTAGGATGTATTTTTAATACATTTTTATTTAACCATTATTTAACTAGGCAAGTCCGTTAAGAACAAATTCTATTTACAATGAGAGCCTACCCAGTCCAAACCCGGACGACGCTGGGCCAATTGTGCGCCACCATATGGGACTCCCAACCATGGCCGGATGTAATACAGCCTGGATTCGAACCAGGGACTGTATTGACACCTCTTGCACTAAGATGCAGTGCCTTAGACCGCTGTGTCCATGTGTGTGTGTTAACTATTTAACTGTACTAGAATGCCCCTGCTATCCCCTGGCTTGCTATTTCGGCCTGCTAACTGCTACCTTGTTTAGCCCCGGCCTACTAACTGTTAGCTTGTTAGCACAGGCCTGCTAACCCGTCTGAATCGCCTCGTCCCAAACACTCACTGGACCCATATTTACTCTATCTCTTTCCGATCTTTTTATTTGTTTATACATTCCGGTAACCTGCCTCACCCAATGTGATACGGAATCGCTATTATTGTTAATTTTTAGAACACACTCAAGAACCTCCAGAAGCTAACTAGCTAACTAGCTACAAGCTATTTAGTCATTGTTATTTTTTTTTTGTTTAACCTGGATAACACTCACTAATCCAGCTTCCCTGCCCCCTGGACACTGATCAACTGGCTACATAGCTGATGCACGCTGGACTGTCCATTAATCACGGTACCTCATTCTGCTTGTTTATGTTTTATCTGTCGGCCCCGTTGCCTAGTCAACGCCATTTTACCTGCTGTTGTTGTGCTAGCTGATTAGCTGTTGTTGTCTCACCTACTGTTTAAGCTAGCTTTCCCAATTCAACACCTGTGATTACTGTATGCCTCGCTGTATGTCTCTCTCAAATGTCAATATGCCTTGTATACTGTTGTTCAGGTTAGTTATCATTGTTTTAGTTCACAATGGAGGGCCTAGTTCCACTCTTCATACCCCTGATACCTTCTTTGTCCCACCTCCCACACATGCGGTGACCTCACCCATTACAACTAGCATGTCCAGAGATACAACCTCTCTCATCATCACCCAGTGCCTGGGTTTACCTCCGCTGTACCCGCACCCCACCATACCCCTGTCTGCGCATTATGCCCTGAATATATTCTACCAGGCCCAGAAACCTGCTCCTCTTATTCTCTGTCCCCAATGCTCTAGGCGACCAGTTTTGATAGCCTTTAGCCGCACCCTCATACTACTCCTTCTCTGTTCCGCGGGTGATGTGGAGGTAAACCCAGGCCCTGCATGTCCCCAGGCACCCTCATTTGTTGACTTCTGTGATCGAAAAAGCCTTGGTTTCATGCATGTCAACATCAGAAGCCTCCACCCTAAGTTTGTTTTACTCACCGCTTTAGCACACTCTGCTAACCCTGATGTCCTTGCCGTGTCTGAGTCCTGGCTCAGGAAGGCCACCAAAAACTCTGAGATTTCCATACCCAACTATAACATCTTCCGTCAAGATAGAACTGCCAAAGGGGGAGGAGTTGCAGTCTACTGCAGAGATAGCCTGCAAAGTATTGTCATACTTTCCAGGTCCATACCCAAACAGTTCGAACTACTAATTCTGAAAATTACTCTCTCCAGAAATAAGTCGCTCACTGTTGCCGCCTGCTACCGACCCCCTCAGCTCCCAGCTGTGCCCTGGACACCATTTGTGAATTGATTGCCCCCATCTAGCTTCAGAGTTTGTTCTGTTAGGTGACCTAAACTGGGATATGCTTAACACCCCGGCAGTCCTACAATCTAAGCTAGATGCCCTCAATCTCACACAAATCATCAAGGAACCCACCAGGTACAACCCTAACTCTGTAAGCAAGGGCACCCTCATAGACGTCATCCTGACCAACTGGCCCTCCAAATACACCTCCGCTGTCTTCAATCAGGATCTCAGCGACCACTGCCTCATTGCCTGTATCCGCTACGGAGCCGCAGTCAAACGACCACCCCTCATCACTGTCAAACGCTCCCTAAAACACTTCTGTGAGCAGGCCTTTCTAATCGACCTGGCCCGGGTACCCTGGAAGGACATTGACCTCATCCCGTCAGTTGAGGATGCCTGGTCATTCTTTAAGAGTAACTTCCTCACCATTTTAGATAAGCATGCTCCGTTCAAAAAATGCAGAACTAAGAACAGATATAGCCCTTGGTTCACTCCAGACCTGACTGCCCTCGACCAGCACAAAAACATCCTGTGGCGGACTGCAATAGCATCGAACAGTCCCCGCAATATGCAACTGTTCAGGGAAGTCCAGAACCAATACACGCAGTCAGTCAGGAAAGCTAAGGCCAGCTTCTTCAGGCAGAAGTTTGCATCCTGTAGCTCCAACTCCAAAAAGTTCTGGGACACTGTGAAGTCCATGGAGAACAAGAGCACCTCCTCCCAGCTGCCCACTGCACTGAGGCTAGTGAACACGGTCACCACCGTCAAATCCATGATTATTGAAAACTTCAACAAGCATTTCTCAACGGCTGGCCATGCCTTCCGCCTGGCTACTCCAACCTCGACCAACAGCTCCGGCCCCCCCGCAGCTCCTCGCCCAAGCTTACCCAAATCCAGATAGCAGATGTTCTGAAAGAGCTGCAAAACCTGGACCCGTATAAATCAGCTGGGCTTGACAATCTGGACCCTCTATTTCTGAAACTATCCGCCGCCATTGTCGCAACCCCTATTACCAGCCTCTTCAACCTCTCTTTCATATCTTCTGAGATCCCCAAGGATTGGAAAGCTGCCGCAGTCATCCCCCTCTTCAAAGGGGGAGACACCCTGGACCCAAACTGTTACAGACCTATATCCATTCTGCCTTGCCTATCTAAGGTCTTCGAAAGCCAAGTCAACAAACAGGTCACTGACCACTCGAATCCCACCGTACCTTCTCCGCTATGCAATCTGGTTTCCGAGCCGGTCACGGGTGCACCTCAGCCACACTCAAGGTACTAAACGACATCATAACCGACATCGATAAAAGACAGTACTGTGCAGCCGTCTTCATCGACCTTGCCAAGGCTTTCGACTCTGTCAATCACCATATTCTTATCGGCAGACTCAGTAGCCTCGGTTTTTCGGATGACTGCCTTGCCTGGTTCACCAATTACTTTGCAGACAGAGTTCAGTGTGTCAAATCGGAGGGCATGCTGTCTGGTCCTCTGGCAGTCTCTATGGGGGTGCCACAGGGTTCAATTCTCGGGCCGACTCTTTTCTCTGTATATATCAATGATGTTGCTCTTGCTGCGGGCGATTCCCTGATCCACCTCTACGCAGACGACACCATTCTATATACTTTCGGCCCGTCATTGGACACTGTGCTATCTAACCTCCAAACGAGCTTCAATGCCATACAACACTCCTTCCGTGGCCTCCAACTGCTCTTAAACGCTAGTAAAACCAAACGCATGCTTTTCAACCGATCGCTGCCTGCACCCGCTTGCCCGACTAGCATCACCACACTGGATGGTTCCGACCTTGAATATGTGGACACCTATAAGTACCTAGGTGTCTGGCTAGACTGCAAACTCTCCTTCCAGACCCATATCAAACATCTCCAATCGAAAATCAAATCAAGAGTCGGCTTTCTATTCCGTAACAAAGCCTCCTTCACTCACGCTGCCAAGCTTACCCTAGTAAAACTGACTATCCTACCGATCCTCGACTTCGGCGATGTCATCTACAAAATTGCTTCCAACACTCTTCTCAGCAAACTGGATGCAGTTTATCACAGTGCCATCCGTTTTGTCACTAAAGCACCTTATACTACCCACCACTGCGAGTTGTATGCTCTAGTCGGCTGGCCCTCGCTACATATTCGTCGCAAGACCCACTGGCTCCAGGTCGTCTACAAGGCCATGCTAGGTAAAGCTCCGCCTTATCTCAGTTCACTGGTTACGATGGCAACACCCATCCGTAGCACGCGCTCCAGCAGGTGTATCTCACTGATCATCCCTAAAGCCAACACCTCATTCGGCCGCCTTTCGTTCCAGTACTCTGCTGCCTGTGACTGGAACGAATTGCAAAAATCGCTGAAGTTGGAGACCTTTATCTCCCTCACCGACTTCAAACATCAGCTATCTGAGCAGCTAACCGATCGCTGCAGCTGTACATAATCTATTGGTAAATAGCTCACCCATTTTCACCTACCTCATCCCCACAGTTTTTATTTATTTACTTTTCTGCTCTTTTGCACACCAATATCTCTACCTGTACATGACCATTTATCAATCCAGTGTTAATCTGCAATATTGTAATTATTCGCCTACCTCCTCATGCCTTTTGCACACATTGTATATAGACTCCCCTTTTTTTTCTACTGTGTTATTGACTTGTTAATTGTTTACTCCATGTGTAACTCTGTGTTGTCTGTTCACACTGCTATGCTTTATCTTGGCCAGGTCGCAGTTGTAAATGAGAACTTGTTCTCAACTAGCCTACCTGGTTAAATAAAGGTGAAATAAAAAATATATTTTTTTTTTAAAAGGCTGCAAAAATGTTAAATATCGATTATCAGTTTCGGTTTTTTTTGAGGGTACAGGAAAATATCAGATATCGTTATCGGCCAAAAATGTCTGCATCACTAGGTGCATCACTACTTTCCAGCTTTATGCAAAACTCGGGCGCAGCGGTTGTAGTAACTCAACAATAATGACTTAAATGACAGAGGGAAAAGAAGAATACAAATACACAGAGTAAAAAATATACAAAACATGTACGTATATATTGTATGTACACAACAAGCCACTAAAGTAATACTGGGGAAAAAACAAGGCAATGGAATACACTTTTTAGCCTAATGTTTAGGGCAAATCCATCACAACACATCACTGAGTTATCCTTATTTTCAAGCATGGTGGTGGCTGCATCACGGTATGGCTAGGCTTGACGTGGACAAAGACTGGGGAGTTTTTCAGCAAGAAAATACAGCAGACACGAGGAGAGGAATTCTCCTTTCAGCAGGACAATAACCTATAGCACAAAACCAAATTGCTGCAGTTGCTTACCAAGAAGACAGTGACTGGCTAAGTGTTTACTGACACACTCAATCTCTCCCTATCCCAGTCTGCTGTTCCCACTTGCTTCAAAATGCCCACCATTGTTCCTGTACCCAAGAGAGCAAAGGTAACTGTTCTAAATGACTATTGTCCCGTAGCACTCACTTCTGTCATCATGCAGTGCTTTGAGAGGCTAGTTAAGGATCATATCACCTCTACCTTACCTGACACCCTGACCCACTTCAATTTGCTTACTGCCCCAATAGATCCACAGACGATGCAATCACAATTGCACTGCACACTGCCCTATTCCATCTGGACAAGAGGAATACCTATGTAAGAATTCTGTTCATTGACTACAGCTGGGTCCTGGACTTCCTGATGGGCGGCCCCCAGGTGGTGAAGGTAGGAAACAACACCTCCACTTCGCTGATCCTCAACATAGGTGCCCAACAAGGGTGCGTGTTAATTCCACTCCTGTACCCCCTGTTCACCCTGTTCACACTTGACTGCGTGAAAAACTTCTGGAAACAGCAGAGGGAGCACACCCCCTATCTACAGCGATGGCACCGCAGTGGAGAAGGTGGACAGCTTCAAGTTCCTTGGTGTACACATCACTGACGATCTGAAATGGTCCACCCATACAGACAGTGTATGCAACAGCACCTCTTCAACCTCAGGAGGCTGAAGAAATTTGGCTTGGCCCCTAATACCCTCACAAACATTTACAGAAGCACAATTAAGAGCATCCTGTTGGGCTGTATAACTGCCTGGTATGGCAATTGCACCGCCCGCAACCGCAGGGCTCTCCAGAGGGTGGTGTGGTCTGTCCAACGCATCACTGGGGGCAAACTACCTGCCCTCCAGAACACCTACAGCACCCAATGTCACAGGAAGGTCAAAAACATCATCAAGAACATCAAACACTGAGCCACAGCTTGTTCACCCCTTTCTCATCCAGAAGGCGAGGTCAGTAAAATCCTGAAATATCACATTTATATAAGTATTCAGACCCTTTACTCAGTACTCTGTTGAAGCACCTTTGGCAGTGATTACAGCCTCAAGTCTTTTGGGGTATGACACTACAAGCGTGGCACACCTGTATTTACTGAGTTTCTCCCATTCTTCTCAGCAGATCCTCTCAAGGTCTGTTAGGTTGAATGGGGAGCATCGCTGCACAGCTATTTTAAGGTCTGTCCAGAGATGTTTGATGGGGTTCAAGTTCGGGCTGTGGCTGGGCCACTCAAGTACACTTAGAGACTTGTCCCGAAGCCACTCCTGCATTGTCTTGGCTGTGTACTGTTGGAAGGTGAACCTTTGAGATCCTGGGCACTCTAGAGCAGGTTTCATCAAGCATCACTCTGTACTTTGTTTCGTAGATCTTTCCCTCGATCCTGACTAGTCTCCTAGTCCCTGCCACTGAAAACCAAATGGTGCCAGGTTTCCTCCAGATGTGACGCTTGGCATTGGGGCCAGAGAGTTTAATCTTGGTTTCATCAGACCAGATAATCTTGTTTCTAATGGTCTGAGAGTCCATTAGGTACTAAACTCAGCAAAAAAAGGAAGGTCCCTTTTTCAGGACCCTGTCTTTCAAAGATAATTGTATAGGGTTTAAACACTGTTTCCCATGCTTGTTCAATGAACCATAATTAATGAACATGCACCTGTGGAACAGTCATTAAGACACTAACAGCTTACAGAGGGGAGGCAATTAAGGTCACAGTTATGAGAACATAGGACACTAAATAGGCCTTTCTACTGACTGACCTTTTTTTCTAAAAAGGGTTCCAGTGGGTAAACCCTATTCACATGATGAATAGGGTGTTTGCCTTTCACGCCAGTGACCCCAGTTTCACTTCCTTGTCCTGCCGTTTCTACATTGGTGTCACCAGAGGGATGGCGGCCGTGCAACCATTGGAACACACAGCTCGGACATGCTAGGGGGCTGACTAGTCTAAACACAGGGGCATGCCTTCAAGTACGGATGGGACAGTGTAGCAAACCTCACTACAGTATATGAGCCATACTACACTGTTAGACTTTTTTTTCAGTGACTCACTGTATTAATCAAAAGTATGATACTCTATAAACTGAATAGATTATTGTAGAATACACAGTAATGTATTGTATTTACTTTGATTTTTTTCAAGGGTGCCCAATTGAGATCAGTGTCTCATTTGCAATGGTACATCAACACAACAAAAATATAAAAACTACAAGACAGCTATAAATACATATCAGGTTAATACAATTTATAATAGTCAATTGAAACAATTGCACACAGCTACTCTTCCTGGAGTCTAGAAAAATTAAGGCAGTTATAACATTTCACAACACATTAATTGTGTGCCCCCTACTCTTCACAACACATTAATTGTGTGCCCCCTACTCTTCACAACACATTAATTGTGTGCCCCCTACTCTACAACCACATATCTACTGTAATGAATACTCGGGGATAAAAGGTGTAGATTCACACGCAGAGAGCTGCAGGAATTGTGGTCACAGGCAGGCACTGGTCATACACAGGTAGGTGAATCAAAACAAGGACTGAAGGCTTCAACTGGTTCTCACAAACAAGCTAGGATAAGGCTTAGTAGAGTCAAAACTAACAATACCTCAAAGCCACAAACAGAATGAACTAAACTAAATAAGTAGCTGATGAGACCAGGTGAGTATCGAACACAGGTGAAATCAATGAACCAAACTAAAGACATGGCTACGTTCAAGAACACAAAGAAACAGGGCAACGTTCAAGAAAACAAAACAAATCAAATGTATTTATATAGCCCTTCGTACATCAGCTGATATCCCAAAGTGTTGTATAGAAACCCAGCCTAAAATCCCAAACACCAAGCAAGGCAGGTGTAGAAGCACTGTGGCTAGGAAAAACTCCCTAGAAAAGGCCAAAACCTAGGAAGAAACCTAGAGAGGAACCAAGCTATGAGGGGTGGCCAGTCCTCTTCTGGCTGCGCCGGGTGGAGATTATAACAGAACATCGGCCAAGATCTTCAAATGTTCAGAAATGACCAGCATGGTCAAATAATAATAATCATAGTATTTGTTGAGGGTGCAACAAGTCACCACCTCAGGAGTAAATGTCAGTTGGCTTTTCATAGCCGATCATTAAGAGTATCTCTACACTCCTGCTGTCTCTAGAGAGTTGAAAACAGCAGGTCTGGGACAGGTAGCACGTCCGGTGAACAGGTCTGGGTTCCATAGCCGCAGGCAGAACAGTTGAAACTGGAGCAGCAGCACGGCCAGGTGGACTGAGGACAGCAAGGAGTCATCATGCCAGGAAGTCCTGAGGCCTGGTCCTAAGGCTCAGGTCCTCAGAGAGAAAGAGAGAATTAGAGAGAGCATACTTAAATTCACACAGGACACCTGATAAGACACGAGAAGTACTCCAGATATAACAGACTGACCCTAGCCCACTGACACAAACTACTGCAGCATAAACTTTGGAGGCTGAGACAGGAGACAGGAGACAATGTGGCCCCATCCGATGATACCCCAGGACACGGCCAAACAGGCAGGATATAACCCCACCCACTTTGCCAAAGCACAGCCCCCACACCACTAGAGGGATATCTTCAACCAACAACTTACCATCCTGAGACAAGGCCGAGTATAGCCCACAAAGATCTCCGCCACGGCACAACCCAAGGGGGGGTGCCAACCCATACAGGAAGATCACATCAGTGACTCAACCCACTCAAGTGACGCACCCCTCCTAGGGACGGCATGAAAGAGCACCAGTAAGCCAGTGACTCAGCCCCTGTAATAGGGTTAGAGGCAGATAATCCCAGTGGAGAGGGGAACTGGCCAGGCAGAGACAGCAAGGGCGGTTAGTTGCTCCAGAGTCTTTCTGTTCACCTTCACACTCCTGGGCCAGACTACACTCAATCATATGACCCACTGAAGAGCTGAGTCTTCAGTAACGACTTAAAGGTTGAGACCGAGTTTGCGTCTCTCACGTGGGTAGGCAGACCATTCCATAAAAATGGAGCTCTATAGGAGAAAACCCTGCCTCCAGCTGTTTGCTTAGAAATTCTAGAGACCATTAGGAGGCCTGCGTCTTGTGACCGTAGCGTACGTGTAGGTATGTACGGCAGGACCAAATCAGAGAGATAGGTAGGAGCAAGCCCATGTAATGCTTTGTAGGTTAGCAGTAAAACCTTGAAATCAGCCCTTGCCTTAACAGGAAGCCAGTGTAGGGAGGCTAGCACTGGAGTAATATGATCAAATTTTGGGGTTCTAGTCAGGATTCTAGCAGCCGTATTCAGCACTAACTGAAGTTTATTTTGTGCTTTATCCGGGTAGCCGGAAAGTAGAGCATTGCTGTAGTTTAACCTAGAAGTATTTTTGCAATGTTATGTAGATGTAAAAAAGCTGTCCTTGAAACAGTCTTGATATGTTCGTCAAAAGAGAGATCAGGGTCCAGAGTAACGCCGAGGTCCTTCACATTTTTATTTGAGATGACTGTACAACCATTAAGAGTAATTGTCAGATTCAACGGAAGATCTATTTGTTTCTTGGGACCTAGAACAAGCATCTCTGTTTTGTCTGAGTTTAAAAGTAGAAAGTTTGCAGCCATCCACTTCCTTATGTCTGAAACACAGGCTTCTAGCAAGGGCAATTTTGGGGTTTCATCATGTTTCATTGAAATGTACAGCTGTGTGTCATCGAAAAGCTTTGGCTTTTTCAAGAGGCTTTATTACTGCCACTTTTAGTGAGTTTCCTACATATCCCGTGGATAGAGAGCCATTTATTATGTTCAACATCGGAGGGCCAAGCACAGGAAGCAGCTCTTTCAGTAGTTTAGTTGGAATAGGGTCCAGTATGCAGCTTGAGGTTTAGAGACCATGATTATTTTCATTGTGTCAAGAGATATAGTACTAAAACACTTGTGTCTCTCTTGATCCTAGGTCTTGACAGAGTTGTGTAGACTCAAGACAACTGAGCTTTGGAGGAATACGCAGATTTATAGAGGAGTCTGTAATTTGCTTTCTAATGATCATGATCTTGTCCTCAAGGAAGTTCATGAATGTATCACTGCTGAAGTGAAAGCCATCCTCTTGTGGAATGCTGCTTTTTAGTTAGCTTTGCGACAGTATCAAAAACATTTTTTGGATTGTTCTTATTTTCCTCAATTAAGTTGGAAAAATAGGATGATCGAGCAGCAGTGAGGGCTCTTCGATACTGTCTTTCCAAGCTAGTCGGAAAACTTCCAGTTTGGTGTAGCGCCATTTTAGTTCCAATATTCTGGAAGCTTGCTTCAAAGCTCGGGTATTTTCTGTGTACCAGGGAGCTAGTTTCTTATGACAAATGTTTTTAGTTTTTAGGGGTGAAACTGCAGATAGGGTATTGCGCAAGGTTAAATTGAGATCCTCAGTTCGGTGGTTAAATGATTTTTGTCTTCTGACATCCTTGGGTAGGCAGAGGGAGTCTGGAAGTGCATCAAGGAATCTTTGGGTTGTCCGAGAATTTATCGCTTGACTTTTGATGCTCCTTGGTTGGGGTCTGAGCAGATTATTTGCAAACATAATAAAATGGTGGTCCGATAGTCCAGGATTATGAGGACAAACGTTAAGAACCACAACATTTATTCCTGGGACAAAACTAGGTCCAGAATATGACTGTGACAGTGAGTAGGTCCAGAGACATGATGGACAAAACCCACCGAGTTGATGATGGCTCTGAAAGCCTTTTGGAGTAGGTCTGTGGACTTCTCCATGTGAATATTAAAATCATATTATCTGCTATGGCTACAAGGTCCGATAGGAATTCAGGGAACTCGGTGAGGAATGGTGTATATGGCCCAGGAGGCCTGTAAACAGTAGCTATAAAAAAGTGACAGAACAGAACACAAGGTTGACTAAGAAAATACAGTTCAAGTCAGAAGTTACATACACTTAGGTTGGAGTCATTAAAACTCATTTTGCAACCATTCCACAAATTTCTTGTTAACAAACTATAGTTTAGGTAAGTCGGTTAGAACATTTACTTTGTGCATGACTCAAGTAATTTTTCCAACAATTGTTGACAGTTTTCACTTTATCACAATTCCAGTGTGTCAGAAGTTTACATACAGTACATTAAGTTGACTGTGCCTTTAAACAGTTTGGGAAAAAACAGATAACGGCTAATTGACATCATTTGAGTCAATTGGAGGTGTACCTGTGGATGCATTTCAAGGCCAACCTTCAAACTCAGTGGATCTTTGCTTGACATCATGGGAAAATCAAAAGAAATCAGCCAAGACCTCAGAAGAAAAAATGTAGACCTGCACAAGTCTGGTTCATCCTTGGGAGCAATTTCCAAATGCCTGAAGGTACCACACTCATCTGTACAAACAATAGTATGCAAGTATAAACACCATGGGACCACGCAGCCGACATACCGCTCAGGAAGGAGATGCATTCTGTCTCCTAGAGATTAATGTACTGTGGTGCGAAAAGTGCAAATCATTCTCAGAACAACAGCAAGGACCTTGTGAAGATGCTGGAAGAATCGAACTCAAAAGTATCTATATCCACATAAGAATTAGTCCTCTATCGATAACCTGAAAGGCAGCTCAGCAAGGAAGAAGCCACTGCTCCAAAACCAACATATAAAAAGCCAGACTATGGTTTGCAACTGCACATGGGGACAAAGACCGTACTTTTTGGAGAAAAGTCTGATGAAACAAAAATAGAACTGTTTGGCCATAATTAACATTATGTTGGGAGTAAAAAGGGGGAGGCTTGCAAGTCGAAGAACACCATTAAATCCATGAAGCACGAGGGTGGCAGCATGTTGTGGGGGTGATTTGCTGCAGAAGGGACTGGTGCGCTGAACAAAATAGATGGCATCATTGAAGAATATTGTGTATATATAAGAAACAGCAAGACATCAGTGAGGAAGTTAAAGCTTGGTCGCAAATGGGTCTTCCAAATGGAAGAACATTTTTGGGCAGAACTGAAAAAGCATGCATGAGCAAAGGGGGCCTACAAACCTGACTCAGTTACACCAGCTCTGTCAGGAGGAATTGGCCCAAATTCACCTAACTCATTGTGGGAAGCTTGTGGAAGGCTACCTGAAACATTTGACCCAAATTACACATTTAAGACAATGCTACCAAATACTAATTGAGTGTACGTAAACTTCTGACCCACTTGGAATGTGATGAACGAAATAAAATCACTATTTCTAAATCTTAAAATAAAGTTGAGATCCTAACTGACCTAAGGCAGGGAACTTTCACTAGGATTAAATGTCAAGAATTGTGAAAAACTGAGTTTAAATGTACTTGGCTAAGGTGTATGTAAACTTCAACTGTAAATACAGAACCTAACTTCAACACAAAATCCATGTGTGCATGTCTGTGTCTTCACACTCCCTGCTGTTTGCATAAGGCGATTTTTTAAATCTCATTTTAAAATTGATTTACTGCTTCCACGAATAACTTGATGTGGAATAGAGTCATGGCTGTAGGTAGTACTGTGCGCCTCCCGTAGTCTGTTCTGGACTTGGGGACTGAATAGACCTCTGATGGCATGTCTTGTGGGGTATGCATGGATGTCTGAGCGGTGTGCTGGTAGTTTAAACAGACAGCTCAGTACATTCAACATGTCAATACTTCTCACAAAAACAAGTAGGTAACACGTAGCTAATATGTTTTACCATGACCGTTTACAATCCAGAGTTACTCCAAGCAGTTTAGTCTCCTGAACTTGTTCAATTTCCACATGATTGATTGCAAGATTGTTACACATGACTCTAGGAAGAGGGAACACAACACCCTGCTACAACTCAACGTGGTGTGAAAGAGGACTGTAGGTGCAAGTAAGGATGACAAAAGGAAGAGAATTTACCATTTACTGGGAATTTATTCCTTCACACAGTAATGAGGAAAAGGGGCTGGACAGAACCAAACCAAAGAAAGTAAATGTCAAAGCCCCCTCATATTTTACCTGCCTACCCACTACTTATCTAACTTAGCACCACCTGGTGCGCTAACCAAAATAAAGGGGGCGTTCCACCCAGGTCTTACCGAGTGTGCCTAGACAGTGAATAATACGGGTTATATATGCCCGCGGGGCTCTTGCCTAAGCACTCCCTAGGTGCCTTCCCCCCGGGAACAAATTAAACAGAATATTAAACAATTTCATAAACCAACAGAAACACAGGACATCAAATAAGCTCTATCTGACTGAGCAACAAACTAACACAGAACATACCAAAGCTGCTCCCAGCAACAACTAACACAGTACATAGCAAAACTCTTAGCAACAACCAACATGCTATAACCCTCAGTCATCAGTCTCCTCTCTCAGCAATCATCTCCTTTCTGAGGAACAGAACACTGGTTCATATAGCTTCAGCAGGAGTTGGTAATTGAAGACAGCTGCGTCCTGACGAGGGGGCGGGGTCAGCTCTCCAATCATGAATGGGGCTGACTAATCAGCTGCTTGGGGAGAAATTCAGGAAGCCATTTCCTGCAACACACTCAAAAATACAGAAACTACAACACAGAAACTGGGGAACATAACAATTCAGTTGAGATTTTCTGAATGATTTAGTGAGTGAAAAGTCCCAAATACAATGCTTTTAGTTTTTGAAATATTTAGGACTAACTCATTTCTTGCCACCCATTCTGAAACTGACTGAAACTCTTTGTTAAGTCATTTCACTTGCTATGGAAGCTGATATGTATAGTGTTGAGTCATCAGCATACATTGACACACAGGCTTTACTCAGAGAAAGTGGCAGGTCATTAGTAATTATTGAAAACATTAAGGGGCATGGACAGCTACCATGGTTCTACCTGTATTATGTTGGAGTGGCTTCCATTAAAGAACACTCTCTGTGTTCTATTAGACAGGTAACTCGTGAGCCACAATATTGAAGGGGATGTAAAGCCATAAAACATGTGTTTTTCCAGCAGCAGATTGTGATCGATAATGTCAAAAGCCAAACGGAAATCTAACAAAACAGCACCCACAAGATTTTTATTTTCAATTTATCTCAGCCAATCATCGGTCATTTGTGTAAGTGTCGTACATGTTGAATGCCCTTCCCTATAAGCGTGCTGAAAATCTGTTGTTAATTTGTTTACTGTGAAATAGCATTATATCTGGTCAAACACCATTTCTTCCAAACGTTTACTAAAGGTTGGTTTACTAAACAGCTGATTGAACCCAAGTTAGAAGCCACCGGAGAGGGAGACAGAAGAGAGTATGAAGGCGAAGGTACCGCCGGATCCGATCTCAAAGCGGAAGCCCCCAGTGATGAAGGTGTTGAAACCTCTGGATCCAGGGTGGCGAAGCTGTATAAAATTGTGTCTGGTCTGAGCTTCCCACCTCCAAGTAGGCTCCTATTGTCAAAGGCCTCTGCTTTCTACATCCACGGTGAGTGACATGCTTCCATGGCTGGTTGGTAGGGTCAGGAATAGGAACATCCACCAAGTCAGCCAGAAGCATCTTACTAACTCCATTCTCCAGGGAAGATAGAGACCCCTTCTGGGAGGGATCCCTGCAGAGCACCGGCCAATCGGCTGTGAAGAGACGACACGGTGGCGACACTCCCACCAGGCTAGAGCGGCGTCCAGCTACTGGAGTAGAAGAGAAAGTCGGTGGGTGTAAGTTCGCTACTTGTTCGCTAAGAGTAGCCACTTCACCCCTGTAGTCATCTGCAAGCAAACAGATGCTACATTGAAAGTCTGGAAGGTCCATATTGTCCTGGAATAGAGCAAAATAAACACAGCTCCTGCACCGTTGAATATGTTCATTAGCAACATCCATTTGAAACTACAGGCTAGCTAGGCTAGCTGGGCTTTTGTGTCTATCTTCTTGACAGGAATTTACTAAACGTTTGCTGTGAGCTACAGTGGGTTTACAAATACAGTACATGCCTCGCCTCCTGAAACAAGCACAGCCAGTAAAATGGCTAACACACAAGAAACACACACCCGAGTCGAGCATCAGTATGGCAAATGGAGAAAAGGCGGAGGACTTGTTCATTGTATGGATCTTGGCTGCACATACACTATACAAGCTGGAGGTGACCAACTTGGAAGTTGGTTTTGTAGAAACAAACAAATTCATTTTTGTGTGTGTTTTACAGTTGATTGGTGACAATGACAAAATGACAAAAATGATGAATCATGCAGTATGACTAACAAAAATGATAAAACATCAACATTTGTATCAAATTTTATAGTAGTGTGCATTTATACTAAAATCATAATAGCTGTTTATAAAGTGGCAGAATTGTCCTTTAACATCAATGCACTAATCACCTGTCTAAACGGAACTGTCTCAACATAATGGCATATACACAGGACCTTCAGAAGGTATCATACCCCTTGACTTATTTTACATTTTGTTGTGTTTCCGCCTGAATTCATCTACACACAATACCCCATAATGACAAAGCAAAACTTGTTTTTGGAAATGTTAGCAAGTTTATTGAAAATGAAACACAGAAATATTGCATTTGTATAAGTATTCACACCCCAGAGTCAATATATGTTAGAATCACAGTTGGCAGTGATTACAGCTGTGAGTCTTTCTGGTTAAGTCTCAAAGAGCTTTGCAGACATGACTTGTACAATACATAACAATATTTGGTTGTTGATGATTGCTAGACAGCCATTTTCAAGTATTGCCATAGATTTTCAAACCAATTTTAAATCAATACTGTATCTAGGCCACTCAGGAACATTCAATGTCGTCTTGGTAAGCACTCCAGTAATATTTGGCCTTGTGTTTTAGGTTGTTGTTCTGCTGAAAGGTGAATTTGTTTACGAGTGTCTGTTGGAAAGCATACTGAACCAAGTTTTCCTCTAGGATTTGCCTGTGCTTATCTCTATTCCGTTCATTATAATATAATAAAACTCTGTAGACCTTGCCGATGACAAGCCTACCCATAACATGATGCAGCCACCACCATGCTTGAAAATATGAAGAGTAATAATCAGTGACGTGTTGTGTTGGATTTCCCCAAACATAACATTCACTATTCAGGACATAAAGTTAATTTCTTTGTCATATTTTTTGCATGTTTACTTTAGCGCCTTATTGCTTTAGTACCTTCACTCCGTCATTTAGGTTAGTATTGTTTGAGTAACTACAATCTTATTGATCCAACCTTATATTTGTCCTATCACAGCCATTAAACTCTGTAACTGTTTTAAGATACCATTGGCCTCATGGTGAAATCCCTGAGTGGTTTACTTCCTCTCCGGCAACTGAGTTAGTAAGGACTCCTGTATTTTTGTAGTGACTAAGTGTATTAAAACACCACCCAAAGTGTAATTAATAACGCAAAGGGATATTCAATTTCTGCTATAAATTGTTTTACCCATCTACCAATAGGTGCCCGTCTTTGTGAGTCATTGAAAAACCTCCTGGGTCTTTGTGGTGGAATCTGTGTTTGAAATTTTCTGCACAACAAAGGGACCTTACAGATAATTGTATGTGTGGGGTACAGAGATGAGGTAGTTGTTCAAAAATCACGTTAAACACTATTATTGCACACAGAGTGAGTCCATGCAAGTTATTATATAACTTGTTAAGCACATTTTTACTTCTGATCTTATTTAGGCCTGAAAGGGTTTGAATACTTAATGACTGAATACATCTCAAAATACATCTCAAATGTTTGACAGTGTCTGAAACAATAATTCCACTTTGACATTATTGGGATTTGTTGTAGTCCAGTCAAACATCTCAATTTAATTCATTTTAAATTCAGGCTGTAACACACAAAATGTGGGGAAAGGTCCAGGGCTGTGAATACTGTCTGTATAATAGAGAATGATGCAATGCAAGCGCATCATTGGGACCCATCAGCCGTAGACTGGGTTTGACAAATGTAGCTCTGATGATGATCATATTCTTTAGTAACGACATAGTTGCAGTGTTTCAGATTGTCAGGTTGATTGATGTCTGCAGTGCTTTTAGGGCCAACTACGTCAAAGACAAGAGGACAGTCATGCTAACCACCTGAACTTCTCTTCTACCTCCCTACTCAAAAGGTCAAAGTGTTATGTGTGTGTGTGTGTGTGTGTGTGTAATCAGAGGGTAATTAAGCTAGAAGAACATATGGCTTCTTGAGACATTCAGAATGGTGAATACATGCATGCTGAGGGCAAATGGAGCCACTTTACAAATTATTACTAATCCAAACAAAGTGTGGAACAATGAGGACCTTCTACGCCGTCAGGGAAGGGATAAGGATTTTTACAATTGTAATACTGATAATAATTTGTATTATTATTTTATTATTTTCAATGATGTTCTGATTTAATCTCTTCAGTTTTAATTGGAAAAGGTTCACACTGAAGAGATAAAAGATCCAATCAGGAATTTTATTTGGTGGTCTCTGGGGTGATAAATCTAGCTAGCTAATTCAGCCATTGGCTAGGCCATCAGAAGCTATATAGAAGGCATCTACAATTCAATTATAATAGGGAAAATCACAAATCACAATCACATTTGGACTTATAATCGGTGGGACCAATTTTACAAAAAAAACATATGGAAACTTCTGCCTTGTCAAATGCCAATAGGTCACTGCGCAATAGTGATCAGTCGTTTTCCCATGGTCTAACTAGATATCTTTTGTTGTAGGCTAGTTTGCAGTGGTGGCAGCAGGTCTTATCAAAGAGGATTTTGTTGCTAATTTGTTAATTTCTCCCTTTCCTCAATAAGTTAACCCTTTACTGCAGTGGGCTAAATCAGGGTCACACAGAGTGATTCTTGGTAGTCTTAAACAAATCTATGTTGAAACAAAAGTATACACCTCACACACATGGTTATGGGCTTAAAAAAGACATCTGTACCATGTCACATATAGAGTTGAAATCTATTAAATTTGTAGTTTGCGTCCGGATATTATACTTTTATACATCTGGGGGTCACCTCTTCACTGTTGACGTTGAGACAGGTGTTTTGTGGGTACAATTTAATGAAGCTGCCAGTTGAGGACTTGTGAGGCGTCTGTTTCTCAAACTAGAAACTCAAATGTACTTCTCCTCTTGCTCAGTTGTGCACCGGGGCCTCCCACTCCTCTTTCAATTCTGGTTAGGGCCAGATTGCTCCGTTCTGTGAAGGGAGTAGTACACAGCGTTGTACCAGAACTTCAGTTTCTTGGACATTTCTCACATGGAATTTCTCAGAACAAGAATAGACTGACGAGTTTCAGAAGAAAGGTCTTTGTTTCTAGCCATTTTGAGCCTGTAACCAAACCCACAAATGCTGATGCTCCAGATACTCAACTAGTCTAAAGAATGCCAATTTTATTGCTTCTTTAATGCTTTCAGCTGTGCTAACATAATTGCAAAAGTGTTTTCTAATGATCAATTAGCCTTTTAAAATGATAAACATGGATTAGCTAACACAACGTGCAATTGGAACACGAGTGATGGTTGCTGATAATGGGCTTCTGTACACCTAAGATAGACAAACAATTTGCTTCTCTTTCAAAAACAAGGACATTTCTAAGTGACCACTGCCATGACTTTACCCTGTTGGGTGAGGGTCATAAAATCCCCTTTCTCTCTCCTCCCCCTATCGGTTTATGACCTCCCCATAAATACCTTTCCCCCTTTTCTCTCCACACCACAGAAATTGACTTTTGAAAATCCTTTGTTACCACAGAGAGATACTTTGCAATACAGTAACATCAAACATTTGGGAAAGGAACAATATTTCTGTAATCCAACCAGTTGAAATAATCCGTTGGTACTGAAAGAATATGATGTCAGATCACTTGTTGTCTGGGACATTATTGCTGATGACAGGACAACATAAATTGTATCTTGGAAAGTCTACACATTCTACTTATCAGATTCACATGGAATTGTTGTGCAATTTAAATGTTTAAATATGAAACTATTTGTGAAAAGATTAAAAGTAATTTTAGCCTTCTAAATGAGATAATTGTTTTCATAAGTAAACTATGCTCACTCAGTGACCATGCCCCAGTGAACAGACATTGGTCGGAGAGGGATGAAACAGTCCCTTCTCTTCTCCAGTATAAAATTACCCGTGATCCAATTCACTTCAGACTAAGAAACCCCAGCATGAGCTGTGGTTGCGGATGGTTGAATATCCACTCTACATAACGACATTTACATGAGACCAGATCACGTGGAGGTGACGATCAACACGCTAGAAGGATGAATTTCTACAAGACCAGCCAGAATTCAGCATGAGCTGATTATGGCATAATGATATGAATTTTGAACTCTACAACCAGAAATATTCTGCAAAGGACAATGGTGATCTCTGCTGGGCAAACCAGTCTTCCATCTTCGACCCACCTATCGGAGCGCAGCTCAGTGTAAATAAATACAGTGCCTTGCGAAAGTATTCGGCCCCCTTGAACTTTGCAACCTTTTGCCACATTTCAGGCTTCAAACATAAAGATATAAAACTGTATTTTTTTTGTGAAGAATCACAACAAGTGGGACACAATCATGAAGTGGAACGACATTTATTGGATATTTCAACTTTTTTAACAAATCAATAACTGAAAAATTGGGCGTGCAAAATTATTCAGCCCCTTTACTTTCAGTGCAGAAAACTCTCTCCAGAAGTTCAGTGAGGATCTCTGAATGATCCAATCTTGACCTAAATGACTAATGATGATAAATACAATCCACCTGTGTGTAATTAAGTCTCCGTATAAATGCACCTGCACTGTGATAGTCTCAGAGGTCCGTTAAAAGCACAGAGAGCATCATGAAGAACAAGGAACACATCAGGCAGGTCCGAGATATTGTTGTGAAGAAGCTTAAAGCCGGATTGGGATACAAAAAGATTTCCCAAGCTTTAAACATCCCAAGGAGCACTGTGCAAGCGATAATATTGAAATGGAAGGAGTATCAGACCACTGCAAATCTACCAAGACCTGGCCGTCCCTCTAAACTTTCAGCTCATACAAGGAGAAGACATGAAGCCAAGAGGGCCATGATCACTCTGGATGAACTGCAGAGATCTACAGCTGAGGTGGGAGACTCTGTCCATAGGACAACAATCAGTCGTATATTGCACAAATCTGGCCTTTATGGAAGAGTGGCAAGAAGAAAGCCATTTCTTAAAGATATCCATAAAAAGTGTTGTTTAAAGTTTGCCACAAGCCACCTGGGAGACACACCAAACATGTGGAAGAAGGTGCTGTGGTCAGATGAAACCAAAATTGAACTTTTTGGCAACAATGCAAAACGTTATGTTTGGCGTAAAAGCAACACAGCTCATCACCCTGAACACACCATCTCCACTGTCAAACATGGTGGTGGCAGCATCATGGTTTGGGCCTGCTTTTCTTCAGCAGGGACAGGGAAGATGGTTAAAATTGATGGGAAGATGGATGTAGCCAAATACAGGACCATTCTGGAAGAAAACCTGATGGAGTCTGCAAAAGACCTGAGACTGGGACGGAGATTTGTCTTCCAACAAGACAATGATCCAAAACATAAAGCAAAATCTACAATGGAATGGTTCAAAAATAAACATATCCAGGTGTTAGAATGGCCAAGTCAAAGTCCAGACCTGAATCCAATCGAGAATCTGTGGAAAGAACTGAAAACTGCTGTTCACAAATGCTCTCCATCCAACCTCACTGAGCTCGAGCTGTTTTGCAAGGAGGAATGGGAAAAAATTTCAGTCTCTCGATGTGCAAAACTGATAGAGACATACCCCAAGCGACTTACAGCTGTAATCGCAGCAAAAGGTGGCGCTACAAAGTATTAACTTAACGGGGCTGAATAATTTTGCACGCCCAATTTTTCAGTTTTTGATTTGTTAAAAAAGTTTGAAATATCCAATAAATGTCGTTCCACTTCATGATTGTGTCTCACTTGTTGTTGATTCTTCACAAAAAAATACAATTTTATATCTTTATGTTTGAAGCCTGAAATGTGGCAAAAGGTCGCAAAGTTCAAGGGGGCCGAATACTTTCGCAAGGCACTGTATATCTTGCATTTTCCTTTTCCGAATGGGCGATTATTAGAATGCATAAGATTCTGTATATATGGTAGCATAGCTTCTCCAGGTCCGATAGAGACCCAATCCCCTTGGTCCCACAGTTAATCATGCTCTTTCATTCAATCCCAACCCCCTTTTTTTGTGTAACCAGCCATCATATTGGTTTCTTCCGCCAGGGACTTTTTCTTTTATGACATGATTAGTAATCAATGTGTGATCCATCCTGTGCATATGTAATTCTGTGTGATTATTAAGGTATTTAGTGAATAAAAAATTAAGCAAATTATTGTATTGCTGATTCAAGTTGTTGGCCAGGGTTCGTGAAGGTAACCAAGAATTGTACGACATTCAGATGAGACTGAATAAGGTGACGATTAATAATTGACTGCTATTGATATAAAAGATCTTCAGATCTTTAAAAGTTTATTCGGAAGACAGCAGCTCTAAAAGCACTCTTCCATGGTGCCCCAGGTTATTAACGAGTGTCACGTTCTGACCTTAGTTCTTTTGTTTTAGTATGTCTTTGTTTTAGTATGGTCAGGGCGTGAGTTGGGTGGGTTGTCTATGTTCCTTTTTCTATGTTGTGTTTTGCGTTTGGCCTGGTGTGGTTCTCAATCAGAGGCAGTTGTCGTTAGTTGTGATTATTTTCTGTTATGTGTATGTCACCTTTCAGAACTGTTTCGTTTAGTTTCTCGCTTGTTATTTTGTTTAGTGTTCTCGGTCTAATAAATATATAATGAACACTCACAACGCTGCGCTTTGGTCCTCACCTCATTCCAATGACGAGCGTCACAGAATCACCCACCAACCAAGGACCAAGCATCGTGGTAACAGGCAGCGGCCGAAATCGCAAGACTCCTGGACATGGGAGGAGATTTTGGACGGCAAGAGACCCTGGGCACAGGCTGGGGAATATTGCCGCCCCCAGGTAGAGCTGGAGGCAGCGAAAGCTGAGCGGCAGTGGTATGAGGAGGCAGCACGGCAGTGCGGCTGGGACGAGAGGCAGTGTCTTGGGGGGAGGGACACGGGCAGTGTGGCTATGTCAGGTCGGAGACCTGCGCCAACTCCCCGTGCTTACCGTGGAGAGAGGTGGACCGGGCAGGTACCATGTTGTGCGGTGAGGCGCACGGTGTCCCCGGTGCGCAGGCATAGCCCGGTGCGCTACATAGCAGCACCTCGTATCGGCCGGGCTAGAGTGGGCATCGAGCCAGGTACCATGAAGCCGGCTCAGCGCATCTGGTCTCCAGTGGCGTCTCCTTGGGCCGGGGTACATGGCACCAGCCTTGCGCATGGTGTCCCCGGTTCACCAGCACAGCCCAATGCGGTCTATTCCACCTCACTGCACTGGCCTGGCTACGGGGAGCATCCAGCCAGGCAGGGTTATACAGGCTCGGTGCTCGAGACCTCCAGTGCGTCTCCACGGTCCGGTCTATCCGGTGCCTCCTCCACGCACCAAGCCTCCGGTGGTAGCCCCCCGCACCTGTCCAGAGCTGCCAGAGCCGCCCGTCTGTCCTGAGCTGTCAGAGCCACCCGTCTGTCCTGAGCTGCCAAAGCCGGCCGTCTGTCCTGAGCTGCCAGAGCCGTCCATCTGTCAGGAGCTGCCAGAGCCGTCCGTCAGTCAGGAGCTGCCAGAGCTGCCCGTCAGTCAGGAGCTGCCAGAGCTGCCCGTCAGTCAGGAGCAGCCAGAGCTGCCGGGCAGTCAGGAGCGGCCAGAGCTGCCTGTCACTCAGGAGCTGCCAGAGCCGTTCGTTACTCCGATGCTCCCGGAATTGCCCTTCACTCCGGAGCTGCCGGAGTCTCCCGCCTGTCCGGTGCTGCCTGAATCTCCTTTCCATTCGGGACCATGGCTAGGGTCCCCAGTCCGAGGTCGGCGGTGAGGGTCCCCGCTCTGAAGAGGCCACGGAGGCAGGTTAGGAGGCGGACAAAGACTATGGTGGAGTGGGGTCCACGCCCCGCGCCAGAGCCGCAGCCGCGGACAGACACCCACCCGGACCCTCCCCTATAGGATCAGGTTTTGCGGCCGGAGTCCGCACCTTTAGGGCGGGGGGGTGGGGTGGGGTGGGGGTACTGTCACGTTCTGTTTTAGTATGGTCAGGGCGAGAGTTGGGTGGGTTGTCTATGTTCCTTTTTCTATGTTGTGTTTTGCGTTTTGGCCTGGTATGGTTCTCAACCAGAGGCAGGTGTTGTTAGTTGTCTCTGATTGAGAATCATACTTAGGTAGCCTTTTCCCACTTGTGTTTCATGGGTGATTATTTTCTGTTATGTGTTCTCCTTTGTTATTTTGTTTAGTGTTCTCACCTCATTCCAACGACGAGCGTAACAACGAGTTAATTGTTGCATGGTTAAATTCAATCACATAATCAATCAACCTTAGGTAATCGATTTGTTGCCTTAGTTCAAATCAAATCAAATTTATTTATATAGCCCTTCGTACATCAGCTGATATCTCAAAGTGCTGTACAGAAACCCAGCCTAAAACCCCAAACAGCAAGCAATGCAGGTGTAGAAGCACGGTGGCTAGGAAAAACTCCCTAGAAAGGCCAAAACCTAGGAAGATACCTAAAGAGGAACCAGGCTATGTGGGGTGGCCAGTCCTCTTCTGGCTGTGCCGGGTGGAGATTATAACAGAACATGGCCAAGATGTTCAAATGTTCATAAATGACCGGCATGGTCGAATAATAATAAGGCAGAACAGTTGAAACTGGAGCAGCAGCACAGTCAGGTGGACTGGGACAGCAAGGAGTCATCATGTCAGGTAGTCCTGGGGCATGGTCCTAGGGCTCAGGTCTTCCAAGAGAGAGAAAGAAAGAGAGAATTAGAGAGAGCATATGTGGGGTGGCCAGTCCTCTTCTGGCTGTGCTGGGTGGAGATTATAACAGAACATGGCCAAGATGTTCAAAAATGACCAGCATGGTCGAATAATAATAAGGCAGAACAGGCGCCAACCCAGACAGGATGACCACATCAGTGAATCAACCCACTCAGGTGACGCACCCCCTCCAGAGATGGCATGAGAGAGCCCCAGTAAGCCAGTGACTCAGCCCCTGTAATAGGGTTAGAGGCAGAGAATCCCAGTAGAAAGAGGGGAACTGGCCAAGCAGAGACAGCAAGAGCAGTTCGTTGCTCCAAAGCCTTTCCGTTCACCCTCCCACTCCTGGGCCAGACTACACTCAATCATATGACCCACTGAAGAGATGAGTCTTCAGTAAAGACTTAAAGGTTGAGACCGAGTTTGCGTCTCTGACGGGTTGGCAGACCGTTCCATAAAAAAATTGAGCTCTATAGGAGAAAGCCCTGCCTCCAGCTGTTTGCTTAGAAATTCTAGGGACAATTAGGAGGCCTGCGTCTTGTGACCGTAGCGTACGTGTAGGTATGTACGGCAGGACCAAATCAGAGAGATAGGTAGGAGCAAGCCCATGTAATGCTTTGTAGGTTAGCAGTAAAACCTTGAAATCAGCCCTTGCTTTGACAGGAAGCGAGTGTAGAGAGGCTAGCACTGGAGTAATATGATCAAATTTTTTGGTTCTAGTCAGGATTCTAGCAGCCGTATTTAGCACTAACTGAAGTTTATTTAGTGCTTTATCCGGGTAGCCGGAAAGTAGAGCATTGCAGTAGTCTAACCTAGAAGTGACAAAAGCATGGATGAATTTTTCTGCATAATTTTTGGACAGATAAGATCTAAACCAGGCCAGAACTTGTCCGTGTAGACCAATTTGGGTTTCCAATCTCTCCAAAAGAATGTGGTGATCGATAGTATCAACTGCAGCACCAAGGTCTAGGAGCACGAGGACAGATTCAGAGCCTCGGTCCGATGCCATTAAAATGTAATTATCACCTTCACAAGTGCCGTCTCAGTGCTATGATGGGGTCTAAAACCAGACTGAAGCATTTCGTATACATTGTTTGTCTTCAGGAAGGCAGTGAGTTGCTGCGCAACAGCTTTTTCTACAATTTTTGAGAGGAATGGAAGATTCGATATAGGCTGATAGTTTTTTATATTTTCTGGGTCAAGGTTTGGCTTTTTCAAGAGAGGCTTTATTACTGCCACTTTTAGTGAGTTTGGTACACATCCGGTGGATAGAGAGCAGTTTATTATGTTCAACATAGGAGGGCCAAGCACAGGAAGCAGCTCTTTCAGTAGTTTAGTTGGAATGCAGCTTGAAGGTTTAGAGGCCATGATTATTTTCATCATTGTGTCAAGAGATATAGTACTAAAACACTTGAGCGTCTCTCTTGATCCTAGGTCCTGGCAGAGTTGTGCAGACTCAGGACAACTGAGCTTTGAAGGAATACGCAGATTTAAAGAGGAGTCCGTGCTTTGTGATTGTGTTGGCAACTTTGTGCATGATTTCACTGTTGTACTACATAACTCATCATTTGTATACCTCCACTACACTACTTTGAAACGCATCAGTGGGGAATAAGAAGTGAGTTTAAGCAATGCCCAATGAAAAATAGGGGTATAAGGCATATACCTGCATATACCCAATACGCCACTGACCCTTGTGTTTTACAAAAAGTGCTCTCGCTGATATTACCGTTGCTGTCCTTTCAGCATTATTATACTGTCACACACGTAAGGCCTAGGTCCAATAGGTTTGCCATTACGTAAACATGTCTATAATAGATATAAAGACTGTTAAGATATTCATGTTTCAAGAAAGGAGTGTATACATTTGCCCCGGTGAAGCAGTTTTATGCACTTACTAAATGGAAGCTGAGAGTTATGAGTTTTTTTATTTCCTCTGTTCTAGGGAAGAAATTACTATTCTTCACTGTCCGAGACAGAGTCAAGAACGAGTAAAAATGTTTCCGACAGCTAGACAAGACCAAGACACTCAAGACCGGTCTCAAGCACTACAACACCACCATGAACTCAGAGATGGACCTGCGCAGAGAGAGAGAGAGAGAGAGTGAGAGAGATTTGTCAAGTGTTAGAGTGCATTATTGTTTACCTGTTTGGTTAAACAGAATGCCTAGAACACAACTGTGACCTGTATGCTCTCGTTGGCTGGCCCTCACTACATATTCGTTGCCAAATCCACTGGCTCCAGGTCATCTATAAGTCTTTGCTAGGTAAAGCTCCGCCTTATCTCAGCTCACTGGTCACCAAAGCAACACCCACCAGTAGCACGCACTCCAGCAGGTATATTTCACTGGTCATCCCCAAAGCCATCACCTCATTTGACCACCTTTCCATTCCAGTTCTCTGCTGCCAATGACTGGAACAAGTTGCAAAAATCACTGAAGCTGGAGACTTATATCTCCCTCACTAACTTTAAGCATCAGCTGTCAGAGCAGCTTACCGATCACTGCACCTGTACACAGTCAATCTGTAAATAGTTCACCCCACTACCACATCCCCATATTGTTATTTATCCTCTTGCTCTTTTGCACCCCAGTATCTCTACTTACACATCATCATCTGTACATCTATCACTCCAGTGTTAATGCTAAATTGTAATTATTTTGCCTCTGTGGCCTATTTATTGCCTTACCTCCTTAGACTTCAACATTTGCATACATTGTACATAGATCTTTGACTGTATGTTTTTTAATGTGTAACTCTGTGTTGTTGTAACGGTTCTCTTGAGTTGAAGGAGAGGCAGACCAACATGCAGCATGGTTTCTATTCATGGTTTAATTTATAAAGACTCTACACATGAATAGACTAACAAAACAATAAACGTGAGAAAACCTAAACAGCCCTATCTGGTGCAAACACAGAGACAGGAACAATCACACAGTGAAACCCAGGCTACCTAAGTATGATTCTCAATCAGAGATAACTAATGACACCTGCCTCTGATTGAGAACCATACTAGGCCAAAACATAGAAATACCCAAATCATAGTAAAACAAACATAGACTGCCCACCCCAACTCACACCCTGACCATACTAAATAATGACAAAACAAAGGAAATAAAGGTCAGAACGTGACAGTACCCCCCCCCCCCTCCCCAAAGGTGCGGAATCCGGCCGCAAAACCTTAACCTATAGGGGAGGGTCTGGGTGGGCGTCTGTCCGCGGTGGCGGCTCTGGCGCAGGACGCGGACCCCACTTCACCATCGTCTCAGTCCGCCTTCCTGTCCGCTTCCATGGCCTCCTAACCACGGTGACCCTACTACATGACCCCACTGGACTGAGGGGCAGCTCGGGACAGAGGGGCAGCTCGGGACAAAGGGGCAGCTCGGGACAAAGGGGCAGCTCGGGACAAAGGGGCAGCTCGGCACAAAGGGGCAGCTCGGGACAAAGGGGCAGCTCGGCACAAAGGGGCAGCTCGGGACAAAGGGGCGGAAGCTCTGGACAGAGGGGCGGAAGCTCTGGACAGAGGGGAAGCTCTGGCTCCTTGCAGACCGGCGGCTCAGGCGGCGCTGGGCAGACGGGTAGCTCAGATTGCGCTGGGCAGATGGGAAGCTCCGGCAATGCTGGAGAGGAAGGCTCTAGCAGCGCTGGACTGAGGAGCTCTGGCGCCTCTGGAATGAGGGGCTCTGGTTGCTCTGGACTGAGGGGCGGGAGCTCTGGCATCGCCGAACAAGCGGGAGACTCCGGCAGCGCTGGAGAGGAGGAAGGCTCTAGCAGCGCCGGAGAGGCGGGAGACTCCGGCAGCGCTGGACAGGCGGGAGACTCCGGCAGTGCTGGAGAGGAGGAAGGCTTCGGCAGCGCTGGACAGGCGAGGCGCGCTGTAGGCCTGATGCGTGGTGTTGGCACTGGTGGTACTGGGCTGAGGACACGCACAGGAAGCCTGGTGCGGGGAGCTGCCCCCGGAGGGCTGGTGTGGAGGTGGTCCTGGATAGATCGGACCGTGCAGGCGCACTGGAGCTTTTGAGCAACGAGCCTGCCCAACCTTACACGGTAGAATGCTCGCGGTCGCCCTGCCAGTGCGGCGAGGTGGAATAGCCCGCTCTGGGCTATGCAGGCGAACTGGGGACACCGTGCGCAAGGCTGGTGCCATGTAAGCCGGCCCAAGGAGACGCACTGGGGACCAGATGCGTAGAGCCGGCTTCATGGCACTTGGCTCGATGCTCACTCTAGCACGGCCGATACGCGGAGCTGGTATGTACCGCACCGGGCTATGCACCCGCACTCGGGACACTGTGCGCTCCACCGCATAACACGGTGCCTGCCCGGTCTCTCTCGCCCCCCTGTAAGCACAGGAAGTTGATGCAGGTCTCCTAACTGGCTTTGCCACACTTCCTGTGTGCCACACTTCCTGTGTGCCTCCCCCAAGAAAGTTTTGGGGCTGACTCTCGGGCTTCCATCCACGCCGACGTGCTGCCTCCTCATATCAGCGCCTCTACGCCTTCGCCGCCTCCAGCTCTTCTTTGGGGTGGCGATATTCTCCAGGCTGTGCCCAGGGTCCTTTTCCGTCCAATTCCTCCTCCCATGTCCATTACTCCTCGCGCTGCTCCTGCTGCTGCCCGTTACCACGCCGCTTGGTCCTGTTGTGGTGGGTGATTCTGTAACGGTTCTCTTGAGTTGAAGGAGAGGCAGACCAAAATGCAGCTTGGTTTCTATTCATGGTTTAATTTATTAAGACTCTACACATGAATAGACTAACAAAACAATAAACGTGAGAAAACCTAAACAGCCCTATCTGGTGCAAACACAGAGACGGGAACAATCACCCACAAACACACAGTGAAACCCAGGCTACCTAAGTATGATTCTCAATCAGAGACAACTAATGACACCTGCCTCTGATTGAGAACCATAGTAGGCCGAAACATAGAAATACCCAAATCATAGAAAAACAAACAGACTGCGCACCCCAACTCACGCCCTGACCATACTAAATAATGACAAAACAAAGGAAATAAAGGTCAGAACGTGACAGTTGTTGTTTTTGTCGCACTGCTTTGCTTTATCTCGGCCAGGTCGCAGTTGTAAATGAGAACTTGTTCTCAACTGGCCAACCTAGTTAAATAAAGGTGAAATAAATAAAAAACACACAATGTAATCTGCCTCGGGCAAGAGAGCCAACTAATAGAAAAGTACTGATTATGATTTAAGTGTGCGTATAGCGAATGTAGGATGTTTAGGAATTAGGATAGATTACTCGGTTGCTATGAATTTGCACACATTCGCACACACACTTGCTCCGGGCCTATGTTGAAGTTGTTTGGTAGTAAACTAATACTCTCTATGACTCAGTAAACAGTACAGTAAACCATTACACAGCAGAGAAAACAGTGTTTAGAGGAGTTTAAACCTCCTTGTTCTCTCCCTGCTCTCTAAAGTGTCCCAAACATTACATACACATAGGCATACACACACACACACACACACACACGCACGCACCCACACATCCATGCATGTACCCACACAAATGCACACGCACTCGAAGAGCAATGTGATACCCGCACCAAAGATCACTATATTTTCTGCTCCGATTTCAGGGCCTTTTTTTGGCTTTTAAGTAAACTAATCTTTGAGCAAATACCACAGGCTGGTTCTGAAGTCTGCGAATAATGCAGTCTTAATATATCTGAAAACAGAGCAAACAGACTCAGCGAGAGACACACTGGAAGTTTGGGATCAAAGCTTCGGGGCACAAAGGCAAAGATTTATTATGTTAGAATTGATTG
The DNA here is from genome assembly GCF_036934945.1 of Oncorhynchus masou masou. NCBI lineage: Eukaryota > Metazoa > Chordata > Actinopteri > Salmoniformes > Salmonidae > Oncorhynchus > Oncorhynchus masou. The sequence continues at coordinate 38,475,842 of NC_088226.1, read as the reverse complement.
ACAATCTTTCTTTTCAGAAAGAAGTATGTCTGTGTTTGTCTCCTCAAGTTCTTTGAATTCCTGTGCCATGTTGAAAGCTCATTGTTATCCGGGAGGTTTACTGCTGTGAAACGTGTTCTTAAACGTCTCCACCGAGCCTTTCAGACTCCCCTCTATTGAGAGAGAGATTAAAATACATCAAACGGACTAACAGTGTGTATTAATGTTTTGCTGTTCTGTTATTGTCTGGATCATTGACAGAGGGAGAGACTATAAGCGACCTGCAAACACCTCTTTTCTCTGAGTTGTGTTTTAAGTGGTTGTCGTGCCCAGTCTGTTTGTGTTGGGCGTGTTCCAGGTGTGTTTGTACAAGAAGCAAGAGTTTGGTTTGCTGTACGTGTACTTTTCCCCTCTCCATCTCCTCTGTCTCTCCACCACTCTCTCCTTGCCTCTCTCTTTCACTCTCTTTCCCCTGAACGTTTTAGTGATATCATTACATATATTGTTGTGTGGGTTATTTATTACATTTCCATTATCATTCCCTCCCTGGTACAAACTGAAACCATTGCACAACATGGCCACCCACTGTAACATTATGGTGTTGCCACGGCAGCAGCCCAGGGGCTATCTCCACACACATACTTAAACAAACAGTGGGTATTGTTGGGACAGCCGATTAGTGTTTGTCTGGCAGCTAATTTGATTTAGTCTGATTCATTAGGGAATATTACACATGACTTCCATCCCACCATATCTGATAAGTTCCTATGCTACAGATTGTCTACTGTTCTTTTGTCCACTAAAATCTCTCTGTCTATCTCTCCATCACAACACGTAGGAAGATTAAACGCTGATGGTGTTTGCACAGCACACCTGTGCAAACCAGGTCCTCCTAGCTCACTAATGTGTGTGTGTAATGTGCATTGTTCAAGTAACAGGGAAGTCAGAGTGTTTCTATTACTGTACTACAGTCTTCTCACCAAATCAGCTCGAAGTATAACAGAGTTCATCGTACCTAAAAACCAATCAGGTCTGACTGCGCTATTGGGTATGGGAAGCCGAGTCATGGTCGTCTTGATCCTCATCCTCCCCCTCCTCTTCATTTTCATCATCATTCATCCTCCTCCTCTGGCTCCTCCTCATCATCATCATCACTTCCATGACTACCACCATCATCATCACCATCATTATTACTATGTTAGTTCAGAAAGAATCACAGTCTATCACTGAGACTGAGTGATTAAACAAGGCTGTTGTTTCTTTAAATGGTTGCCTCCTCGCCCTCTCCATAATCTTTATTCATTATAATGTGTTGGCGGCACTTGAATCCCTGTGCGGTAAACAAGGCCTTCATCATTTATTTACAAAGAGATCACACAATTAGTTGTTTTTCCTTTTGTCTGTGTTTGATGGGCTTAGCGAGGAGTTTTTACAGAGGAGGAGGAGGGACAAGGTTTTCAGTCCCTCCTCTCCTTTTCATCTCCTCTCTACCAGCTCTCACAATCTCACGTCAGAATTAGGCATTCATCTGTTTTTCTCAAGCTTCACCTTTTGAAGTTGTTCCAAACATCACATTTCTAAGTGTTTAAGGTTGATTTTTGGCATTGACTCTGAATTTTTAAGGTATACATTCCGAATGGTTTAGGTCCAAATTTCTATCGCTGGATTCAAACTTGCAACCTTTGAAATCAGATGTAAGTCGGAGGCAGATGCTCACGCCCGTCTTCCATCCCCATCCACAACGCCCTAGCAAAACCGAAACCTACTTGAAGGTAACAGAGCTCACAGTTGCCCCTAGTGGCCGGTTTCCACATCCTGGACTTTGAATACTGACTTGTATCACGGGTGACCTGGCTGCTCCCCTGGCATGTGGAACACAGGCTTAAGACTTCTGAGATTATGTGTCCATTTGTGCCTTAACCTCACTGCAACTTTGTCATCAGAACTTAGAAAACAGGCAGGATTGTACTAGTAACAATTTGCCTGTTAATGCCAGTAATTTACAACTGTAGCTACAATTTCTGTCATCAGAGCAGAACAGACAAACAGATGAACGTTCAACATCAAAATTTCACAGTACATGTTATAGGATATGTAAGGTCTGTTGTTTGGCGGGGGTGTTATTACCGGAACCTCACGAGTAGCTACACATCTGTCATCATAGCGGAACAGTCAGACAGTCTCGTCAGTCATGCAGGGAGTTGATAAGTTCATGTTGGTATTGAACTAACAGATGGACAGTGTGAGAACTCCAGTATGAAGGGAGTTCACAGTAAATGTTACAGGATGTACTGTATAACGTCTGGTGGTGGTGGTGGTGGTGATGGTGTTGTTTGGGCATGCTCGTTATGGTCATGAACCTTGTTTGAGTGTTTTTATATTTTCCCTGTGTTGATCTAACTGCACCAGTTGCACCCACGCAGATGAGTTTCTGCCTCCCTGCTCAGACTGTCAATCATCAGACCGTATCATAACAACAGATCCATAAACAGTAGTGAGAGAGAGGAGCTGAGATGAGGAATAGAGAACTGTGGTCATGGGGTTGAGGATGGATGGATGGATACCATGGCGATGGAAGCTAAGCAGAAGCAGGTTGGAACCAAGATCAAAACAACAAACAGAACAGGCTGGCAGACAAACACAGGTCAAGAGAAGGGCAGTGTGTGTGTGTGTGTGTGTGTGTGTGGGGGGGATGGTGAAAGCACCTGCATATGACCTAAAAGGAATAGGGCAGCAAGCAAACATTTTCCACTTAGATGTGTTTAACTCAGTGAGTTCCTTCTTTGCAAAAACAAAAATACAATGTTAAGTGTTTGTATGCATGTCTCTGTTTATTTGTGTGTATATAAACTCAGTAAATAGACGTTGTATACACTCCTGGAAGAGAGCCTGTTCCTTGTAACTGGGTTTGGGGTTGCCACCTCTGTCAGGTATGCTGCCCTCCAGATGCACCTGAGCTGCTAGGTTAGATCATTCCCACACACGCAGACAGGCAGGCTGGCACGCACACACACAGGCTTTGCTGTAGCAGGCGTACTATTATGGCATGCCTGTGTTATATTGTTGTGTTTATTTGCCGTGGAGAAGTATCCTGAGTTTCACCCTGCTACCGAGCGGGCCAACAAACATTCAGGAGTTAAGAGCGGGTTCGCCCGTGTGTGTGTGTGTGTGTGTGCGCGCGTGCGTGCGTGCGTGTGTGTGTGTAAAATGGGGTTAGCTGTGGGGCTACTGATGCTGACACGCACGGATAAAGGGGTTTCCATGAAAGTATTTTACTAGCAGCTCAGTGTACACCTACTGTAATGTAAATACGGTATCAAAGCAAGTACTGTGAAATGACAGACATACAATATCGTAACATTTACTGTATTATACTGGAAATGTTGTTGATCCATCCTCAGTTTTCTCCTACCACAACCATTAAACTTCCGTAACACTTCCGCGCTGTGTGTTGCTACTCGTTCTCCTGCTAAACGTTTCACTTTAGAGTTTTTTTATAACCGTTTAATTAAACTCTGTATTTAACACATTTACCAATGTCTTGGTTTGGTCCTCACTGAAATTTTTTCATTCAACTTTTTCACACCGGAAGCTATATCTGGACTTGGATCTGGAGGACCTTCACCAGCCGAAAAATCTAGGTAACATTATACCTTCTAACTGCAGTCACTATACTCATAATATGTAGGAGAACTATTGCATTAGGGATAGAATAGCCAAGTTGCAAGCCCAGCATTAGACGCAATTGTTCGGCAAGGGCAATTTAAGTGTATGAAAGTTTGAAACGGTGTCTGTTCCACCAGTATGGACAGTAGCCCCACAGTCCCCGCAGCCAGACTGGAAAGAAATACTGTCGGCATGCTCAACCGGTGTAACTCATTCAGCCGATAGAAACTTTCAACCATATTTTCCCCTCCACTAAGCAATGAATCAGAGTCAAAGCCTGAGTATTAACGGGTCTCTCCTCCACCCATTATTGGGTCTGAACCGCAGAAGCCTCCCACCATTAGCTCTGACAAATTGAAAACCCTAGTCATTCGTGACTCCATTACCTGCAATATTAGACTTAAAAATAATTGTCCAGCGATCATACATTGTTTATCAGGGGGCAGTGCTTCCGCTGTAAAGGCTAATCTGAAGATGGTGCTGGCTGAGGCTTAAAGTGGCGAGTGTAGAGAGTATAGGGATAGTGTTATCCACATTGGCAGCAACGATGTTGGGATGAAACAGTCATCAGTCCTAGGTCACCAGGCGCAACCTAGCTTCAGTATGTAGCTTAGCCAGAAAGATCTGTCGGCGTCATGTAATTGTCTCTGGCCCCTTCCCAGGTAGTGGAAGTGATGATTAATACAGCAGACAGGCAGAACTCAATTGCTGATTGAAAGCTGTTAAATGACCCTCCCAAAATATTGAATTTGTAGATAATTGGCCCTCTTTCTGGAACTCATCCTCAAACAGGACCAAGCATGGCCTGCTGAGAAGTGACACACTCCATCCTGGCTGAAGGGGTGCTCTCATTTTATCTATCAACATAGACAGGGCTTTAAGTCCTCTAGCGCTACAATGGGATTGGGAGCAGGCCAGGCAGCAGGCTGTTAGTCTGCCAGCTTGGTGGAGTCTGCCCCTAGCAGAGTCAGTGTAGTCAGCTCAGTTTTCCCCATTGAGACTGTGTCTGTGCCTTGATCTAGGTCAGTCAAAACTTAACATGGCTGCGTTTGCTTTACCAATCTCATTGGAATAAAGACCTCCTCCATCCCTGGCATTTTAAAAAGAATTGTGATAATACGTGACTCAAAATATGACTACTTAACATTAAATCCCTCACCTCCAAGGCAGTCATAGTTAATGAACTAATTGAAACATGGCTTAACCTCTTACATCTATGGGGGCGCTATTTCATTATTGGATAAAAAAACGTGCCCGTTTTAAGCGCAATATTTTGTCACAAAAAGATGGTCGACTATGCATATAATTGACGGCTTTGGAAAGAGAACACTCTGACGTTTCCAAAACTGCAAAGATATTGTCTGTGAGTGCCCCAGAACTGATGCTACAGGCGAAACCAAGATGAAACTTCAAACAGGAAATGAGCAGGATTTTTGAGGCTCTGTTTTTCATTGTCTCCTTATATGGCTGTGAATGCGCAAGGAATGAGCCTGTCTGATCTATTGTTTCCCCAAGGTGTCTGCAGCATTGTGACGTATTTGTAGGCATATCATTGGAAGATTGACCATAAGAGACTACATTTGCCAGGTGTCCGCCCGGTGTCCTCCGTCGAAATTGGTGCATCATCTTCAGCTACACGTCTTTTTCCAAGCGATTCAGAGAAGAAAGTAGACATCCACGAACGATATATCAATGAAGAGATATGTGAAAAACACCTTGAGGATTGATTATAAACAGCGTTTGCCGTGTTTCAGTCGATATTATGGAGTTAATTTGGAAAACAGTTCGCCATTTTGATGACTGAATCTAAGCTTGAGAGCAAATATATTTATTTCATTTCATTTGCGATTTTCATGAATAGTTAACGTTGCGTTATGCTAATGAGCTTGAGGCTATAAATAGGATCCCGGATCCGGGATTGCTCGACGCAAGAAGTTAAACCTGATGAATTTACTGCGTTAAATGAGGCCTCTCCTCCTGGTTACACAAGTGACTGCAAAGCCGGAGGTGTTGCTAACACTTATGACAGAACATTTCAATTTATGAAAAAAGATTGACTGTGTTTTTGTCTTTTTGAGATTCTAGTCATGAAATGCTCTTTTGCACACCAGTATCTCTACCTGTACATGACCATCTGATCATTTTTCACTCCAGTGCTAATCTGCAAGGTTGTAATTATTCGCCTACCTCCTCATGCCTTTTGCACACAATGTATATAGACTCGCCTTTTTTGTACTGTGTTATTGAATTGTTAATTGTTTACTCCATGTGTAACTCTGTGTTGTCTGCTCACACTGCTAAGCTTTATCTTGGCCAGGTCGCAGTTGCAAATGAGAACTTGTTCTCAACTAGCCTACCTGGTTAAATAAAGGTGAAATAAAAAAATAAAAAAATAAATGAAATCTATGCAGCCTACTCAATCACTTTTTATAGCTTCTGTTTACAGATATCCTGGGCTGTATACAGCACTCCTCACTGATTTCCCTGAATTCTCATCGGACCTCGTAGTCAGGGCAGATAAGATTTTAGTGACATGACTTTTCACATGGAGAAGTCCACAAAAAGCTGTTGGAGCGATCATCGACTCCGTGGGTTTTGTCGAACATGTCTCGGGACTTACACATTGCAAAAATCATACGCTGGATCTAGTTTTGTTCTGTGGAATACATATTGTGGACCTAAAAGTTTTTCCTCATTATCCTGGACTATCGGACCACCATATTGTTGCGTTTGCAATTGCAACAAATCATCCGCTTAGACTCCAATCAAGGATTACCAAAAGCTGCGCTTTAAATTCTCAGACAACCCAACCTTCGATGCCCTTTTAGATTCTCTCCACATACCCAAGGACGTCGGCATCCCAAAATCTGTTAAACCCCTAGAGTTGATTGACGCACTGGTGGATAACAAAAAAAATCCCCATCAGAATCCGTCAGTTTTATGTTACAGAAACCTGTTTTTTTATCGAATGCGTCTCAATCCACCACATCTGCCAGGTTCGCGCTGCCGCATCTGCGGTAAAAGGTCGAGTGGTGTTTGTCAGACCATGAGAGACATCCCAAAAAATGGTCTTCTCACGTCAATGTGTGTAGCATATGACCCACAAGCTAATGGGACTCCACTGTGGAAAGGGGCGGATTATCACAAACATGATGCTCTCTGTTTTTCCCCCACAAATGTTACGGAACTCGTCTGAAGGTAACAAGAACCGTTTTTTTTTAAACGAATGGAAGTATCAAGGTATTTCTGTGCCTACCCAAAAAAGGGGTTAAATATGCATAAAAAATATAAATATAAATATTTATTTCCTGAGTTTTAGGACAGACACTTCATATCTCTGGTTTAAGTCATCAGTCAACCTACAAGGGTGTATTGATCACATCTTTACTATTGTTGCAGAAATCTGCTCTAAAGCTTTATCCACACCTATCAGATGTAGTGATCATAATATACAGTAATAACCATATCTAGAAAAACCAAAGTTCCAAAGACTGGACCTAAAATTGCAATGATTCTTATGTCGAAGATGGGAAAGATATTTGTTGGTCTGATGTGTGTAATGAGGAACATCCGGAAGCTGCACTTGAATCATTTATGAAACTGCTTTTCCCTGTTATAGATAGGCATGCACCCATCAAGAAACTGAATGTTAGAACTGCCAAAACCCCATGGATATAGATTATGAATTGAAAAACTGTATAACTGAGAGGGATTAGGAAAAGAGAATAGCAAATATGTCTGACATCAAGGTAGACTGGCAAACAGACAGTGAATTGAGAAATCACATAATTAACCTAAACAAAAAGAAGGAACTATACTATAGAACAAAGATAAATGATACAAAGAATGATAGTGAAAAGCTTGGACGTACTTTAAATTAAATTCTAGGCAAGGAAGCAAAGTCAGCTCCATCCTTCATTGAGGCAGATGGCTTGTTCATTACAAAACCCTTTGATATTGCCAACCACTTTAATCACTTTTTTAGTGACAAGATTAGCAAACGTAGGTATGACATGCAAACAATAAATGCAATGTCTTCATATTCATGCATAATGGACCAAATAATGACAGACAGGCACTGTAGTTTTGAGTTCCACAAAGTGGGTGTGGAAGAGGTACATTTTTTTGTTATCTACATTAGAAGAAATTAGAAGAAAAATTTGAAGAAATAAAACACCTGGTACCAAAAACCTGGATGGTAAATTGCTGTGGTTGGTAGTGAAATACATTTTGACTCCTGTTTTCCAAATCTTCTATTTAAGTCTAGAACACAGTGTGTGCCCTCAGACATCGAGGGAGGCAAAGGTCATTCCGCTACCCATGAATAGCAAAGCACCCTTTATTGTTTCAAACAAGTGTTTATCAAACTTTTTGAGAAAAATGTGTTTGATCAAATACAAAGGTGTTTTACAGAAAACAAATGAACAACAGACTTTCAGCATGCTTGTAGGGAAGGGCAATCAACATGCTCGGCACTGACACAAAAGAAATTGAAAGTAAAAAGATTGTGGGAGCTGTTTTGTTAGACTTCAGTGCAGCATTGGATATCATTCATCATAACCTATTGCTGAAAAAGCGTAGGTGTTATGGATAGGCATTCTGTGCCTGATTATTGATTGAAAGGTACCTATCTAATAGAATACAGAGGGTTTTCATTAATGGAAGCCTCTCATGCAAATTCAGTTGAGATTGGTGTACCGCAGGGCAGCTGGCTTGGGCCATTATGGTTTTCTGTTTTTACAAATGACCTTCCACTGACCTTGAATAAAGCCTGTGTGTCTATGTACTCAACGGTATACACATCGGCTGAAACAGTAAAATAAATAACTGAGACCCTTAACATAGAGCTCCAGTCAGTTTTAGAATGGGTAAGTAGCAATAGGCTGGTGCTAAATATCTAAAAAACTAAAGCATAATTTTTGTGACAAATCACTCACTAAACACTTAACCTTATTTGTATCTATTTTTGGATAATGTGACTATTGTGCTAGTTGAGGAGTCTAAACTGCTGGGTGTAATCCTAGACAGCAAACTATCATGATCAAAACAAATAGACTCAATGGTTGCTAAAATGGGAAGTGGTCTGTCTGTCCATGATAGGGCATTGCTCTGTCTTCTTCAGTCGCACAGACAGGTCCTACAGGCCCTAGTTTTGTTGTACCCAAACTACTGCCCAGCTGTGTGGTCATGTGCCGCAAAAAAGGACATAGTTGGTCCAGAACAAAGCAGCACATATCACACTTAGATGTACACAGGGGAAAGTGTCAGTAACATGCATGTCAGTGTCTCCTGGCTCAAAGTTGAGGAGAGATTGACTGCTTCACTATTGGTCTTTGTGCAAGGTATTGATGTGTTGATGGTGCCGAAATGTTTGTTCAAGCAGTTGAGACACAGTTCAGACACTCATCCGTACAACACAAGCCATGCAACCAGAGGTCTCTTCACAGTCTCCAGGTCCAGAACAGAGGCTGGGAAACACAGATCATTAAATAGAGCCATGACTACATGGAACTCTCTGCCACCCCAGGTAACTCAAGCTAGCAATAAAACCAGTAAAAAAACAGATAAAATAACAACTTAATGCACAAAGGGGACTGTGAAGAGACCCAGCCATTTTATAAATTTCATATTGTAATATGCGCTGTACTATGGATTAGACCCAGGTATTGTGTATGTACTGATATGTAGGCTGTGTGACGTTTTAAATGTATTTTAGTCCTTGACTAATAATGGTCTGAACTATGTATTATGTCATGTTTCATGTGGCTGATGCTTTTGCAGCAGCTAATAAGGATCCTAATAAATACCAAGTACCAATACCTTGTTTCTTATGATTTATATTTTTACTATGCTTTTTGCCATTTATGAATGTGTTATTCAATGCATTTCTATGGGCTTTAGTAGGAGAGGCCAAAATCCATATTTTATCATGTCATTTTTTTATAAATTCTTTTATACCTACAAGCTTCCTAAGATTCTAAATCAAATAGGTAATTGATCCATAGTATGACCATCTTAAAACAATCCATATGTCAGCTTAGCACCCCCGTGCCCCAACTACTCTAAAGAATGAACCACCTAACTGAGGAGCTAAACTTAACCTTGCATAATACCCTAGCCATAGGGCTCCCGAATGGCGCAGTGTTCTATGTCACTGCATGTCAGTGCTAGAGGTGTCCCTACAGACCCTGGTTTGATCCCGGGTTGTATCACAACCGGCCGTCATTGGGAGTCCCATAGGGCGGTGCACAACTGGCCCAGAGTCATCCGGGTTGGGGGAGGGTTTTGGCCGGGGTAGGCCATGATTGTAAATAAGAATTTGTTCTTTATTGACTTGCCTAGTTCGATAAAGGTACAAAAAAATGCAGTCGCACTGCTAAGAGCAGCAACAACAACAAAAAAATCACACAAATCTAGTTCCCTGGTATACAGAAAAATCAGATCCCTGAAGCAAGCTTCCAGAAGATTGGAACGGAAATGGTGCTCCACCAAATTAGAAGTCTTCCGACTAGCTCGGAAAGACAGTACCGTGCAATATCGAAACTCCCTCACTGCTGCTCGATCAGCCCACTTTTCCAACCTGATTGAAGAGAATAACAGCAATTCCCCCCACAAAAAATGATACTGTTGCAAAGCTGACTAAAAAGCAGCATTCCTCCAGTGAAGAATCATAAACAAATGACTCCTCTTTGACTATGTGTATTTATCCAAAACTCAGCTGTCCCTTGGTCTGCACAGAGCTGCCAGAACCTCGGATCAAAGACACTCAACCTTTTTAATCCAGTATCTCTCGAAACATTCGCAAAAATAGTCATTGCCTCTAAACCTTCCAGCCGTCCACTGGAACCTATTCCAACTAAACTACTGAAAGAGCTACTTCCTGCGCTTGGCCCACCTATGTTGAACATAATAAGTGGCTCCCTATCCTCCGGATCTGTTTCAAACCCTGAAAAAGCCAAACTTTGACCTGGAAATAAAAGAAATATCGGCCTGTCGCATCTCTCTTTCCTCTCAGTAAAAAAACAAAATCTGTTTCTCAGCAACTAACTGCCTTCCTGAAGACAAATAATGTATACGAAACAAACCCGTTCATAGTACTGATTTGTGTGAAATCTTTAAGAATAATATAAAACTAGTCTGCACACCACCAGGGTGAATTGGTTAAGTCTTGACTCTTGGTTGACAATGTTGAGGGATGAGTAATGTATTGATGCTTGGTTGACAGTGTTGGGGGATGAGTAAGTATAACACTAAATGTTTGTTAGCCTATGTTGCTACAGTATGTTACTTGCTATACTATTACACAAAGGGTGACAATATTCAGTTTTCTGTCCAACTAGCTTACATAACATTGGATATCATTTCACACAGTTTCATCATGACAATTTACAGTTGAAGTCGGAAGTTTACATACACTTAGGTTGGAGTCATTAAAACAACATTTTTCAACCACTCCGCAAATGTCTTGTTAACAAACTATAGTTTTGGCAAGTCAGTTAAGACATCTACTTTGTGCATGACACAAGTCATTTTTCCAACAATTGTTTACAGACCCACTGTAACACAATTCCAGTGGGTCAGACATTTACATACACTAAGTTGACTGTGCCTTTAAACACCTTGAAAATTCCAGAAAACGATGTAATGGCATTCGAAGATTCTTATAGGCTAATTGACATCATTTGAGTCAATTGGAGGTGTACCTGTGGATGTATTTCAAGGCCTACCTTCAAACTCGGTGCCTCTTTGCTTGACATCATGGGAAAATCAAAAGATATCAGCCAAGACCATTTCCAAATGCCTGAAGATACCACGTTCATCTGTACAAATAATAGTATGCATGTATAAACAATATGGAACCACGCAACCGCCATACCGTTCTGGAAGGAGACGCATTCTGTCTCCTAGAGATAAACGTACTTTGGAGCGGAAAGTGCAAATCAATCCCAAAGGACCTTGTGAAGATGCTGGAGGAAACAGGTACAAAAGTATCTATATCCACAGTAAAACGAGTCCTATATTGACATAACCTGAAAGGCTGCTCAGCAAGGAAGAAGACACTGTTCCAAAACCGCCATAAAAATGCCAGACTATGTTTTGCAACTGCACATGGGGACAAAGATTGTACTTTTTGGAGTAATGTCCTCTGGTCTGATGAAACAAAAATTTAACTGTTTGGCCATGGTGACCATTGTTATGTTTGGAGGAAAAAGGGGGAGGATTGCAAGCCGAAGAACACCATACCAACTGTGAAGCACGGTGTCGCAGCATCATGTTGTGGGGGGTGCTTTGCTGCAGGAGGGACTGGTGCACTTCACAAAATAGATGGCTTCATGAGGAAAGACAGTTATGTGGAAATATTAAAGCAACATGTCAAGACATCAGACAGAAAGTTAAAGCTTGGTTGCAAATGGGTCTTCCACATGGACAATAACCCCAAGCACACTTCCAAAGTTGTGGCAAAATGGCTTAAGGACAACAAAGTCACGGTATTGACCTCAATCCCATCGAAAATGTATGGGCAGAACTGAAAAAGTGTTTGTGAGGAAGGAGGCCTACAAACCTTATTCGGTTACACCAGCTCTGTCAGGAGAAATGCGCCAAAATTCACCCAACTTAGTGTGGGAAGCTTGTGGAAGGCTACCCAAAACGTTTGACCCAGGTTAAACAATTTAAAGGCAATGCTACCAAATACTAATTGAGTGTATGTAAAATTCTGACCCACTGTGAATGTGATGAAAGAAATCAAAGCTGAAATAAGTCATTCTGTCTACTATTATTCTGACAATTCACATTCTAAAAATAAAGTGGTTGTCACACCCTGACTGTAGACAGCGATTTATGTCTCTATTTTGGTTTGGTCAAGGTGTGATTTGGGTGGGCAGTCTATGTTCTATGTGTTTGGCCGGGGTGTGGTTCTCAATCAGAGGCAGCTGTCTATCGTTGTCTCTGATTGAGAACCATACTTCGGTACCCTTTTCCCCCACCTGTTTTGGGGGAAGATAACTTTGTAGTTGTTCAGGGACATAGCCCAAAGCTTCACAGTTGTTTTTTTGTTCTTCGTTTTGTCAGCGTCATTTTTAAATAAAGTAAAAATGTACGCTTATCATGTTGCACCTTGGTCCAGTCCTTCAGCCAGCCATGACAGTGGTGATCCTAACTGACCTACGACAGGGGATTTTTACTAGGATTAAATGTAAGGAATTGTGAAACACTGAGTTTAAATCTATTTGGCTGAGGTGTGTGTAAACTTCGAACTTCAACTGTATATACATACCAATCACGTACATATATGCATAAATACATATACACATACATACTGTATATACACTTAGGCTTCTAACTTCAGTTTATAGATATTATACACATTTTACAGACACAATCTATTTTGTAAATGTTATATTTTGTTTGTTTTTGGTCCTTCCTCTATTTCTGATGTCTATCCAGTTTGATTTCTATTTGTAATTGTGCTATTTCACAAAATTTCTGAACTTATATACATTTTCCAGACCCCGTATGTTTTACATTGGTTATCTTGTTGTTATTAGTCCCATCCTTCAGCTCCGATCAACCCCTCCCATCGATCTCTTAACACCATCCATTTTGGATTTCTATTTGCCATATATTTTTCAACTGTGCTCTTATGCTTCACAAAATCACTGAACCTTTCTATTCTCATCTTCTACAGAAGTAAATTAAAGAACCGTTTTTGCTAAAATAATAATTATATTATTGATTGATTGACTATGACTATTCAAATCACCCAGTATTGCTATCTGCAGCGTTAGTTATAGGTAAATGTTATAATTCTTCAGCCATTCCTGGACCTGTGACCAAAAACGACCTACATATGGACAGTACCAAAATAAATGATCTAATGACTCTGCCTCCTCGCAGCAAAATCTGCAGAGCTGGGAAGATTGTATCCACCATATATTTAACATTCTATTGGTTGCAAGAATTTTGTATAATCATTTAAATAGAAAAATTCAAAGTTTTGAATACGGCGTTGTTTTGCGTGTCAAATAATAAACCATGGAATCGCTAATTCTCAAATCTCTTCCCAACTATTTTGCAATTTATATGGCACAATGTTTTGGTCCTTAAATTAAATTGGTTTATGTTTTTATTTATCAAAATTTTCTTTAACTATTTCTGGTTTTTAATGCAGGGCTGACAGACAAGTTCCTTACTTTTTCCCCCTTTTACTTGACTTACAGTACCTTTTTGTGGGAATGCTGCAATTAGTTAGTTGTCATTTTGGGTAGAGCAGACATTTCCAAATGTCTGTGTTAGCAGCATGTGTGACATTACTCGGCCCGTATTTATCATATCACATACAAAAATAATTTATTTTATTTTTTATTATCGAAAAATACTTTTTTTAATCAATTAGTATATTTGAGTTTAACCACAATATTTGTTGTATTATTTGTTCTATCTTTTCAGGTGTATTAAACTGAAATTGCAACCAATTTTATAAGGCTTGTTTAAAAAATAACGCTATTTTGGAGATTATTTCATTTTCAAATAACCGAAAGTGAGCAGTTGTAACCTGAATAAAGGGGAAAAGGCAATTCTGCACATGAGGTGAGACACTCTTACTAGTTTACTAGAGAACCATTTCGGATTTAAGTATAACTTTTGTGTGACTGATGCCTTTAGTGAGAGGTCTAATGCTATAATATTTAATAATTTCTGCCCTTCAAATTCACATCCGTTATATAAATAGGCCCCTTGACTTTGACTGGCTTGCCATTCTAAATAAAATGGAATATGTTTTGTTCATATAATTTGAAAAGCAGGTCAGTAGATGTAGGCAAAACTTCTCATGACAAATAGGTCAACTGTGATATGACTAAAGAGTTCATCAGGTTGATTTTTCCACAAATAAATAGGAATTTCCTTTCCATGGTAGCAAGATCTATTCTATTTTGGCTAACTTTCTATAAAAATGTATTGGAGTGAGATCATTTCTTTATTTCGGGATTCGTATACCGAGTATGTCCACATCCCCGTCAGACCCTTTTATTGGTAAATTACATGGTAATGTAAAAGTTAAATTTTTTGGTGATCCAATACGTAATATAGTACACTCATCATAATTTGATTTTAATCCAGAGAGGTTAGCAAAAGTATCTAGATCCTCTATGTGGCTGTGGAGGGATTCTAATTGTGGTTTTAAAAGAAAACATGAATCATCAGCATACAATGAAAACTTTGTTTTTAAACCATGGATTTCTAATCCCTTAATATTATTGCTGGATCTAATTTCAACAGCTAACACTTTGATGGTAATAATAAAAAGATATGCAGATAGTGGACAACCTTGTTTGACTCCTCTTGACAGTTTAAAACTTTCTAAGATGTAGCCATTATTCACTATTTTACACCTAGGGTTACTATACATAACTTTAAACCATTTTATAAGAGATTCTCTAATATTGAAATATTCCAGGCATTTAAATATAAACACCAGTTATACTTTATAAAAAGCTTTTAAAAACTTTTACTGCTATTATCCCATACAAACATTGAATAACAGATTCACTACATGGAACAACAAAAATATCAAAAGGAGGTTTGTTCTGATGTGCCTCTCCTATATCTGAGAGACATAAGAAAGATAAGGAAACATTTGGTGTTGTTGTTTTTTTAAACATGTATTTAACCCCATATTTTGGCCAAGAAACAGTGTCAATATATACTTTGTTCAACTGGTAACGGGGGACCTTCAGACGAGTCTTGTGAGGCCTGTGGGCGTTGTAGAGCAAAACACCTTTGCACAGAGGGGTCATATCAGTGTGTAGCCCAAACGGTTCTGACGATACAGACAGAAGTTGGCAGATCGGCTGTACCAACTTCAGACTCCTGACACATGTGAAGGTCAAAGAGCAAAATGTAGAGCTTAATAGACAACGACTGTAGGGGGTTAATAGAAAAACAACAAAATTGGATTTTCTTTGTTCACAACAACACTTAAACCTCACCAGGGGATGACTTTTGAGGTCTGGGAAAAAGCTAAGAAATGTTTATTTTCGTCTAGTTGCACCTTAATACAGTGTTCATGCCCTGCACTGTTGTTCGTCTATCAGTGTTTCTGTAGCGCAGTAAGTGCACATGTGATGAGTTTGCAAATCAAATGCCCACTTCTGGTGCTACTGAACAGTGAAAAACTAGTAAGTTAGAGTTTATTTATTGTAATTTCAATTTGTTTGTAGTAGTTAAGTGTCAAGTTTGATTGCATAGCTACCTCAATTGTTATTTCAAATAATTTCAGTGACTTCACAGCAATTGCTAGCTAGCTAACGCAATGTAGCTATCTAGCAGGCTCAGCTAAATAAAAAGACAGCCCCCTTTCATAGTTATGTCATGAGATTTGGAAATGAAAGAGGAATATAATAACATGAATCAAATAGAGTTTTCCATCTCCCCTTTTAGAGTATTTCTGGCACAGCACAGAAATGCCCTTATCCAGATTGTTAACAAAAGCATTTCCTAACAGACCTGCCTACAACCAGCAGGCAGAGAGGCAATAATCATCTGTCCGACAGCACAGGAACAAGCTACACTGTTCACAGCCCTGTGTAATGTTCAATGTAATTGTATTGCTGGACTTTTTGAAACTTTATGTACAGTATGTGTGTTTAAAATTTGTAAAAAATAAAAGGAAATTTATTGTTTAAACATGTTCTTTGATGTTCATTTGTTTTAGCTGTTAGTGTTAATTCCCTAAGTGTTAATACATTTGTGTTTACATCTTTAGGCCATTTATATACAGTACCAGTCAAAAGTTTGGACACACCATCTCATTCTATTTTTTTTATTTTTTTTATTATTATTTTCTACATTGTAGAATAATAGTGAAGTCATCAAAACTATGAAATAACACATATGGAATCATGTACTAAACAAAAAAGTGTTAAACAAATTAAATATATTTTATATTTGAAATTCTTCTAAGTAGCCACCCCTTGTCTTGATGACAGCTTTGCACACACAATCTCTCAACCAGCATCACCTGGAATGCTTTTCAAAGAGTCTTGAAGGAGTTCCCACCTATGCTGAGCACTTGTTGACTGCTTTTCCTGTGCTCTACGTTCCAACTCATTCCAAACCATCTCAATTTGGTTGAGATCTGGTGATTGTGGAGGCCAGGTCATCTGATGCAGCACTCAATCATTCTCCTGCTTGGTCAAATAGCCCTCTCCTTTTATCCAATGTAAAAAACACAATTTCACATATACAGTAGGTGAATATGGATTATTGGGACAGTGATAATAATATGATATTCCCATAGAGCCCTGTCCTGACCTTCACCTTGATCTACATCTGATCCTCAGAACAATATCTTTGGGGATAGTGTGTCTGTGGCTGGCTGGGTGTGTGGTACACAGAACATACATGACCCAGTTCACAGCTTCTATAGGAAATGGGTTATTGCATAAACCATTCCCTGATCTATCTCAGTGGGCCCCTGGGGAGTGTGACATAAAATGTAGGGTGGAGAGTTCTATGTTTAGAATATGTGAGAGCTTGGAATGTTTAAAATCTTTAGAACCTGATTTAAATTTTAAGGACCTTAAATATTAATCAAGTTAAAGTAGCCTAGTTATTTTTATCACCAGTATTTGAACAGATAACAAGATTAATACACAGTGAGAATTCATACACTTATAAAAACTGCGTTGACATTCAGCGCAGGCGGGAAGGATTCAATAAACATAAGCACTAAAACTAACAGTGCAAACTGAATTACACTGTCATATATCCATCAGGTATTCCAATCGGCAGCGGCTGCAATATCAGGCGATTGAGCAATCCGTCCTTGTGGCTGTATGTTTCCAGTGTATAGGATAGGTAGAACCTGCAAGTCATATGTTTCTCTTTTCCTGCATCCCAAATGGCATCCTATTTTCCACATAGAACCATATGGGCCCTGGTTAAAAGTAATGCACTATTTAGGGAAGAGGCTATCACTTGGGACACAGTTTTTGTCAACCCCCCCCCCTCTGGATTGTATGATTTGTATGATGATGATTATAAGGATGTATGTATTTTTTTTATTCTGTGGGCCATGTTGTGTGTAGTTCCGTTCGCTCAGAGATCCTACGTACACTAAAAATGTATGCACTCACTGTACTGTACGTTTTGTAAGACACTCAAAGGGTTCATTTCGTTTCAGTCGATTAGCCCTTAGCTGACGTCACTGAATATCAGGCCTTTGGTTAGAAATGTTGATTACAGATGACTAATGGTCTTATATTAATAACTCCTCTCATTCACTGGACAGAAAACCATTAGCTGGCATCGCTGCATTCCAAAGTTCACAGCCTCATCTAAATACACAATAACGTCATAATGCAAAAACAGTACATGACCAAATGATCTTGCCTAAAGGTAGACCTGAGCTCACGTTCAACACTACATTATGTTGAAATACTGCTCAATATTTTTTCATAGTCTTATCTTCATTTTTGTTTCACAAATATACTTTGTTTAGGTCTATTTCGATGATTGAAAACACAGTATTTTGCAATGAAGAAAAGCACAGTATGTTGCAGGTGGAAAGAAAGTTACCAAACTATTAAATCGTTGAAAAGTGCTTCGATGGCATGTCCGGTATCAGTTTGATGAACCATGTCTGGACGTTCCTAGCTTTCGCAATGTCTAGCTGGATAGTATAATTGATACAACATTTGTGGAGGAAATTACAAACACACGCAAACACAGACACAAACGCACATTCTCCAGTGTCTACCACCAAGCCAAGCAGCCAAGCATCATGAGTCACGCCATGTCATAATCTTGGGTAACCTAACAACGACGTGGGTGGATGATTAATTGGTTAGGCTAGTTGTTGACATAACAGCAGTTGATAAATTAGTTAATGGTTGACATAACTAGTACAAACTATGGTATGTGGCCATCAGTTCTGGTATGGCCTTCTCTGTGCTGTGGTAGGCCTATATTTGTCCCGAAACAGGAATAGAGTATAAATGTGTATAGATGATGTGCGCAGTATGTCTGTAAACAGATTATATTTC
The DNA here is from genome assembly GCF_036934945.1 of Oncorhynchus masou masou. Taxonomy (NCBI): domain Eukaryota; kingdom Metazoa; phylum Chordata; class Actinopteri; order Salmoniformes; family Salmonidae; genus Oncorhynchus; species Oncorhynchus masou. The sequence goes on along the minus strand of NC_088226.1, from coordinate 38,457,150 downwards.
AACTTTATGAGGATATCAGACTGAGCAAGTTCCCACTTTCTAAACATTGTTATACTATAACCTGCTCTATAATCTCTTCTAGAGAAAGTGAGTTTATACGTATCTGCACCTCTCTGTCTGTCCTCTTCCCTCCTTCTATGGTGACTTCTGTTGATCCAGAAATGCCTGATTAGCTCTACTCTGCTCTGTCTGTCCCACACAATAGCAACCAGCTTTGCGTCGTCGTTCTCTATGTTAATACAGTTCTCGTTGTGTGGTTCTCTTTGCTGATAACTCTCGGTTTTAATCCGGAACCTATGTTTGAGCTGGGGAACATCACCCATGGCATATAGCGGGGGGGGGGGGGATAAGTGGCGAGAGTCGCTGTAACAGTGTCTAATCTGCAGTACGCTTGTTCTTCTCCTACCCTCCAGCTCTCTACGTATGTCAATGGAGCCCACAGTGACAGAGCCGAGACATCGCACTCTGCATATCCACAGTACTATAACACAGGACAATGACAGAGAGGTTTGCAATGTGCCCTATTCCCATAACATAAGGGACAAGTCGAAATTTACTGGAGAGGGGTGGTCCAAAATAGGGAAGGGTTGTCCGAAGAAAATTGGGTTTTTGGAGGGATGTGTTTTTTTTGAGGGGGTGGGGGACAGGGGAGGCTTTTCTGTTCATATTTTTCCTATATCTTTCCTAATATTTTTTCTATAAACAATGGCTTTACCCTAATAAAGTTTAGAAACATTTGTTAAGGTTTGGTATGGTTTGGCTATTATTACACTCCTTCTGTACATCTAAAACTGTGTAGCAGATGCAGTAGCCATCTGGCATGAAGAAATGCATGTTGGTGTCATAGCATGCCTCTATCTCTCTGGGGTTAGGCCTAAGCTTCTCTTCTTTTATATAGGCTATACATACATACACTACTGGTCAAAAGATTTAGAAATCCTACTCATTCAAGGGTTTTTCCCTATTTTTAGAATGTTCTAAATTGTAGAATAATAGTGAAGACATCAAAACTATGAAATAACATTTATGGAATCATGTGGTAACCAGAAAAGTGTTAAAAAGTTTAAACAAATCAAAAAATATTTTATATCTTAGATTCTTCAAATAGCCACCCTTTGCCTTGATGACAGCTTTGCACACTCTTGGGATTTTCTCAACCAGTTTCACCTGGAATACTTTTCCAACATTCTTGAAGGAGTTCCCACATATGCTGAGCAGTTGTTGGCTGTTTTTCCTTCACTATGCGGTCTGACTCATTCCAAACCATCTCAATTTGGATGAGGTTGTGGGATTGTGGAGGCCAGGTCATCTGGCCAGGTCTCCTTCTTGTAAAATAGCCCATACACAGCCTGAAGGTGTGTTGGGTAATTGTCCTGTTGAAAAACCAGATGGGATGGCATATCACTGCAGAAGGCTGTGGTAGCCATGCTGGTTCAGTGTGCCTTGAATTCTAAAAAAAATCACAGACAGTGTCACCAGCAAAGCACCACCACACCACCACACCTCCTCCTCCATGCATTATGGTGGGAACATGCAGAGATCATCCATTCACCCACACCGTGTCTTTCGGTTTAAACCAAAAATCTCAAATTTGGACTCCAGATGAAAGGGCTGTCTTACTGTATACCAGCCCTATCTTGTCACAACACAACTGATTGGCTAAAAGTTATTGTTTTATGAAAGTAGCCTAATACTCCCACCCAAAAAATAGGCTATAAGTGATTTGCATATGCTACACATCGAAACACAAAGAACTGCGTTTTTGAAATTTGTTATAGGCTGGTTTTAAGGACATGTAAATGTGGCTCACATGGTCAACATCCCTCATTTATTGATGATGGATCTGATTGCCTGTGGATGTCCATGAAATATTTCAAATGTCCGGTAAATTAAAATCTTCTCTGTCATGTCCGGCACCAAATTTTCCAAAAGGAAATTCTGAAATGCCATATTGTTTTTATGAAGGTTTTAGAATATTCGCCCAAGAATAACCAAGAAGGCTGTAATCGCTGCCAAAGGTGATTCAACAAAGTACGTAGTCAAGAATCTGAATACTTATGTACAATTGATATTTCAGCTTTTTACTTTTAATAAATTTGCAAAAATTTATAAAAACCTGTTTTTGCTTTGTCACTGTGGAGTATTGTGTGTAAATTGATGAGGGAGATAAACAATTTAATACATTTTAGAATAAGGCTGTAAAGTAACAAAATGTGGAAAAGCGGTCTGAATACTTTCAGAATGACCTGTACATGTAATGCCTAACAATATTCCATAAATGTATGGTTACGACATCTAGTGTCCAAAGAGGTTCCTAATTTGGCTTCTTAAATTACTCTTTATGTACTGATCAATGGAGATAATCTTTTTGGCCATCAATCCTAAACTTTGGCAGTGATATAATGAAGATGAAGTGTGATGGTGAATACAATTGAACCCAAATGTAACATTCTGTCCAAAAGAGCACATGTTCAACTTCATAAAAAAACATGTTTCCTTTCATCTACACAAAAAAAGGAGGGGCAACTGAATCCAATATTTCTTTTAAAGTAAATGAAAGAGTTTATTTCCAAAACGCTATATCTGTTACAGCCGTCGTTAGAGGAATGAGACCAAAGCGCAGCATGGAAGTGTTCATGATTTTTAATACTGAACTCTGAAAAAACAACAAATTACAAAACCGAACGTAAAGTTCTGCAGGGCTAGACAGCAACCATGCAGAAACAAGATCCCACAAACTTAGGTGGAAAACAGGCTGCCTAAGTATGATCCCCAATCAGAGACACGATAGACAGCTGACTCTGATTGGGAACCATACCCGTCCAACAAAGAAACAGAAAAACTAGAATGCCCACCAAAATTACAACCCAACCTAACCAAATAGAGAAATAAAAAGCCTGTCTATGGTCAGGGAGTGGCAATATCCACCAATTTTTATCAGAAATTATTGCTTATGGGTACCTTCATGTGTGTGTAAAATATTAATGTCGTCAGATTTTTTATTCATACTCTACATGACCAGAGGTATGTGGACACCTGCTCGCCGAACATCTCATTCCAAAATCATGGGCATTAATATGGAGTTGCTGCTATAACAGCCTCCACTCTTCTGGGAAGGCTTTCCACTAGATGTAGGAACATTGCTGCGGGGACATGCTTCCATTCAGCCACAAGAGCGTTAGTGAGATTGGGCACTGATGTTGGGTGATTAGGCCTGGCTCGCAGTCAGTGTTCCAATTCATCCCGTTTGGCGGAGTTGAGGTCAGGGTCAAATTCTGTATGGATATCGCCTTGTGCATGGGGAAATTGTCATGCTGAAACAGGAAAGGGCCTTCCCCAAACAGTTGCCACAAAGTTGGAAGGACAGAATCGTTTCGAATATCATTGTATGCTGTAGAGTTAAGATTTCCCTTCACTGGAACTAAGAGGCCTAGCCCGAATAATGAAAAACAACCCCAGACCATTATTCCACCTCCACCAAACTTTACACTATGCATTGGGGCAGGTAGCGTTTTCCTGGCATCTGCCAAACACAGATTCGTCCGTCGGACTGCCAGATGGTGAAGAGCAATTCATCACTCCAGAAAAACGCGTTTCCACTGCTCCAGGGTCCAATGGCGGCGAGCTTAATACCACTCCAGGCGACGTTTGGCATTGCGCATGGTGATCTTAGGCTTGAGTGCGGCTGCTCGGCTATGGAAACCCATTTCATGAAGCTAAAGATGAACAGTTCTTGTGCTGACGTTGCTTCCAGAAGCAGTTTGGAACTTGGTAGTGAGTATTGCAACCAAGGACAGACAGCTTGTGTGGCCTTCCACTTCTCACTGAGCCGTTGTTCCTCCTAGATGTTTCCACTTCACAATAACAGCATTTACAGTTGACCGAGGGAGCTCTAGCAGGGCAGAAATCTGACGAACTAACATGTTGGAAAGTGGCATCCGATGTTGGTGCGAAGTTGAAAGTCACTTAGCTCTTCAGTAAGGCCATTCTACTGCAAATGTTTGTCTATGGAGATTGCATGGCTGTGTGCTCAATTTTATACCTGTCAGCAACGGGTGTGGCTGAAAAAGCAGAATCCACTAATTTGAAGGGGTGTCCACATATTTTGTATATTGTGTATTTTTACCAAATAAATTGATGAATACAAAGTATATTCCAAAATACATAATTTGATTTGATATATTTTGGAATGTTTTGGTCAATTTGGCCAATTTGCAATATTTCACATGTATCCTGAAAACAATGTATCTTCCGTATGGGGTGTGTGTGTCTTTTTGTATTGAACAGCCAACACAAAACATTACACACTGTGAGAGAAAAGAGAGAGAAAGAGAGGGGGGGTGATCAAATAAAACAGACTGTTTCATTTACCTATCCAAACGATTCCCGAATGGATGGATTTACTCATTCAAACATACACATGAACAGAACTAGCAGCTCTAGCACACATACAATAAACATACAGAAGACACACGCACGCACACACGTCAGCCTACATTGTGTTAACAGCTGTAGATAGGCATGAGTAATGAGTGTAGATACACTTCATGTAAAGCAATGGGTGTTACCAGATATCTCTAAAACTGTGTTTACCCAGTCACTCAAACATAACACACCTGGATTACGTAGTAAAGTGTATGTGTGCGTGTGTGTGCGTGTGTATGTGTGTGTGAAAGGGTCCATTTAGCCGTGTCTCAGGGTGCCATTTTAATTACTGTACAATTACGTGTCAATTACAGACAAACACAAACACACACACACACACACACACTCACACAGCTCCTCTTGGACCTAATTCACCCCACATCAAGAGTTCAGAAGGTTCACTCTATAAGATGTTAGGAATTTGGGGGGAAACAGGGACATGTACTCTTACACTTGAACCGGGGAGAGGAGACGATGTGGAATGACCATGTAATGTAATGACTTTGATCTCTCTATCTCTCCACCCTCTCTCTTTGTCCCTCCCTGTATCTCTCAGGTTGGTTTAGAGGTTACTACGGATAGCATTGCAGACTGTTACAGACTCACTGTACTGGAGAGGCAATGAAAAAGTTTATCAGGGTGAGGGAGAACGCTCCACAGATAGAGAGGAATAGAAACAGATTGGGAGATGGATGGAGAGCGTGACATGGAATAGGGAAGCACAGGTCACTCCTAGAAAAAAGGGTTCTAAAAGGGTTATTCAGCTGTTCCTATAAGATAACATTTTTGAGTTCCAGGTAGAACCCCTTTTGAGTTCCAGGTAAAACCCTCTGTGGGAAGTGTTCTATATGGAATCCAAAAGGTTTTTACATGGAACAAATAACCATTCTTCAAAAGGTTATCCTATTTCAACAGTTGAATCACCCTTTTAGGTTCAAAATAAAAAATAAATGTATGGAGGACAGAAGATGGGGACGAATTTGAAAACAAGACACTTATACTGAGTGAGAAGGGGAAAGTGAGGGATGAAGAGAGAGAAGAAGAGAGAAGAGAGGATAAATGGAGAGAGAGAGGTGGGGATGGAGAGGTACAGAGCATTTCGACACCTCTCCTGCAGCTGCTTCTCCTTGTCACGCTATTCTGCCGGGATTCACTGAGGACCCCACTGCACCTGCCATGTGGTTTACCCAAGGAGAGGCCCACACACACACACACACACACACACACACACACACACACACGCACGGGCACGCACACACACACACACAACACGAAGGAACGCATGCACACACACACACACACACACTGTACAAAGGGCCAAATTGCGTTGACCCTCAGGGAGGGAGTTTAACAAAGAAAGAGAATGAAAAAGAGCGGGAGAGGAGGGGTTGTTGATTAGGTGTGGGGAGGGTACACACACACCACACTCACCATCTGGAACTAAACTTCTCTGTCCTCCATTACAGTATCTGTAGGCAGCCAGCATCATGCGTGGTTGGAATATTACACACAGCAGAAAGCTTTATGGAAAGATAAATTGGAAATGAATGCATTTCTGTATATCCAGCAAACAAAAACTAATGGAAGAAAATACAATTAGACTAATAACGATGAAGATTTTACACACAAGTACCACAAAAAAATGTTTTTATTAAGGAAATCAAATCAGACAGGCTAACATTTGAGTCGTGCTTTAAATATCTGTGACAGTAACATGGCCTGAGTGTATGCATATAGTAGACCATGCCTTATGTAAGGCTTTCCCAGACGAGGAGAAATCTGAAGATGATTAGGGTGTCACAAAACCACCCAAAAGGACTTTTACACAACACACAACCCACACACAAGCTAACACACACACACACACACACACACACACAAATAAAGACAAATAGTATCCACTCACAGTATTTTGTACATGATGCCCCTAGGTTTCAGATAAAGGGGTAAAAATAGAAATAATTTAATAGACAGACACACCAAGACATATGATGTTACACAAGGTGATCATCACCCCAAAACCTCCTCCAACCCACAACCCACACACACACATACACACACACACACACACACACATGCAGATGCACAACTTGTATATACTGTAAATACAGTAACACCAAAAGCAGAAAAACACACTTAAAAGCATACAGAAACAAACCCTAATGTATTATATTCATACAGGCAAAGAATCAAACACTGAACTTGCAGACACACACAGACAGAATACACAGAAATAAACCTTTATGTATCATATACACACAGGCAAACACACAGGCAAAGAAACACCCATTGCTATGATACACACAAAGACGTTAAGTAAATTATCCCAAATGATGTAAAAACACATCTGAGCTGGAACTGTGTCATCCATTTCGCCAAGTCACTAATACCTAAAACCTGAATTTACATAAAAGGCTATGAGACATAGGAGTGAGTGTGTCAGAGAGTAGGAGACACACAGTCCAAGGGGAATTCAGAAAATGTTGCAGTTTAAAGCAAGTTTGCTGCAGATCTACACATTTTGCAATTGAGCAGAGAGGTAAATGAGCTGTTTTACAGTTAGTTTCCTACAATTCTACACATTTTGCCATAGTGTAGAGAGAAATATTTGCAATTTTTAATATGCTATTTGAGTACCCTGAGTGATAATCAATGGGGGCCACCCAGACGGTAATTCGACCATGATATGTTTGTTTAGATAGCTGGCTGCTAAACTAATTTAGCTATCAAAAATGATATATGACAAGAGAAAACTGCTGATGCACAACAAAATATAAAAATTGCACTTTGTGTTTTTTTTTGGAGGGGGGGGGGGGTTGATTTGAGGACCTTCATAAGGGCCGCCAGCTGCCCATCCCTGGCCTCAATGAATGTGTTCCATTTAAAAGTAAACCCTTTATGGACAGATATACATTTCCTTAGGCCTTTAGTTATGGCCTAGAGGGAGGATATCCAACTCTTTTAATATTTTATCACCCACAACCTGCACTCAGAATGACTACTATAGCAAAAGACTGAACTAAGACTGCCTAAATCTTATAATCTGGAAAAACCATCAAAGTAGCAGGTGCAATAAATCCAACCCCTTACAGATTGGATTAGTTTAGGAAAAGATGAATTAATAAATGAGGAAACATAGATATTAAAACAAACTATTCAAAACAAACTATTCAATCTATCCACAACAAAGCATGCTGGGAAATATGATAACGAGCCCCTTCCCACATCTTTTTCACTCAGAGAGTATCTGAAATGAGCTCAACACAGTCGAGTAACAATAACATCATGCGATTGAACAGATTACTTGAATCAAATCTCCTGTTCAGTTGTGTTGAAATGTAGGTAAAGTAACATACATTCTTACCACCAATCTGAATAAAAGGCATGGAAAGTCACACATTTCTAATGACTAAATGGACGATGGGAAAGTAAACAATAGTGTTTCAAATCTGATCTAAAGCACTATGGAGCAGACAGTCACGTGTTATAATCTTGCATGCTAAACTCCTGTGTTTAGGATGAGAAATTATTGGCAAATCTAAATGCCTCATGTTGAAGTTTTATACGCTGACCGGTTATAAACGTATCACGTTTCATAGTTTTATAGTGTATGGTCCTTCTATTCTGAAAAACATGAACTCATCTTATCCTTTGCATCTGTTTGTGTTGAATTGATCTGTAAATTATAGACAAAATGATATATTAGGTTTTGAGCCAGCGATGCATGTTAAAGTGAGTTTCTCTCTCAAATTTCTCTGTCAATACTCCATATTATGAAGAAAAAAAATTGGCCACTGGCTGAGAACTATTTTCCTTAAATGTTCAGCAGATGACGCTAGTTCTCTCGCTGGAAGGATGGATAGAAATGTAACATTCTATGAAGACCTTTAAGAAATTCCACTAAATTGTCAACAGTGACACTCGAATGACAGAGAACGATTACATACCAGAAGTCCTTTGAATGTCCGAGAAAGGTGTTGTTGATGTAATTAAAAACAATATTTTCTATGCTATCTTTTACAGTAAGGCATGAAGGAAAGCTAACTAATTACATGGGGGCTAACAGGCTAATATATCATTTTTGTTGAAGGAGAAATTGAAAAAGATAGACAGTATTAGGATTACAAATCATACAGTCTAAATCAAAGTGAGAATGCAGCATTGGAGATCTATGTGTTTTATGTTCGCGTCTGTGACGTCATTCTCCTGTCTTGACTAATTGGCACTGGTGGCAACCAGTAGCTAGCTAACTTGCTACATGTCATTAGCTATATCCTGACAACAGTGGTGATCAATATACTCTATTTGGTTAAATTCTCAGCAATATTCACAATTGAATTCAAGACAGAATGCTTAAAATTGTATATTTATGTTAGATTACATTGTATCTGGCTAGCTAGCAAGCTAACGGGTAGCTAGCAGGCTCAAAAGTTAAACATGCCACCCAAGCAACCAACAAGTATAGCCATAAAGTTACGTTTCCAACTGTTGATGGCCAAAGAAGAGGAACAACACTGCTGTCAGGAGTGGGCACTGGGGCAAGGAATGCTAGCCGGGATTGAGGAGGGTGCATGCTTCCTCGCCAACCCCAGCTTTGGTCTCCACAGAGACAGTGGGATAGTAACTACCTTCACCCATACCATTCATTTGAGAAAATCCCCCAGCCCCACATATTACAACTATCAATGGCAATGATGGTATCGGGATAATACCTGTTACCAGATGGGTAACATGAATGTCTAGCTATCTATGGTGCTTGTCTGACAGATATTTGTTTTGTTCTTTGTAGAGAATTCCACCTTTCTACCTACAGGAGTGGAACTTGGAGTACCTGTAGTGGGTCATGCCACCCAGCCATCCCGGATGTACTTGACAGTTGTTGTCCGAGATAGGCATGAAAAATTAACAAAAACTCCAGCCACCATAGACATGGACTTTTCTTCATGTTCCCGTCTGGCAGGAGGTACCGGTGAATAAAGGCTCAGACTAACAGACACCTCAACCAAGTGGTCTAAGTTTAGTATTATTCTGTAGGTAAATCCATTTAGTATGATATGTTACGTTTTGTATGGTACGTGTTAATTTGTGGATGTCCATCATCCATTTCATAGAATATGTTATGAAATACAATTTGTATGAGAATTTATGAATAGCAAGTTGTACAATATGTTCCAAATTTGCTAAATGTATGAGTTAGGTGGCTAGGCAGCTAACGCTAATGTTAGCTAGCTCATTAACGTTAGCTCTAGGATTTAGGGTTAGGGGTTAGGTTAGGAGTTAGCTAAGATGGTTCGGGTTAGGGTTAGGGGAAGGGTTAGCTAACATGCTGAGTATTTGCAAATTAGCTAAAAAAAAGTAATAAGTAGATGCAAAGTGCTAAAGTTGTCCGTGATCAGATTTGAACACGCAACATTTGGGTTGCTAGATCATCACATTGTTCGCATTGTACTTCAACCCATCCACCCCAAACAACCACCATCCTTTTGCTAATGCCTTAAGTAACCTTTTATCTTATGTAAGTAACCATATCAAACGTAACATATCATACTCATTTGAATGTCCCCAGATTTACATATACTATGTTACGTCTAGAATATGAGACCAGTCTGCCTAAATAGCTTCTATCCCCTGGTCATAAGACAAAAAACTAATGCCTCCCTCTCCCACAGACTATCCACACTGTCTACCTCACTCTATGCCCATACCTTCACTCACACCCTCATTTACTGACGACATACACCCACACATCCTCTCACACCTACGCTGTTGCTAAAATTATTATTGATTAGTTGTAGATACCATTACTCTGCTGTTCTTTTATTATTGATTGTCATTACCATTAGTATTTCCAGAGCTTGGGACTTGGGACTATAAGGATATATACAGAACAAAAATATAAATGTAACATGTAAAGTGTTGATCCCATGTTTTATGAGCTGAAATAAAATATCCCAGAAATGTTCCATGTGCACAAAAAACGTATTTCTCCTTACATCCCTGTTAGTGAGCATTTCTCCTTTGCCAAGATAATTCATCCACCTGACAGGTGTAGCATATGAAGAAGCTGATTAAGCAGCGTGACCATTACACAGGTGCACCTTGTGCTGAGGACAATAAGAGGCCACTCTATAATGTACATTTTTGTCACATAACACAATGCCACACAGATGTCTCAAATGTTGATGGAGCGTGCAATTGGCATGCTGACTGCAGGAATGTCCACCGGGGTTCATACCAGATAATGTCATGTTAATTTCACTACCATAAGCCATCTCCAACGTCGTTTTAGAGAGTTTGGCATTTCATCCAACTGTCCTCACCTTCGATGGCCACTGGCATGCTGGAGAAGTGTGCTCTTCACGGATTAATCCTGGGTTCAACTGTACCGGGCAGATGGTGTCGTGTGGGCGAGCAGTTTGCTGACGTCAATGTTGTGAACACAGTGCCCCATGGTGGCGATGGGGTTATGGAATGGGCATGTATAAGCTACAGACAACAAACACAATTGCGTTTTATTGAGGGCAATTTGAATGCACAGTGGTACCGTTACAAAATCCTGAGACCCATTGTCCGTGCCATTCATTCGCCGCCATCACCTTGTTTCAGCATGATAATGTCGCAAGGAAGAAAGAAGTTAAAGCATGGGTCTTCCAAATGGACAATGACCTCAAGCATACTTCCAACGTTGTGGCAAAATGGCTTAAGGACAACAAAGTCAAGGTATTGGAGTGGCCATCATGAAGCCCTGACCTCAATCCTATAGGACATTTGTAGGCAGAACTGAAAAAGCATGCGCGAGCAAGGAGGCCTACAAACCTGACTCAGTTACACCATCTCTGTCAGGAGGAATGGGCCAAAATTTACCCAATTTATTGTGGGAAGCTTGTGGAAGGCTACCCAAAATGTTTGACCCAAGTTAAACAATTTAAAGGCAATGCTACCAAATACGAATTGAGTGTATGTAAACTTCTGACCCACTGGGAATGTGATGAAAGAAATAAAATCTGACAAATCATTCTCTCCACTATTATTCTGACATTTCACATTCTTAAAATGAAGTGGTGATCCTAACTGACCTAAGACAGGACATTTTTACTAGGATTGAATGTCAGGAATGTGATAAACTGAGTTTAAATGTATTTGGCTAAGGTGTATGTAAACTTCGACTTCAATTGTACAGTGCCTTGCGAAAGTATTCGGCCCCCTTGAACTTTGCGACCTTTTGCCACATTTCAGGCTTCAAACATAAAGATATAAAACTGTATTTTGTTGTGAAGAATCAACAACAAGTGGGACACAATCATGAAGTGGAACGACATTTATTGCATATTTCAAACTTTTTTAACAAATCAAAAACTGAAAAATTGGGCGTGCAAAATTATTCAGCCCCTTTACTTTCAGTGCAGCAAACTCTCTCCAGAAGTTCATTGAGGATCTCTGAATGATCCAATGTTGACCTAAATGACTAATGATGATAAATACAATCCACCTGTGTGTAATGTGCTTAACAAGTCAAATAATAAGTTGCATGGACTATGTGTGCAATAATAGTGTTTAAAGTGATTTTTGAATGACTACATCATCTCTGTACCACATGAATACAATTATCTGTAAGGTCCCTCAGTCGAGCAGTGAATTTCAAACACATATTCAGCCACAAAGACCAGGGAGGCTTTCCAATGCTTTGCAAAGAATGGCACCTATTGGTAGATGGGTAAAAACTTAAAAAGCAGAAGATGAATATCCCTTTGAGAATGTTGATGTCATTAATTACACATTGGATGTTGTATCCATACACCCGGTCACTACAAAGATACAGGTGTCCTTCCTAACTCAGTTGCCGGAGAGGAAGGAAACCGCTCAGGGATTTCACCACGAGGCCAATGGTGACTTTAAAACAGTTACAGAGTTTAATGGCTATTATAGGAGAATACTGAGGATGGATCAACAACACTGTAGTTACTCCACAATACTAAGCAAATTGACAGAGTGAAAAGAAGAAAGCCCGAAAAGGATACACATATTCCAGAACATGCATCCTGTTCGCAATAAGGCACAAAAGTATAACTGCAAAGAAAATGGTAAAGAAATGTACTTTGTCCTGAATACAAAGTGTTGTGTTTGGGGCAAGTCCAACATAACACATCATTGAGTAGCACTCTTCATATTTTCAATGGGCCTGCAATTCTATGTCATTTACCTGATAGAAGACATTACCAGAATGTTCTTCAATACCACACAAATGGCCAAATGTGCATCTCACTATTCAGATAGAATGCAATTTTGGAACTGTTTTTTTGGGGGGGGGGGATTTATAATAATTTGTTTTATCATCATTATTATTATTATTATTGTATATCACTGTTATTATTGTAGGACATTTTAATTAATAGCCCTTTAGAACCCACAGCGGCTATTGATTGATTAAATGTGCTGTATAGCATCATGATGATACTGTTTACTGTGTGTGCGTCTGTCTCTCTCTCTCTGATGTGGAGAGTCAGCGCTCAGAAGCAGAAGGAAGAGGAGTTAGAGATTATATAAAGGATAGAGATGTGGAGTGAGGAGGAAGAGGAGTGGAGCGGGAGGAGTGTGGCGGGAGAGAGGAAGGGCGAGGAAAGTGGAGAGAGAGGAACACGGAGAGGAAGAGGAACATTGAGGAGGAAGCAGAGCGAGAGGAGGCGGAAGAGTACATTCACCATTGTACCAAACAGCCTGGGTCTAAAGTGACAGTGGCAGGTGTTTTGGAGTTGTTTTTAAAAGTGGCAAGAGTCTGTTAACACCATCCTGTCTGCCACCAGATCCAATTCACTGAATTGATGTCAAAGTAAGCTACTATTTCTACATTTTGTGTCAGGCCTGGACTGTACAAGCTCTTATGGAGAGAGGTTATCAACATTAAAGTGTCTCTGAATGGTTGTTTTCATTTTAAGTAAGAATCGTTGTCAATCAAATAGCCTACTTTGTGTGGGTTTTGAAATACTTTATGAATATTGTAATCTGGTCACATTTTTTATAATTGTTTCAATATTTAAATGTAAATAACATTTATAAGTATGACATATTATACTTGGTACATTTTGAGTGTGTAATTTAGTCAAATGTTCTACAGTTTAAATCCTACTGTTTTTTTGTTGTGTTGAATGTCAATCGTTTGTTTTATAGTGTTTTTACACAACGGAAGACTATATTTGTGTCCTATTCACATCATTGTGTTGTCATATTAACGAAGAGGTTGTGCTCTTGAAAAGTAGGTTAACTTGTAATTGTCATTTGTTTTTGTCTGTTAATTTGAAATGTGTGTTAAAATTAGCTTTATCTTGAAAATGTGCAGCATTCTATAATTCTATTGGGGTCTAAAGGGTTAATCTAAACAATTTCTTTAAATATGCAAACATGTTTTGTTTCATTCTGTTGAGACATTTTTGTTGGCTAAATTAAGTTTGATCTCTCTTTTTAATTGTGTGCTCTGTATATAGTTTAAGATACTGCAGGTTATAAGTAGGCCTTTAGTCAAATAAATATCATTAGCCTATTGCTGTCATTTGCTGGGTATGGTCGGCACTAGCCTTTTGCGAAGATTTAAACCAGTTTGCAAGTGTTTAGTTTTGTTCTGTTGAGCTATTTTCTTTTGCCAAATTAAATTCCAACTGTAATTTTGTGTTTGGCGTGATAGAATATCATGCTGGTATTTTTCCTATAAACAATGTCTTTACTTACTTTTGATATTACCCTAATAAAGTTTAGAAACGTTTGTGAAGGTTTGGTGTGGTGTAGCTATTAGCCTATAATACTGCAGGCCTATGATATGAGGGCAGTGCTCCGATTGACTCCGACAGCTTAACTTGAGGTGAGGAAGAATGTTTTCGGACAAAGAGTTACTCCTATAATCTGACAATATAATGTTAATCTTTATAAAAAATATTCTGAAAAAAAATAAAAAAATGAATTAGCCCCCTTAATTCTGTACGCCGATATCTGCATACCTGACGCAATAGTCAGCCTGTCTGAAGATAACAAAGAAATGCATGTTGTTGTCTTAGCATGTCACTAGCATATCTCTAGCTCTAGCTCTCTTTGGGGCTATGCCTAAGCTTATATTCCTTTATATATTTTTGTTTTTAAATATTAATATCATACAGTGAACCATGAGGTGGACAATTATTGTTTTAGGAAAGTAAAAACCAACTAAACAATATGCTATAAAGTTTAGCATATGCTACACATCAGAACACAAAGAATAGTGTTTTTGTCATTTGTTATAGGCTGTTAAGGAAATGTTAATGTGGCTCATTTGACCAATATCCCTTGTTTAATATTCCTGCGTGGATGGACGTCCTAATACTGTACGCATGAAATAACACATATGGAATCATGTAGTGAACAAAAAAAAGTGTTAAATAGCTCAAAATATATTTTATGTTTGAGATTCTTCAAAGTAGCCACCCTTTGTCTTGATGACAACTTTGCACACTCTTGGCATTCTCTCAACCAGCTTCATGAGGTAGTCACCTGGAATGAATTTCAATTAACAAGTGTGCCTTGTTAAAAGGTAATTTGTGGAATTGCGTTCCTTCTTAATGCATTTGAGCCAATCAGCTGTATTGTGTCAAGGTAGGGGTGGTATACAGAAGATAGCCCTGTTTAGTAAAAGACCAAGTCCATTTTATGGCAAGAACAGCTCATATAAGCAAAGATAAATGACTGTCCATCATTACTTTAAAGACATGAAGGTCAGTCAATACGGATCATTTCAAGAACATTGAAAGTTTCTTCAGGTGCAGTTGCAAAAACCATAAAGCTCTATGATGAAATTGGCTCTCTTGAGGACAGCCACATGAAAGGAAGATCCAGAGTTACCTCTGCTGCAGAGGATAAGTTCACTAGTTACAAGCCTCAGAAATTGCAGCCCAAATAAATGCTTCAGAGTTCAAGTAACAGACACATCTCAACATCAACTGTTAAGAGGACACTGTGTGAATTAGGCCTTCATGGTCGAAATGCTGCAAAGAAAACAATACTAAATGACACCATTAAGAAGAGACATTATATGGGTGGAAATCTGATGAGTCCAAATTTGAGAATTTTGGTTCCAACCACTGTGTCTTTGTGAGATGCAGAGTAGGTCAACAGATGATCTCCGCATGTGTGGTTCCCACCGTGAAGCATGGAGGAGGTGTGATGGTGTGGGGGTGCTTTGCTGGTGACTGTCAGTGATTTATTTAGAATTCAAGGCACACTTATCCAGCATGGCTACCACAGGATTCTGCAGCAATACGCCATCTAATCTGGTTTGCACTTAGTGGGCCTATCATTCGTTTTTCAAAAGGACAATGACCCAACACACCTCCAGGCTGTGTAAGGGCTATTTGTCCAAGGAGAGTGATGGAGTGTTGCATCAAATGACCTGGCCTCCACAATCACCCAACCTCAACCCAATTGAGATGGTTTTCGATGAGTTGGACAGCAGAGTGAAGGAAAAGCAGCCATCAAGTGCTCATTATATGTGAGAACTCCTTCAAGACTGTTGGAAAAGCATTCCAGGTGAAGCTGTTTGAGAGAATGCCAAGAGTGTGCAAAGATGTCATCAATGCAAAGGGTGGTCACTTCGAAGACTCTAAGGTGTAAAATATATTTGGATTTGTTTGACAGCTTTTTTTTGTTTCTACATGATTCCATATGTGTTATTTCATAGTTTTGATGTCTTCACTATTCTACATTGTAGAAAATATTTTAAATAAAGAAAAAAGTCCAAACTTTTGACTGGTACTCCATGTAACATTTTTTTTAATTGTTAGATTAGTCTTCTGTTTTCAGCAGTAGGCAAACTGACATCTGCAAACAACCTCAGAAATGTAATCCATAGACGGAAAGTTCCCATTCAAGTCGGGACTGGCAGCTACTCCTAGTGTACCCATGTGTTTAACAGTCAAAGTGCCAGGGTTAGAGGTTCCAAAATCCCCTCAACGCAACAAGCCGTTCTATATTTGGTGCATGTGCTGCCCAAATTACGACCTTCCCAACTGTCAGTGCTGGTAATAAAATCCACAGCTATTTTTTACACACATTGATCCTCTGTAGTAAATTATGCTCTCTGGCATAGTATTTCAACAGGCCAACCTGCGAGCCTGCACCCACAGCTGCGGGAAGTAGGGGTGCTGGGGGTGCTGCAGCACCCCCTGATACATTGAAATCATTTTGCCAATATTATGCTATTAAACTGCAGCAACTTCCCACGGCTATGGGTGCAGGCTCGCAGGTTGGCCTTAGTAGAGTTCTGAAACAGAAGCCAAACACACAGGATACCCCAAGATCAACAGAATTATAAGAACGAAAGTCTGTCTCCATGAATGTAGCTAAATCTAGCCCACAAAAGAATTATGCAAAGTAAAAAAATAAATAAATTAGACAGACATCTCTAAAATACACAGCTTGTGCGTGTTACACAGTGTGTGGCTACAATATGCGTGCATGTTGCTCAGCCTCTGAGCAGGCATCCAGGACGAAGAGGTCATAAAACCTGGAGAAGGATGTGGCCAACTAGATGTCATGGGCGAAGATTCTTTGCTTCTCCTGTAGGACCAGGATGACATCGAAACACAGGGGGTTCTCTGGAAGTGGCCAGGATGCTCCTCAGTGGTGGCGGGGGGAGGAGATGACAAAGATGACTTGAGCCTGGGGGCAGAGGTGCCTGATCTCAGGATACGTCATGGTCTGCACATGGTACAGGGAGTTGTGGTTGGCGATGGAAAAATACAAAACCCCCACATTCCGACCTGCAGTGAGGAGAGGGGTTACGGGAAGGACAGAGATGAAATGTTGACTTAGTTTACACTGCACCAGTTCCTTGACTCGCATGAGTAAACCAGGAGGTCAGCTGATCTCACCTTCCATATGCAAGCCGTTCTTGTGATGGTCCCAGACTGTCGCCGGGCCACAGCGACACACTGGCGCCATACATCTCATACCAAACCCTGACACGTATCGCATTTACAGTACTCTAGCAGGTGTCGACATGTCTATGCTGAAAAGCCTTGTTAGTGCCTTGTTAGTGCCTTGTTAGTGCCTTGTTAGTGCATAGGTCCAAAAAGATTTGAGTAGTGCGGTATAACATAGTACAGGTTACGGTAGAGACAAGGACATGCATACCAGAGGTTAGGAGGACAGAGGAGGACAGGGGAACAGTAGAGACTGAGGCAAGATCTAGGCTGTACATAGTGCTATATAGTAAATAAACAATGTCCTATAGCTACACAGGAGCACATCAGTAGCCACTGTGGTAAAGGAAATCAAATTAGTTTAGAGTAGACTACAAGAAGATGGGGAAGCATTGTTGTCCTCAATCTAACCTGCAGGGCTCACATGTCCTGAACCTTAGCCAAGTGGAGAAGGGTTCGGGGATCACTGTGGCTCTACATTAGAGCCCACTAGTGTTGGATATGGACAACCTCTCTGTTTCTCTGCTTTGTGAGGCTGAGTAAGTGCTGACATAAGCCTAAATCTGATGACAGATTTACTTAATTGATCACATATATCTCAGGGTAATAGGATAGGTGACAGACAAATGCACACATACATAAAACACACACACGTTATACAAGGGGCTTAAACCTAGGGCTCCGAGTGGCGCAGTGGTCTCAGCACTGCATCTCAGTGGTAGAGGTGTCTGACCCTGGTTCATTTCTGGGCTGTATCACAACCGGCCGTGATCGGGAGACCCATAGGGCAGCGCACAATTGGCCCAGCGTCGTCCTGGTTAGGGGAGTGTTTGGCCGGTGTAGGACGTCATTATAAAATAAGAATTTGTTCTTAACGCACTTGCCGAGTTAAATACAATACAATAACTTCACATTTCCCACAGATGTTTTGATTCTTTATCAGACTAATAGTTTATATGTGACTGAATCAGGTACAGAGTGGGGTGTGTATATACAGTAATGTGAACAGTAGCAGATAAGATTCAGCTTCGCTGTTTATCTCTGTTTTTATCTGCGTTTCTCTCGCCTGTTTCTAGGTGTGAACAGACAAGCCTCGCCATTGAAACACCGGAGCTGTTTAAACTAGATAAAGAAGACAGTCCATTACCCCACAAGGTTCTGTCCCAATGGCACCCTATTCCCTGTGTTGTATACTACTTTGGACGAGAGCCCATTAGGTATAGGGTGGCACTTGGAATGCAAACCCAAGACTCAGGTGTGTTCCCGTTTAAAACCAACTCTATTTTAAACTCCACACAAAACATAACCTGGAATGATAAGCACTTCAAAACTTTACGCTCAGACAAAGAGAGAGAGAGACTAAAATGACACCCTTATCGATGTGCAAAACAATTAAGATGTTTTTTTCTTTTAGGTGGTAGATGATATCATTTACATTAGTCTCTAAGAACAATAACACTTGACCCTAATCAGACCCTGCTCCCATAGTTACGAAGACAGTTTCTGTTCTAAATGTTCAATCTGTCCTCAAATGGATGTTTCATCACTTTAAGTTGAGAACAATCTAGATATCGATTTGACTGATTCATTCTCACAGTTTACAGAAACTGAAGAAATGTAACGTTTACATTATAATAATGATACGAACACAGGCACACATTTAAAGACAGCCATTTAACATGTTTGAAATGATATTATCAGTGTTGTCTTTTTATCAAAATATCTTTGTTGTCTTTGTGCTTATGTAAGACATGTTGACAGGAATGGAATTTAAGGATTTTGGGCA
The DNA here is from genome assembly GCF_036934945.1 of Oncorhynchus masou masou. Lineage (NCBI taxonomy): Eukaryota > Metazoa > Chordata > Actinopteri > Salmoniformes > Salmonidae > Oncorhynchus > Oncorhynchus masou. The sequence goes on along the minus strand of NC_088226.1, from coordinate 38,438,001 downwards.
CTGGCAAGCCGGGCTAAGAGGCCACCATTCCTACTAGTCCGGGTGACAATTGGGTCAAAAATCTGTTCCTTACTATATTTGAAAAGACAAGATTTCACTCGTCTGGTAGGCTAGTTTGACATATTTTCTAATAGCCAGGTCTGAAATGTAAACTAGCCTCGAGCTAGCAGGCTAGCTGAACTATCCCTGCATGTTGAAGTTGTGCATTTTCTTTTAGGTAGTGTTTCAACAGATTTAAACAATAGATTGTAAGGTCAGTAACCTTTGCGTGTGTGTGTGTTTTTGAATATTAGCAACCGTTGCGTACTTTATCACTATGATTGTGTCCAGTCATCACTCTGATTGACAGGTATATAGATTGATTAACGTTGAGGAGTCCCCTGTCCTGTCCTGAACCAGACCTGTTTGACAGTTGGTCTGGGTGAGTAAGGGATGATTCACCTGTACACACACACACAGATGAGTGTCAGGAACGCAGGGTGGGGGTTCTTATCTGTGTGAGACATCTCTCCTGTACATTCAAATACACGTGTCACAGCTCATTTTGGACACACGTTTATCACCTGTCACTCTCAGGATCATGACAGTTCTGTTCTCTAACGATGACAGGGTGGGGCTGACCACAGAACGGACATTGAGACCCCCACACGAATACAACCACAACACCAATTGGCTGTCATTCACAGGTATACATACAGTAGATTGATGAAATAGTGGTATAGGGATACGGAGAGGAAGTGAGAGGGTAACACATAACAGATATGGGGAGGGGAAGGGGGTAGGACAGTGGTTATACAGTGGTAGGACAAATGGTAAGAGCAAAAGAGGGTCGAGAGATAGAGAGGGAGAGAGAAATGGGATGTAGTTAAGAGGTGTGCGTTTTTGTGTTTGCAGACGTTTGCGCATGTTTAAGTGTTTACTATTTTGCGACGGCGACCTATATGGAGGTGGTTATTGACCTGTGGCTGTGTTGTGCCAGGCCAACAACCTCTCCCGCAATGTCAGCTAAACAAGGGAGCGGATTGTAAACTACAGGAAATGGAGAATCTAACACACCCCCATCCACAGGGCTGTAGCGGAGTGGGTGGAGAGTTTAAGTTCCTGGGTGTTCACATCGCTAAGGAATTAACATGGTCCACACACAGCAACACAGTCATGAAGAAGGCGTGACAATGCCTCATCCCCCCCAGGAGTCATGGGCCCTCAGATACGCAAAAGGTTCTACAGTTGCACCATTAAGAGCATCTTGACTGGCTACATCATCGCTTGTTCTGGCAACTGATTGGCATCCAACCACAAGGTACTACAGAAGGAAGTACGCACGGCCCAGTATTTCTCCGGGGCCAAGATCCATGCCATCCAGGACCTCTATACCAGGCAGTGTCAGAGGAAAGGCCTAAAAATTGTCAACGAATTTAGCCACCCAGTCATAGATTGTTGTCTGTGCTACCACGCGGCAAGCGGTACCAATGCACCAAGTATGGAACCAACAGGACCCTGAACAGCTTCTACCCTGAAATCCATAAGACAGCTAAATAGTTATCCAGACTATCAGCATTGGCCCTTTTTGCACTAACTCTTTTGACTCATCACATAAGCTGCTGCTGCTGCTACTGTTTATTATATATCCTGTTGCCAAGTCACTTTAGCCCAACCTATATGTACATATCTACCTCAATTAACTCGTACCCTTTCATATTAACTCAGTACTGGTAAACTGTGTATACACCACAGGTCAAAGGTTTTAGAACACCTATTCATTCAAGGCTTTTTCTTTATTTTTACTATTTTCTACATTGTAGAATAATAGTGAAGACATCAATATTATGAAATAACACATATGGAATCATGTAGTAACCAAAAAAGTGTTAAACAAATCTAAATATATTTTATATTTGAGATTTTTCAAATAGTCACACTTTACCTTCACAGCTTTGCACACTCTTGGCATTCTCTCAACGAGCTTCATGAGGTAGTCACCTGGCATGCATTTCAATGAACAGGTGTGCCTTGTTAAAAGATAATTTGTGTAATTTTTTTCTCTCCTTGTTGTGTTTGAGCCAATCAGCTGTGTTCTGACAAGGTAGGGGTGGTACACAGAAGAAGCCATATTTGGTAAAAGACCAAATCCAAATTATGGCAAGAAAGGCTCAATTAAGCAAAGAGAAATGACCGTCCATCATTAATTTAAGGCATGAAGATCAGTCAATACGGAACATTTCAAGAACTTTGAAAGTTTGTTCAAGTGCAGTCTCAAAAACCATCAAGCGCAATGATGAAACTGGCACTCATCAGGACCGCCACAGGAATGGACGACCCAGAGTTAACAGAAGATACGTTCATTAGAGTTACAAGCCTCAGAGATTGCAGCCCAAATAAACACTTCAGAGTTTAAGTAACAGACACATCTCAACATCAACTGTTCAAAGGAGACTGTGTGAATTAGGCCTTCATGGTTGAATTGCTGCAATGAAACCACTACTAAAGGATAGTCAATGAGAAGAAGAGACTTGCTTGGTCCAAGAAACACGAGCAATGGTCATTAGACCGGTGAAAATTTGTCCTTTCACCTGGATTCCAAATTTGAGATTTTTGGTTCCAACCACCGTGTCCTTCTGAGACCCGGTGTGGGTCAACGGATGATCTCCGCATGTGTATTTCCCAGCGCAAAGCATGGAGGAGGAGATGCTATGGTGAGGGGGTGCTTTGCAGGTGACACTTTTTTCCTAGGCACCTTGCTTCTACACCTGCATTGCTTGCTGTTTGGGGTTTTAGGCTGGGTTTCTGAACAGCACTTTGAGATATCAGCTGATGTAAGAAGGGCTATATAAATACATTTGATTTGACACTGTCAGTGATTTATGTAGAATTCAAGGCACACTTAACCAGCATGACTAGCACAGCGACACGCCAACCAATCTGGTTTGGCCGTAGTGACCCTATCATTTGTTTTTCAACAGGACAATGACCCAACACACCTCAAGGCTGTGTAAGGGCTATTTGACCAAAAAGGAGAGTGATGGAGTGCTGCATCAGATGACCTGATCCCCCAACCTCAACCAAATTGAGATGGTTTGGATGAGTCAGAAAGCAGGAAAAGCAGCCATCAAGTGCTCAGCATATGTGGGAAGCTGATTGAGAGAATGCCACGAGTGTGCAAGAGTCTGTCATAAAGGCAAAAGGTGGCTATTTGGAGAATCTCAAATATAAAATATATTTTGAATTGTTTAACACTTTTTTGGTTACTACATGATTCCATATGTGTTATTTCATGGTGTTGATGTCTTCACTATTACTCTACAATGTTGAACATAGTACAAACAAATAAAAACCTTTGAATCAGTAGGTGTTCTAAAACATTTGACTGGTAGTGTATAGCCAAATTACTCATTGTGTATTTTTGCCTCGTGTTTCATTGTTTGTCACACCTGTTGTTTATGAAGTATGTGACAATATATATATGTATTTGTTATTCTATTTTGTACTAATGCAGAGGGAGGTAAAGTGTGTGTGTGTGTGTGTGTGTGTGTGCGTGCGTGCGTGTATGAGCCACTGTATTGGAATGCTGGCTTAAGGCAGCCAGCAGCACTCAGCTTTAACTTCTGTAAACAATCTAATAGCAGGAGACTGTTGAGACCACACAGAGAGAGAGGGAGAGAGAGGGAGAGAGAGAGAGAGAGAGAGAGAGAGAGAGAGAGAGAGAAGGAGAGCGAGAGAGAGAGAGAAGAGAGAGAGAGAGAGAGAGAGCGAGAGAGAGAGAGAGAGAGAGAGAGAGAGAGCGAGAGAGAGCGAGAGAGAGCGAGAGCAAACTACTGGAGAGAAACAGAAGGACATATCTGCAAATGTGGAAGAGCTAAGGCCAAGTGGTAGGGGTAGGGAGTGAATTGGCATCGGCTACTACATCCCCCTCTGATGTCTCACAGTCTCACAGTATCATCCCTTTATTTCAGGCTAACTCCAGAATAATTAGTCTCCTGAGGTGTCAGCCTTTCAATTTTCAATGTCATATGCACAAGTACAGTGAAATGCATTTTTTGCAAGCTCTATCACCAACAATGCAGTAATCAATGACAATGTAATACTAAAAATAAACACACAAGATACAAAAAATGACCAATATGAAGAACACAATAAAGTAAGTAAGTACAGTGCATTTGGAACGTATTCAGACCCGTTGACTTTTTTCACATTTTGTTACATTACTGCCTTATTTTAAAATGTATTAAATTGTTTCCCCATCAATCTACACACAATATCCCACAATGACAAAGCAAAAAAACGTTAAAAAAAACATTTTTGCTAATTTATTATCAAATTTACATAAGCATTCAGATTACAGCCTCAAGTCTTCTTGGGTATGACACTACAAGCTTGGCACACCTTGTGTTTGGGGAGTCTCTCCCATTTTTCTCTGCAGATCCTCTCAAGCTCTGTCAGGTTGGATGGGGAGCGTCGCTGCACAGCTATTTTCAGGTTTCTCCAGAGATTTTCGATTGGGTTCAAGTCCGGGCTCTGGCTGAGCCACTCCAGGACATTCAGAGACTTGCCCCAAAGCCACTACATTGACTTGGCTATGTGCTGAGGGTCATTGTCCTGTTGAAGGGGAACCTTCGCCTCAGTCTGATGTCCTGAGCACTCTGAGGCAGGTTTTCATCAAGGATCTCCCTGTACTTTTCTCCGTTCATCTTTCCCTCGATCCTGACTAGTCTTCCACTCCCTGCCACTGAAAAACATCCCAACAGCATTATGCTGCCACCACCATGCTTCACCGTAGGGATGGTACCTGGTTTCCTCCAGACGTGGCGCTTGTTCAATCTTCGATTCGTCAGACCAGAGAATCTCGTTTCTAATCGTCTGAGAGTCCTTTAGGTGCCTTTTGGCAAACTCCAAGTGGGCTGTGATGTACCTTTTACTAAGGAGTGGCTTCCGTCTTGCCTCCACGCCTGAATAGTGGAGTGCTACAGAGATGGTTGTCCTTCTGGAAGGTTCTCCCATATCCACAGAAAACTCTGGAGCTCTGTCAGATAGACCATCTGGTTCTTGGTCACCTCCCTGAGCAAGATCCTTGTCCCCCAATTGCTCAGTTTGGCCAGGCGGCCAGCTCTAGGAAGTGTCTTGGTGGTTCCAAACTTCTTCTATTTAAGAATGATGGGGGCCACTCTGTTCTTGGGGTCCTTCAATGCTGCAGAAATGCTTTGGTACCCTTCCTCAGGTCTGAGCCTCGACACAATCCTGTCTCGGAGCACTTAAAACAATTCCTTCGACCTCATGGCTTGGTTTTTGCTCTGACGTGCACTTTCAACTGTGG